>NC_057388.1:11933667-12244418 GCF_019320065.1 Cervus canadensis | reverse complement strand
CCACACACCCACACACACACACACACCTCCCCCCACACACACACCCCCACATACCCACACCCACACCCCCCACATACATACATATATATATACACCACACATACACACACACACCTCCCCCCCACACACCCCCACACACACCCTCCCACACACATATATATACACCACACACCCACACCCACACACACACACCTCCCCCCACACACACACCCCCACAGCCACACACCCCCACACACCCACATACACCCACACCCCCCACACACATACCCGCCCCCACTCCACACCACACACCCACCCACACACACTCACACACACACACCCCCCACACACACCCACCCACACACACACACCAATTCTGCCAGACAGCTTATTAAACATCTTACATGTTTCCCTTAGCATTCCCATCCCACTGATCAGTGTCTCTCCCTGCCTTCCCCAGTACTCCTCTTTCTCCATAGCAAGTAGCTATTTATGAAAACCACCCTAACTGAAGGAAACTTGTTACCCATTTTATGTCTTGTGCGTCTTTCACTGTCACACTCTGCCACGCCTGCCCACCCTTGTAAGGAGGATTTTGTTACATGTCTAAAGCAGACAGCCTTGCTAAACTCCTTCTAAACCAGGAAGTGAAACAAAATTGGTGGTGTGAACACAGTGGGTTTCTAAGCATTTTTCATGTTTCCTTCCATTATGTTGGAGGATAAATTCCTGGCTTAAAGTTAAAATAATTCCTCTAAGCTAATAGGAAATTCAGTATGACTTATCCAGTGAAGCGCTGGATATAAAGCGAGCTTTTTCACATGCAAAGATGCCATGTGTTTCATAAAAACTGTTCAGATGAATGGTTGAGGAGCCTCGGTAAAGATGGAAGAGGAGAAGATACAGCTTAGCGATATAAATGCAAACGTGTACTATGCGGATTCCCCTGGGCGCACACGCACACCCTGTAACTTTAAAGCTGTCTCTTAGAAGGATGAGATGGAGCTGTGAGCCAGACCACGTTGGTTTGGACCGAAATTCTTACAGAATTATTAAGCCTTAAAAAAAGCAAAGGAGATTTATGCATCTGCATTTGACCAATTTGGTTTGGAATAGGTTCATAATGGAAAAGTAATAAAACCATAAGAGACAGTGTCTTCTGAGTACAGTCTCGCTTTTAAAAAATCTAAACATGGGCTGCCCCAGTTTGGATAAAATGACTGTAGAAAAATTTCCCATTGGTAATTTTGGGAGGGTGTTTTTTTTTTTGTTGTTGTTGTTGTTTCTTTTTCATTGATTATCAGCCAGTACAAATTTTAAAATTTCTGGCAGATATTTTTTTCGGGAGATGTCAGTCATAGGAAAGAGAAATCCTAAAGCATTATCTGTGGGTGCCTCCCCCCAGGTCACCCCCACCTTCACACAGGTATGCGCGCATGCACGCGTGCGCGCGCGCACACAGACACACACACACACACACACACACACAATGTTTGTTTAGCTATCAGTAAAGTCTCTTCTGGTGTAACCGGAGAGGTTAGGGTTTGGAGGGTGCGAGTGGTTGAATGTGTGTGAGGAGGCACCTCCGGTGACTGCCAGCAGCCGCAGAGAAGCAGGAAGAGGAAACGGATAACAGGCTTCACCTCTGAAAAATCAGACCCAATAACTCTGATTTCAACAGGAAAGCAAAAAAAAAAAAAAAAAGTTAAAAATACAACAACCGAAAAAACCCCCAAATCCTTCTCCATTTGCTTTCAACCACTTGAAGTTGTGTTGATCTGTAATTTCTCGAGACTGTGTAAGAATATAAGCGTAACAAGCGGAGGTTGGTGGTCTGGGGAAGGAGAGGCGAGGCGTCGCCCCATTGGGTGTGTTGGAGCCGCGATGCCTGCGGACGGGAGTCACCGCTGTGCTTCCCAGAGGCGACAGGGAACAGGCTTTTGACTCGATCCCAGCCTTAACTTTCTTGCCACGCCGGCAGTTCTCAGCACAGTTGCTTTTACGCAGTGAGAACGCGACCCGACTGCAAAGGTGCTGTCTTTTCTGGCAGGTATGCCGGCAGCCTCACTAGTGACCCCGGCTGATGTTATCAAGACGCGATTACAGGTGGCCGCCCGGGCTGGCCAGACCACTTACAGCGGAGTGATAGACTGCTTCAGGAAGATCCTGCGAGAGGAAGGCCCGAAAGCTCTGTGGAAGGGAGCTGGCGGTATGGCAATAAGTTGCTCTTAATTAAACCTTTGGTGTCAGGTGAATTTTTACAATCTTAACCGTGTCTGTTATTTCCTATTCTCTCCCGCTCCTCTAAAGCTCGAGTGTTTCGGTCCTCCCCCCAGTTTGGTGTAACTTTGCTGACCTATGAATTGCTCCAGCGATGGTTCTACATTGATTTCGGAGGAGTGTAAGTATCTTGCTAAACTTCAGCTGCTTCTAATACTCGGTTGTCATCCGGAAAGGTATATCCTTTCAGTCCCTGTGATGAAGTAGAAGAGATGTAGGAACATACTGAAATCATGTTATCAGATTCATTTCAAAAGGGAACACACAAGTAACCAGAATTCTACAACTCTCCTCTATGATCCAGATGGTAGCAGTTTTTGAATGTTGTTTTTACCAAGTTAAACAAAAACCCTCAGATTCTCACCCTATTTTCCCTCCTTGTAGGAAACCCATGGGATCGGAGCCAGTTCCTAAATCCAGGATCACCCTGCCTGCCCCCAATCCTGATCACGTTGGGGGCTACAGACTGGCAGTTGCAACATTTGCAGGGATTGAAAACAAGTTTGGACTTTACCTGCCTCTCTTCAAGCCGTCAGCATCTACCTCACCAGCCGTGGGTGGAGGCCCGTAGAGGCCTGGCACCGGGCCATCGCTGCGCCTCTGGTGTGACCGGTGGAGAGAACTCCCCATCTCAGTGGGAACACTTCACGCCTTTCACGTCCGTCTCCTATTTAAATTCAAGTCGAGGCTTTTGATAAGGTGAAATCATCCCTTTTTCTGTGTGTTTTCCTACCTAGATCATTGTGAATTTATTCATAATTATTCTTTGGGCCTCTTCTCACAAACCTGTGCTGGTACCTGACATCTGCTGGGACTTGGTCAGCATTAACCTGATCTGGAGAAAGAAGCAGGTCTGAATAGAAATTAGAACCATTCTCCTCAGATTAGGATTACAGCCCAGAAGAAGCTACTGAGAAGCAATCACGGTGCTCCGAGCAGTGTTCCCGTGGCTCTTTAACCTGGTAGGAAGCTGGGTGCATATTTATAAAAAGTGAAATAAACACTGGAAGAAATGAAAACATTATCAGAAATAGCCAGCCTGGCTTCAGATTCTAAACACACACTAATTCTGACTCTGGATTATATTATGAAGCTTTGATGTGAAACATGTTGTTTTGTAATGAAAACCACATTGAAGATGTTTAATAATCATATTCTGTTACTGGTACTCAGGCTACCAGGGAAAGTCTTTGTACTTTAGAGAAAGTACTCTTGGCTCTGCACGCGACAGACGGAGAAACCCCGAGACACAGCCTCTCTCCTGCTTGGGATGACTGCTCGTAGGAGACACACGTGCTTACCACTGCCTGTTTCAATAAACACTGTAGAAAAACGCATGCCCTCCGTTACCGATACCTGCCTTCGCCCCCTCCCAGTCCTCCGTAATTGGCATCCATTTGCTTTTAAAATCCACTTTATCTTGAATCATGGAAAAATACATTGTAATATGCATTTTTATTTAATTTGTGGTGCCTCGAACAATGGTCAGAAGGCTCGTGTGTTTGTGAAGAAGGAAATAAACTATTTTTAAAGCTACTGAGTGTTTTTTGCTCTTGTTACGTCATGTGGCAAATGACTGCAATAGTTGTCATTGTTGGACTCTTGGTGTTTCATTTTGAGGGTGACTTGTTCAGATCAGCACGGGTTTGTCTTTCTGGTCTCTCATGTTGCTGTGTACCCACGTCTTCAGGATGCCAGTGTTCAGTGTGAGTAAGAGAGGCTGTTTATGTTGGATCCCAGATGAGTGAGGAACCTAGCAAACTGACCCTTGCTCTAGTCATCCTCCATGCTTTCTATAGTTTCTTATTGTGAGAATTAATGTGAATATCGAGTTTCACTGGAGGTTGGGCATGAAAACTGGTTCAAAATGGCATTGGCATCTTCTAGTCTTCTCTGACTCTTCCTTGTACCAAAACCATGGACCGCTGTGTGCACCCTTTGGTCATCCTTGATCAACACTGTAATGACCGGGGGAAAGGTGTTAGTCTTGAACAGAATTTCAGGCTTTTCTAAGGCTGCACTTGTGTTCCTGAGTGACTTATTCTCAGTTGAGTTTGAACTTCCTATGTCTCCCACATTTGCCTCCAGAAGAGAGCCATTTTTCAGTTTCTGTCTTGCTGTAGGTCAGCAGGTTGACATTCAGAGTTACAGTTCAAAATGGGAAAGTGTAAAAACCATCTGTGAGTCGGCTTTGTTGTTGTTGTTTTGGGTTTTTTTTTTTCCCCAGTGAACAAAAGCTTTGTTATTCTCACCAGAAATAGGACAGATGTATGCATGGCTCCCTCATGGTTTTGGTTTGGCAAACACCAGAGAGAATGCCCTCCGTCTGCCTGAGCTTGCCCCCCTCCCCCAGCCCCTTGCTCAATGTGACAAGTACATTTATATTTTAATCTCCAAGACCAGTCACAGGACTCCACATATTTCATAGAAATGTAGGTGGTGTTACAGTAACACAGCACTCAAGCTTTGCTATTTTGAATGTGGAGAAAAGTCCCCTGAGTGTAAACCCTGCCCGCCTGCCTTTCTTTTCTTCAGCTGCTTGAAATTTTATGGAAGATCAGATTTTCCAGGTATAAATACTGACCCAGATCTCAAGACATGGTGCATTGCCCTGCTTGCTGCTTTTTTGTTTTAATATTTGCTTATTTACTTGACTGCTCTGGGGTCTTAGGTGCAGCATGTGGGATCCAGTTCCCTCACCAGGGATCGAACCTGGGCCCCCTGCATTGGGAGCTCAGAGCCTTAGCCACTGAACCACCAGGGAAGTCCTCCTGCTTGCTTCTTTAGGAGCTGTTGCATCTGGTGGGAGAGCGTCTTGGCTTCCCTTAGTCCTACCTGGAGCTGAGGATGATTCTCTTTAGTAAAGGAGAGAGAGGTACCAGGAAGCCAAGGAGATAGGCCCACATGGTGTGTTTCTTTAAAAGCCTTGGCTTATTCTGTTCAGGGGTAGGCTGTGACTGAGACACTTCCAAGGAGGCCCCATTTCCACCTGAGTTGTGCTCAGTAGGTGGTGTGACTGTGACATCCTTGAACAGGACTGCAATCACCGCGCGGTGAAAACCACGTCAAATTTGTTCTGGGTTTTCCTTCTTCCTGAAGTGACAGCACAATCCGCAGCAGTGCTGCAGCCGCCGCTTCTGCAGTGGCTGTCTGCCTCCTCCTCGCCAAGGGGCTGAAAGCTGAGTAACTCCCACCCCAGCAGGCCAGCCTCCCCCTGCCCCGCCGGCCCTGGAGTCGCTCCCCCTGCCCCTGTCCACTCCTGATTGCCGGAGGGGGAGCGGGGGAGAGGCCTGACTTTTGTGCAGCAACGTTTTTTCTAGGAGGGGAAAAAATGTGGAGCTGCCCACAGAATGAACACGCTGATTCTTGGGCTCCAGCCGTGGCCGGGTTTCTTGAGGCTGGGTGGCATGCTGTCGCCAAGCTTATGCTTCACCTCATAACCCACAACCGTTCGCTGTGCTCCCTGGGGTTGCCTTAATCCCAAGCAGCCAGCGTTGCACAGGGGAACATAAGAATCCTGGCACAGAAAGGAGTCATTTAAATGCTTATTGCATTTCAAGCTTCAGTTTTTAGTTAGTGAAAACATTTACCATTGCTGGAAAACAATGTTTAAAATTTGGTAGCTTATATGTTGTTTAATGGTGTGGCCGATGTAAACCTCAGGATGCTTACATTTTGACAGTCTTCTGGAAATGTTTAACAGCACATAACTCAGTGAGCCCGGAATAAAAACTGGGAACAAATTGTGCTTGAAACTTTGTAACCTCCCCCGACTAGGTAGGTATTCTGCAAGGCACTTTGGAATTCTTCAGGTAGAGACAGGGAAATCTCCAGTAATGGAATTTGGTGTCTTGTAGCCCCATTTAGCAACCTTGTAGATAAACCCTCAGAGTCATCATGTGCCTTTTCCCGCAGAAGCCATCCTGGTGGGAATGAATTTGTATCTTTGCCACTGAGCGAAATCCCATTTTCAGTTCAGGGTCATCAAACGCTTTCAGGATGGGGATTTTTCCAAAGATTTTTTAAAAGACATTCCCTGGTAAGAGCAGTGAAATGTTCTTTCCACAAATGGCACTGCCCTCAAAGCGTTAGTCACGCAGTCGTGTCCGATTCTTTGCAACCCCATGGACTGCAGCCCGCCAGGCTCCTCTGTCCATGGAATTCTCCAGGCAAGAAGACTGGAGTGGGTAGCCATTCCCTTCTCCCCGGGATCTTCCTGACCCAGGGATCGAACCCCGGTTTCCTGCATTGGAGGCAGACTGTTTACTATCTAAGCCACCAGGGAAGCCCCTTTTGGGGGTGGGGAGGGGGTGCCTTTGTTTTACCCTTTGGGAACAACCCAACCCTCACCACAAAGTTATGTTTTCCATATCATGAGGGCCACGGGTGGGGGGGCGCATGGCGTGCATGTTTTATTTTAAGATCTGAGGCAGAAAAGAGCTTTGTCACTTGTTTCTTTAAAACAGTGGCAGCCTTTAACCTGAAAGCCCAGATTGGGCTCTGTGAGCACTGCGCCCGTGATGCTAGTTCCATAGTGCCTGGAACTTTGAGTAGGCTCTTTTCATTTGGATGGACGGATGAATAGATGGATGGATGGATGGGTTTTGAGAATATTTTTTTCCCAATTAGTAATCTCTGTCATTTTCCCACTTTACAGGCCTTTTCAGTAGTGTTTTTAATGGCTGGAGTTAAAACCATAACTGAAAACAACCCTATTCTAATGTATTGTTCAGTTACTTTAGAAGTCGTTAAGTACATCTTTTATTAAAGCAACTACAGCTATGTAAATTGGTTTTAATTAGATGGTTACTCTGAGTCAGGAACTTTCATGTAAACTATATGATCTTTAAATTTCCTGGTCATGGTTAAAAAATAAAGATTAAAAAAACCATCCTTTTGAGGTTAGAGGTACATTAGGCTTGTACCATTAGGTACATGAGTACATTAGCATTAAAACAGCTTTCCTTATCAATGAATGTTAATGACTTGGAGCTCCTCTGCTCTTCGCTGCCTGACATCTGTAGGAGCGCGGTGGCAAGCTTTCCTTTAGAAGCTGCTGAGGACAACGGGGACTCTCTTTCAGAAGGGTTTGTTTTTAGCTAATGCATTAATTGACTCCAAAAAGAGTCCAAATGGAACACTCTGCTTTCATCTGCTGGGGTAACCTAATAAAATAATGTTGTTTGTTTTTAGATTCCCGGCTGGTAAGGGGGGTTTTGCTCAAGGCAAAACCACAGTCCCCTCGAATAACTTTAGAAGGAGAGTTAAGAAGACACACTAATTGTGCCTGTCTGAGGTTTGCTCCTTCAAGGGCCCAGACACACCCCTTGCACACTGGTCAGGCCACCAGGGCTCCGGTGCCCACCGCCGAGTTGATTCTTCTGGGCTGGGCTGGGCTCCTGCCCCCTGGAAGATGCTTAATTTTGCTGTGAGCAGTTCTTAAGGGGATTTTAAAACAGGCTCGAGCTCTCGGAACAGAATCAGGCAAGCACACTGTATATGCGATTTGTCTGACCCGCAGAACGGGGAAAGGGGAATTCAGGTTAATGAAAGATGACTGATTACAACAGGCTCCTAACTTTCATCACTCCCTCCTCCATCCTTTGCTAAAGCTCTTAGCCAGGCTCTTGCTCTGCTGTGTTACTGGGCTGCTTTCAAATAAGAGGGGGACAAGTAATCCTGCCCCAGCCTGGAGTTCTTCAGCCAGTCAGAACTCATTAAATATGAGTATTACACACCAGGCATGATCCCATGAAATCCTTCCCACACCCCTTAAAGTAGATACTATTTTACCCCCTGTGACAAATGAGGAAACCAAGACTCAGAGAGGTTAAATATCTTGCTCATGGTCCCAGCTAGCAAATAAGAATGCTAAAATTTGAATCCAGGTCTGATGGCAGCCCAAGGCCCTGTTCTTTCTATACAAGCATTTCTCAGCCCAGTAGAGGGAGTTCATATGATTGTCTATGCCCAGAATTTCTTACTCTCCCCAGTTCTCAGTATCAGATGTATCATTTCTAGCTCAGAGCCGAAGGGAAGGGCGATCTCAGATTATTTACTGTTGTAAGTACATTTGCTATCTCAAGACAACTCCAGAGCTTGAGGACCAGGTGAATCCTAACAAGCCTTTTGAGGTTCATCTTAAACTATTTTACAGCCTATTAAAGTCAGTAAAGAGAGGATTAAGGTACACTTGAAGCATTTGCCCCACGGGTTTAAAATTGGAAGGTAATGTGGAAAAAGCAGAGATAAATTTACAAACTGTTACAGTGCAACGTGATATGACGTGAACTGAACTAGACCATCTTAAAAATCTCTACTATAATTAGAAAATGCCATTCTTCAACAAAAGTTGGAAATAATGGAAAAGCAACTTAAAAGTAAGTATCTATGGGTACTTGGCCCCAAAGTGTGTCTGGAGGGAATGGAGACAGTTTACAGATTTGTTGGAATTACTTTTGGACATAAAATCTCCATCACCCCTAATGGTGGAAAGTCTTGCTGTCTTCCCAGCAAGGTACCTGCTGTCCCTAAACTTACAGGGAGGATATCTACCACTGCATTTTGCTACCCCCTCTCCCATTCTTATATACATGAAGGCAAATACTGACTAACCCACACCAAAAATTTGTTGAATTTGTATGTTACATACAAATTTGTATGATAAAGGCTGCTCTGCCCTTAACAAAGCTTAAAAGCAGACTTCACAAAGATCTGATTCCAAGTAATTTAACTCGTCAGAACACAATTTCATACTATTTCAAACAATATTAAGAAAAGCCCACAACTCACAATAAGAAATCTTATAAAAAAAAAAAAAACCTGTCACCCATTCTTATATACATGAAGGCAAATACTGACTAACCCACACCAAAAATTTGTTGAATTTTCTTCCTGGGCAAAAGATATATATATACACACACACATATATATGTATTTGTGTATTAAAATGTCATGTTCCTTTTTCAGAGGAGTGATATATCTCAAAATGTGAATTTTTGTTTTGAAGCAGAATTTCCAATGTAAGTTCTAAGTATGGAATGTGCTTAATCAATTTGAAAATTTATGAAGAATTAGCTACTCCATGTATGAGGTTGCTTTCTCTAATGACCTCTTCATTTGGGCCAGCTCCAGTGTTATAAAATGCTTACACTCTGTTAGAGTGACATCACATCAGAAAAAGGAAAAACTGGGGAGGACGGAAATTGAAACAGGTCTTTTTTCTTCTGAAGACAGAAGTGAAGTGATTGCTGATGTCTGAATTTTATTACAGTGAAGCAGAGACTTCTCCACACTTTTAATCTCAGCCTTTGTCCAGTCTCATTATGAAATGTGTATTTCACCTTCTAAACTGAAGAAGCAGTTCACACTTGACCTGGAACTTCAAGTTACCTGTGACCACTACATATTAAGTAAGTGATTTCTTTCTTTTTTAAAACAGTTTGCCTGTCTGAAAGTGAAAGAGAAAAACCATTATTTCTGGCTCTTTTGGGGACTTGAAATTATTGTGACATTTTTTTCCTCTTACTCCGTTTAGAAAGTGTCTTGATTGGCTTAATAACTTATCGTTCTAACCATACATATCTGGCTAAGTTGTTGCAAATTATAATGGCATTTGAAATGAGTTGGTTATAAAGGATAACTATGATCTCTATTAAAGCTATGACATGCAAATTCGTGAAGCGTTCCATATTTTGGGGGCTTCCCTGATAACTCAATTGGTAAAGAATCTGCCTGCAATGCAGGAGGCCCCAGTTTGATTCCTGGGTCGGGAAGGTCTGCTGAAGAAGAGGTAGGCT
Organism: Cervus canadensis; assembly: GCF_019320065.1. Classification (NCBI taxonomy): domain Eukaryota; kingdom Metazoa; phylum Chordata; class Mammalia; order Artiodactyla; family Cervidae; genus Cervus; species Cervus canadensis. The sequence goes on along the minus strand of NC_057388.1, from coordinate 12,234,360 downwards.
ACCCACTCTAGTATTCTTGGGCTTCCCTGGTGGCTCAGCTGGTAAAGAATCCACCTGCAATGCAGGAGATCTGGGTTCAATCCCTGGGTTGTAAAGATCCCCTGGAGAAGGGAACAGCTACCCACTCCAGTATTCTGGCCTGGAGAATTCCATGGACTTGTATAGTCCATGCGGTTGCAAAGAGTTGGACATGACCGAGTGACTTTCACTTTCAAACATAAATTACAAAATAATTATCATTGGAGCCCTGAAGTAATTAATAAACGCTTTTAACTTCTATAGACAGTAAACTCTAGTTTCCTTTTTTTCTACCCAAAAAATTATACCTTTGGGAGAGTTCTGCTTCTGGCCATGACAGAATAGGAGAAAACTAGAAAACTGGTCAAAACACATTATATGGTAGTTTTAAGACACTACCATATAGGATATGAGGCAAAATATATCTGTGACCCCTGAGGGAAAGGAGACAAAAAGGTGAGACGTACTGTTGCACCAGCTTTCTGCCTGGAGGAGCCTCCAGCCAATGTGCGGGGAAGGAGAACCCAGACAGAGCCCAACCTTCTCCCCAGTTGAAAGGATGGAGGTCAGAAATGAGAGAAGCCAGGATAGCTAGAATTTTAAGACACACAGACCAACCAAACAGGAGTGAGCTGATCTGGGAGACAGCTCTGGAGTTTCACAGAGATTGGAGTTCCCCAATCTTTGAGTGCTGGGAGGAAACTGCCAAGCTTGGAAAAGAACCACTGGAAAGGAAGAAGCAGGAACATTCTGGAGCTCACGGAGGGGAAAGAGTTTGTTTTTCCACCGACTGGAGTAGAAATTTCCTCCATAGTATATAGAACATCAGGTAGAATCCTTAGAAAAAGTATCTTATGAATACTGCTAAGTAAGAACTATGATAAAGGCTGCTCTGCCCTTAACAAAGCTTAAAAGCAGACTTCACAAAGATCTGATTCCAAGTAATTTAACTCGTCAGAACACAATTTCATACTATTTCAAACAATATTAAGAAAAGCCCACAACTCACAATAAGAAATCTTATAAAAAAAAAAAACCTGTCACCATAATAGTAAGGAAAATATCCATGTAAGCCATAAAAAATGAAAAATCAACCAACAGTAATAGACCTAGGAATGACAAATGTTAGAACCAGCAGCAAGGCCAGTGAGACAGCTACCATAGGTAATACATAAAGTTAAGGTAGGGGTAAACATGGACATTATATAGAGAGAAATGGAAGATCTTAAAGGTGGAACAAAAATTACAATATCTGCAATGGAAAATTAATGGAATGTCTGACTATGTTAGACATTACATAAGTGAAGATCATTGAACTTGAAGGCATAGCAAAAGGGGTTCCAGAAAAAATATTTAAAGAAATAGTATTCAAATATTTCCAAGCTTAAGATTATATACTCACAAATCCATGTGACTCATTGTACCCCAAGCAAAACAAATGTAAAGAAAGAACACTACAGAGATATATATCATAATGAAAATGATGAAAACTAATGAATGATAAAAAGAAAAATCTTAAAAGCAGCCACAGGAAAAGTTCCTATAACCTATAAGGAAAGATGATAATAAGAGAACATTTCTACTTGGAAACAATTTAAGGCAGAAAACAACAGAGTGACATCTTTAAGGTATTGAAAATATAAGACTGACCAAGAAATCTATACCCAGTGAAAATATCTTTTAAAAACAAAGGCAAAATAAGACAGACAAAAACTAAGAGAATTCAGAGTGTTGTTACAATTGCATTGAAGGAGATAGTCCATGGAATTCTTCAGGCTGGAATACTGGAGTGGGTAGCCTATCCTTTCTCCAGTGGATCTTTCTGACCCAGGGATTGAACCCAGGTCTCCCACATTGCAGCCAGATTCTTTACTAGCTGAGCTATCAGGGAAGCCCCAGAATACTGGGGTGGGTAGCCTATCCCTCCTCCAGGGGGGTCTTCCCAACCCAGGGATGGAACCCAGGTCTCCTGCATTGCAGGCAGATTCTTTACCATCTGAGCCACCAGGGAAGGCCCTTAAATTAAAGATGTTCATGATAGGTCATCAGGCAGAACACAAGTGATACCAGATGGAAATTTTATATCTATACAAATTAATGAAGAGTTTCAGAACTGAAAATAAATGAATACATTTAAAAAAAATTTTCCTTAAAAGATAACTCACTCTTTAAAGCAAATCAATGATGATGTATTGTGAGGTTTATAGCATGTTATTGTTGTTTAGTAACTAAGTTGTATATGATTCCTTTTTGACCCCATAGACTGTAGCCCACCAGGCTCCTCTGTTCATGGGATTTCCCAGGCAAGAATACTGGAGTGGGTTGCCATTTCCTTCTCCAGGGGCTCTTCCCAATGCAGGGATCAAACCCACATCTCTTGCACTAGCAGGAGGGTTCGTTACCACTGAGCCACCAGGAGGCCCCCGGTTTATAGCATCCATAGCAGTAAAATGCACAGTAACAGCACAAAAAAGAAGAAAGGAAAATGATAATATACTGTCAAAAAAGTACTTATACTACTAAACATGAAGTAATATACTATTATCTGAAGGTAAAGTGTAATAAGTAAAAGATGTTGTAAACCCCTAGAGTACACTAAAAAATGAAAGCTAAACAGATTTAGCTAATAAGACATTAGTGGAAACCTTTAAAAAATGCAAATAAGACAGAAAAGAAAAAAAAGATGATAAAAAAGAGCAAGATGCTTGGCTTCCCAGGTGGCACTAGTGGTAAGGAACCTGCCTGCCGATGCAGGAGACGTAAGAGATCCAGGTTCAATCCCTGGGTCGGGAAGATCCCTTGGAGAAGTTAATGGCAACCCACTCCAGTATTCTTGCTTGGAGAATCCCACGGACAGACGCACCTGGAAGGCTACTGTCCATAGGGTTGCAGAGTCAAACATGACTCAAGTGACTTAGCACATATTTATAAATACATTAAATGCAAATAGCCTAACCCCCCAACCCCCAGTTAAAAGGAAGAAATTAGATTTAAAGGGGGAAAAAAAAAAACAAGGTCCAACTATATATATACTATCTAAAGAAGTTCAATATAAAAACACAGATAGATAGAAAGTAACTTGACAGTAAAAGATATACTATATAATCACAAATTTTTTTTAAAAAGTGTAATAGGCTATATTGATATCAGCCAAAGTATATTTTAGAAAGAGAACTAGTAGTAAGGATAAAGAGGGACAAGTCATACTGATAAAGATGTCAATTTATCACAGACACAAAATCCTAAATGTATATGTACCTAATAACAGTGCTGCAGATACATGAAACAAAAACTAACAAAACAATAGAAGAAATACACAATCATACTTTGAAATTTCAAAATACTTCTCTTGATATAACAGGCAGAAATCTATAGTATATAGAAAACTTGAACAAATTTTTTAAATAATTGACCTTGTTCATATTTGTAGAACACTCAACAACAGCAGAATATACATTCTTCTTAAGTATACAGTAAATTTTACCAACATTAATATAGGCCATAAAACAAGTCTCAATAAACTGAAGAGAATTGAAATCATACAGATTATATTCTCTGGCCATTAATTAAAGATGAATCATGCACATAAATATGAGTTAAAACTGTAAATATACATAAGAAAATGTAAGAGAAAATCTCTATGACCTTTGCTTAGGCAAAAATATTTCAGATAAGACAAGATTCTAGAAAACATTCTTAATGAAGAAAACACTGTCAAATTGGAATTCTATATCCAAAAAAAAAAAGCTTCATACATGAAGGGAAAATAAAGGCATATTTATACACTCAAAAACTGAGGAAATTATTCTCTTCTATAATCTCACTACTGGATATGCCAAAAAAATGTTATTGGCTGAAGAGAGATGATAGTAAATGGAAAGCCCAGATTTCCAGAAAGAAATGAAGAGCACCAGAAAAGAAAAATGGAAGGTAATAGTTTTTAAAACCTTTTAAAATTATCTTTACTTTAAATCATAGAAGACTATTCACTGAAGCACAAATATTAGTGTATTGTGGGACTTATATTAAATACAGAGGTAAAATACATGACAAGGGAACAAAGGACAGAGAAAAGGTAAATGGATTATTCTGTTGCATATTTGTGTGTGTTTGAGAAGTAGCATAACATCAGTTGAAGGTGGTGGTGGTGGTGGTTTAGTTGCTAAGTCGTGTCCGACTCTTACGACCCCATGGACTGTAGCCTGTCAGGCTCCTCTATCCATGGGATTTTTCAGGCAAGGATACCGGAGTGGGTTGCCGTTTCCTTCTCCATCATTTGAAGGTAGTCTGTTATTAAACATGCATATTGCATTCTTGTGAAATTGCTAAAAATAATGAAGGTCACTAGATCAAATATAAGACAGTACTAAGAATTATTTGATCCCTCAAAAAGAAGGCAGAAGAGGAAGAATGTAAAACAATGAATGGGACCAAAAAACAACTACTAATACAAAATAAAAAATCAATCATGCCCCAAAGTACATTAACTGTACATGGACTAAATCCTATAATTAAAAGGCCAAGATTATTAGACTGGATTAAAAAAGAGAAATGGACCCAACTTTAAGATGTTTACAAGAAACATACTCCAAATATTAAGTCTTGAACAGATTAAAAGAGTGGGAATGACATGCCCAAAATGGCAAAGTAAGAAACTCCAAATTCTGCCCTTCCATAAAAGCAATAAAGAACAGGCTGAAACTGTCAAAATCAACTCTTGTTCTTAGATTCTGGAAATTAACCAAAGACTTGTCCCAACTAAGCGAACACTGACTGAAGAATAGTATTGATTCTCTGAAAGAATCATGAACTTTGAGTCATTTTAACTTACCCTAGTCCCATCTGCCCTCTCTAGTCCAGCAGTAGCTCTGAAAATAATAGCTCGCATTCCTGGTACTACAGGAAGCAGAAAGTACTTCATTCACAAAGAATTCTAATTATTTGTTCTGACCTATCTGGTTCCTCCCCGGTAGGCAAAATACTTGTCTCTATTGCACCTACCTTGGAACTGGTGCAATGCTAAAGTTGCTTCCTGGGGGGGCATTTGTCAAAAGCATTCAAGGCTAATATGTTGCTGCTGGCTGAGGTAATAAATAACAGTTAGGGCAAACAACAGGCTAACCAAAAATTTGAGAGGACAGGCTAGGGAATGAGGTCTCTGAGGGCTGTGAATAATTCTGACAGATCCCTGGGAATCTGGGAAGAAATACACATGTACTCAGAATTGTGCACATGCTCAGAAAAGCTGTGAGAAGGCCCAAAGATCTCACCTCCTGCTGACACTGAGGCCCTGTAGAAACAGGAAGAGAAGGCCAGTGTTTCCAATTGAAGGGAAGGGAAGAAAATCTGATTTCCAGAGTTGTATGTTATAATATTATAATGACTGTATATATTACAATATTAAGTGTAATTCTTTGCATGTGTATTTTCACCACTAAAAATACACATGCAAAGAAATAATGTATTGCATGTGCACAAGGAGAAAAAAAGAAGTCAATAGAAACTATGTTTGAGAAAGCCCAGATACTGGATTTTTCTAGACATAGACCTTAAATGAACTATTATGAATATACTCAATTTAGCAACTAAACAACAACAACTAAAATATCTAAATAACTAAAGGAGAGTATGCAAATGACGTCTCACCAAATAGAAGATGTCAATAGATATTATAAAATGCCAAGTAGAAATTTTGGAGTCAAAAAGCACAGTAACTGAAGATTTCACTGTGTGTGCTCAGTCACTTGAGTCATGTCTGACTTTTTGCAATCCTATGAACTGTAGCCTGCCAGGCTTCTCTGTCCATGGGCTTCTCCAGACAATACTGGGGTTGCCATGCCCTCCTCTATGATATCTTCCCAACCCAGGGATAGAACCTGCATCTCTTATGTCTCCTTCATTGGTAGAGGCATTCTTTACCACTAGTGCCACCTGGGAAGTCTGAACATTTCACTACGGGAGCTCCGTAGCAGACTTCAATAGACAGAAGAAGGAATAAGAAAACATGAAGAATCAATTGAAATTATGCAGTCTGAAGAACAGAAAGGAAAAATGAGAGAAAATGTAACAGAGACTTGTGGGACACCATCATACATGCCAACATACACACAATGAGAATTCCAGGAGGAGATAGAGAAAGAGCAGAAAGAATACATGAAGAAATAATGGCTAAAATTTCCCCCAAATTTGATGAAAAACAATCTATCCATTCAAGAAGTTCCATGAAATTCAAGTAGGAAAACTTAAAAAGGCTAACACCTAAATGCATCATAATCAAACTGTCAAAGCCAAAGCTGATGAAGGAAACTTGAAAGTTACAAGAAGCAACTCATCATATACATGGGCTCCTAAAGAAAGATTAACATCTGATATCCTATCTGAAAACACAGGGACCAAAAGGCTGTGAGATAAGATATGCAACTGCTGAGAAAAAAAAAATTGTCAGTGAAAAATTCAATTTCTGACAAAATTATTCCTTTGAGATAAAGGAGAAATTAAAACATTCCCAGATAAGCAAAAGCTCAGAGTTTTTCCTGGCAGACCTGCCCTACAACAAATTCTAAAAGGAGCCCTTCAGGTTGAAATGAAACACCAAAGGGAAATCTCATAATAAAACAATAGTTAATCAAGAAGATACAATAAACTTAATGTATATGTATCTAGTAACAGAGCTTCAAAATGCAAAAATAAAAATGGAGAGAACTAAAGGACAAATAGAAAAAAATCACAGCCATAAGTGGATAGTTTAATATATCCTTCTTGGTCATTTATAGAACACACAGAAAACAATCAGTAAGATTATAGAAGATGGAAACAATACTCTCAGCCAGTTTAATCTATTTTGCATTTTTAGAACCACATACTCAACATATGAAGAATTCACTTTTTTTTAAGTGCACATGGAACATTGACCAAGCTAGGCCATATCCTAGGCCATAAAATAAATCTTAATAAATTTCAAAGGACTTGGAAATACAGAGTAGTATTTCTTACTCTGTATGTTTTCTTACTAAGCAGAATCAAACTAGAAATGAAAATAAAGATACCTGGAAAGTTTTCCAAATATTTGGAAATTAAACATGCTTCTAAAAAAAGGTCATGAGTCAAATAACACCACAACGGAAATTAGAAAATATTTTGGACAGAATGATAATGAAAGCATAACATATCAAAAATTTGTGGAGCACAGTAAAGGCAGTACTTAGAGGGATTTTTACAACTTTAAAGGCCTAAATTAGACGAAAAGAAGTGTTTTACAACCAATGATTTAAGCTTTTACTTTAGGAAATAAGAGAAAAGAAGAGCATATTCAATCCAAAATAGAAGAATAAGTAGACAATCAGCAACTCCAAATAAGTGCAGAAAATCAGCAACTCCAAAAGTTGGTGCTTTGAACAATGAATAATAGTGGTAACTGGCAAGACTGTTTTTAAAAAGGCAAACTACCAACACATCAAGAATTAAAAAGGAGACATCACTGTGACTTTACATTCATGAAAAGCTAATAAGGGGGATTCTATGAGCAACTTTATGTTAATACATTTGACAGATTAGATGAAATGCGCACATTGCTTGAAAACTACAACTTACCAAAATAGAACAAAAAAAAAAAAAAAAAAATCTGAATAGCCCTATTCTATTAAATAAATAATTTATTACCAAAAACCTTCCCACAAATAAAACTCTAGGGCTAGATGGTTTCACTAGTGAATTCTACCAAACAGTAACGGAAGAAATAATACAAATATTACACTCTATCACGTAATAGAAGAGATTGGAACACTTCTCAACTCATTATATAAGCATAATCATGGTTCCTAAGCCCTGACAAAGACATTCCAAGAATAGAAAATTACAGACTAGTGTCCCTAAGGAACAATTATGGGAAAAGCCTTTAAAAATTATTAGCAAGCAGAATCAAACAAAATTAAAAGGATAATACATTTGACCAAAGGAGGTTTATCCCAGGATGGCAAGGTTGGATTAGTATTCAAAATAACAACTCAGGGTGATTCACTACATTAGCAGAATAAGTGGGGAAAAAAATGACCATATCAATGGATGCAGAACAGAAGCATATGAAAAATTCCATATCTGTTCATGATAAAGGTTCTTAGCAATCTAAAAATAAAATGTAATTTCCTTCATGTGATAAAAGTGAAACACTAACACTCTTTGATTTGTTTTGTTTTTCAGTTGCTAAGTCATGTCTGACTCTTTGCAATCCTATGGACTACAGCACACAGGCTTCCCTGTCCTTCACTATCTCCCTGAATTTTCTTAAACTCATGTCCATTGAGTCAATGACACCATCCAACCATCTCATCCTCTGTTGCTCTCTTCTCCCCCTGCCCTCAATCTCTTTGATACTAAGATTTAAAAAGAGATAAGGACATCTGCTCTCAGTTTTTCAATACAACAGTGAGCTGAAAGTCTGAGCTAGTGCTATAAGGCAAAAAAAAGAAAACTGGAAAGAAAGAAGTAAAGTCTTCATTATTCTCAGACAGCATGACTATGTACATAATCACAGGATTACAGAATCTACTAGAAGTTAGTAAGTGTATTTAGCAAGGCTGCAAAATACAAGGTTGATATATAAAATTAAATTTTAATTCTGAAAACTAGGAGGTTACTAAATGGGAAGATACACCTTCTTCACATATTAGAAAATTTTAAATTAAGATATCCACTTTCTCAAATTTATATATATTGTAGATTAATGAAATCCCAATAGAAATCCAAACAATATAGTTTTCTTGTGAATTTCATAGTGATTCTAAAATTCATGTAGAGACACAAAAGGCCTAGAAAAACTAATGAAACAATTTTTCACAATGCACAACACAGTTGAAGTACATACTACCTGATTTCAAGACACAGTGAAAGCTATAGCGGTCAAGACAATGAGTTTATTTATTTGGCTGTACCGGATCTTAGTTGCAATATGCAAGATCTTCAATCTTCATTGCAGCATGCAAGTTCTTGAGTTCCAGCATGTGGGATCTAGTTTCCTGACCAGGAATCAAACCTGAGCTCTATGCACTGGGAGCGTGGAGTCTTAGCCACTGGACCACTAGGTAAGTCCCAAAACAGTGTGGTATCATATATGGACAAACTCAGTGAAAAAGAGTAGTGGGGCCCTTTGTAGTTGTTCAGTCACTAAATTGTATCCAACTCTTTGTGACCCCATGGACTGCAGCATGCCAGGCTTCCCTGTTCTTCACTGTCTCTGGGAGTTTGCTCAAACTCATGTCCATTGAGTCAGTGATGCTATCCAACCATCTCATCCTCTGTCACCGTCTTCTCTTTCCTTGTCCTCAATCTTTCCCAGCATCAGGGTCTTTTCCATAGACCTTTAAGGTAAATATGACTCTGGCTACTGTGGTAAACTGCCACCATCTAGTCACTGTTACTTTGAGATCTCATCATTTCGAGATTTCCCACAGATATGAAAAGCCCTGCTCTGTGACTATCTCTCCTTCCATCAGGTCTAGCTGGCCTCGACTAAAATTCCGAGAGATGCTTATGCCTCTCTCGCTAGCTCATTGCTAATGGTTTTGAGGAAGGGTGTGCACTCTGGGTGCTCTTAGACACCTTAATTGTTGAATATGTCTTCTAGCCTTATGTAATACATTCACTCTAACCTCCCCACTTCCCTCAATCTCTTTATTCCTATCTTTACCATCAGTCAGGGCAACTCAAACATTTTCACTAAGTGTAGGCTACAGCCTTTTCATACTTCTAAAGAGCCACTGTAACAGCCGACCTATGCCCTGGGGTCCTTGCCAGAGTATAAAATCATGTATCCCAGAAGAGTGTCTCAAAGCCAATAAATTCTCATCTACCCAGTCTTATGTGCTGGCTCCTTAATAAGATTCCTTAAAATCTAACCCCAGTCTGCTCCCCTGGCCCTAATGGCACATGCTAATTCTTATAACCCTTTCAGTGTATAGTGTCTTTACTTTCTTATCAGGACTCACATGTGCCCAGCCAGGAGAGCTGGGAAAGCCATTAGAAAGTGATGTCAGTCTGACCCTAAGACAGAGAGAGGGAAAGAAGGGAAGGAAGGAAGATTAGTCTCAGGCTAGCTCCAAGAAAGTTTTAGCAATGCTGACAGGGAGCCCTTGAGCCACTCACATCTCAGAACTCTTCCATCTCCCAGCAACAGGCCTGCCTCACTATACCTGCTACGCTCAGTCTTGGCTGGGAGCAGCCTTGGGGAGCACAGTTGCTCAAACATACTGGAGGATTTTAGAGCAAAACAGCTGGAGCTGTCAGTCATGCTCTTTGCAACAAGAGATCTTGAAGGCAGATTTTCATGACTTCCACATTCCATCTAGGACCTCAGCTGGGATAACTTGACTGGCTGTGGGCTGGCCGGATCTCTCTATGTATCCACATGGCCACCCAATGGTGAGCTTAGGCCTTTGAACAGCCTAGAGGGGACAGGGTAAGTTGCAAAATGGCTTGGGGATGAAGAGTGAGTGTGCCAAGAAACCCAGAAGGAATCTCTATGTCTTCTAACCTTGTTCTGAACTCTACATAGTATCACTTCCCCCATACTCCCCCATATTCTGTCATTACACATCCCAAATTCTTCATGGGACAGTGTCACACAAGAAGTGGGAAATCCTCTTGGAGACCATACCGTAGTGGGATATACATGCATATGCGTGCATGCTCAATTGTATCCCACTCTTTTCAACCCCATGGACTGTCGCCCGCTGGGCTCCTCTGTCCACGGGATTCTCCAAGCAAGAATACTGGAGTGGGTAACCATTTCCTTCTCCAGAGGATCTTCCCGACCCAGGGATCGAACCTGCATCGGCAGGTGGGTTCTTTACCACTGAGCTACCTGGGAGCTACCTGGGAAGTCACACATGCACGTAAGCTCTCACGGTTCTTCATGTGCCTGCTACAAATGACTGGCCTTTGAAGTTTTCATAGTCCTGACCCACTGAATCATTCAGATGATTGTAACAACTCATGGGTTATTGATGTGTTCCAAGGGCCTTTAGCATATGTTTGAGAAGCTTTTTTCCCCAGTACTTTTCATTGGATTGCTTTTTAAAAAAATTTATTGGAGTATAGATGATTTACAATGTTGTCTCTCAGGTGTATAGCAAAGTGACTGTTATAAATGTATTCATCCTTTTTTAGATGCTTTTCTCATGTGTTATCACAGAATACTGGGTAGAGTGGTCTGTGTTATACAGTAGGCCCTTATTATTATTGGTTATCCATATTGTATATATGTTCATCCCAAGCTCCCGATTTATTCCTCCTCCCTCCATGTTTCCCCTTTGGTAACTAGAGGTTTGTCTTCCATATCTGTAAGTCTGTTTCTGTAAGTAAGTGTCATTTGTATAAGTTTTAAAAATTAGACCCTACATATGAGAGATATGATGTGTATCTTTCTCTGTCAGACTTACTTCATTTAGTATAATAATCTCTAGGTCCATCTATTTTGCTGCTATCAGCATTATTTCATTCTTTTTAATGGGTGAGTAATATTCTATTGTATGTGTATACTTCATCTTCTGTTGATGGACATTTAGGTTACTTCCATGTCTTGGCTAATACAGTGCTGCAGTGAACTATTTGTATATAGTGTGTGTGTGTGTATATTTTATAAATAGTGTGTATGTGTCCACCCCAGTCTCCCCATTTATCCCTCCTCCACCTGACCCCCTGGTGACCGTAAGTTTGTTCTCTACATCTGTAACTATATTTCTGTTTTGTAGGTAAGTTGATTTATACCATGTTTTTTAGATTCCACATATAAGTGTATGCACCACATCTTTATGCATTCCTCCACTGATGGACATTTAGGCTGCTTCCATGTCCTGGCTATTGTAAACAGTGCTGCAATGAACACCGAGGTGAATGTATCTTTTTGAATCATGATTTTCTCTGGGTATATGCCCAGGAGTAGGACTGCTACATCATATGGTAAATCTGTTGTTAGTTTTTTAAGGAACCTCCATACTGTTTTCCCTGTTGGTTGTACCAATTTACATTCCCACCACACCCTTTTTAGCATTTATTGTTTGTGGATTTTTTTGATGACTGCCATCCTGCGTGACGGAGAAGGCAAAGGCACCCCACTCCAGTACTCTCACCTGGAAAATCCCATGGATGGAGGAGCCTGGTAGGCTGCAGTCCATGGGGTCACTAAGAGTCGGATATGACTAAACGACTTCACTTTCACTTTTCACTTTCATGCATTGGAGAAGGAAATGGCAACCCACTCCAGTGTTCTTGCCTGGAGAATCCCAGTGATGGGGAAGCCTGGTGGGCTGACGTCTATGGGGTCGCACAGAGTCAGAGATGACTGAAGTGACTTAGCAGCAGCATCCTGCATGATGTGTGAGACCTCATACCCCACTGTGGTTGTCAATTTAGAAATGATTTTCATTTCTCTTAATTAATGATGTTGGAGCATTTTTCATGTGATTTTTGAGCATCTATATGTCTTCTTTGGAGAAATGTCTGTTTAGATCTTCTGCCTATTTTTTGATTAGTTTTTTTTTTTTTTTGATGTAAGAGTTACATGAGCTATTTTTATTAATCCCTTATCAGTTGCTTCATTTGCAAATATACTCTCCCAGTCTGTAGTCTGTGTTTTCATTTTGTTTATGGTTTCCTTTGCTGTGCAGAAGCGTTTAAGTTCAATTAGTTCCTGTTTATTTTTGTTTTTATTTTCATTATAATAGCTGGAGTTTAAAAAAAGATATTGCTGTTATTTATGTCAGTGTTCTGACATAAATATTCCTCTAAGAGTTTTATAGTATCCAGCCTTACATTTAGATCTTTAATCCATTTTGAGTTTCTGTGTACAGTCTTAGAGAGTGTTCTAATTTCATTCTTTTACATGTGACTGTCCAGCTTTCTCAACACTGCTGATTGATGAGACTGTCCTTTCTCTTTTGTATATCCTTGCCTCCTTTGTCATAGAGTAATTGATCAGAGATGCATGAGTTTATTTCTGGGCTTTTATGCTGTTGCATTGATCTGTATTTCTGTTTTTGTACCAGTACCGTACTGTTTAGATGGCTGTAGCTTTGTAGAATAGTGTGAAGTCAGGGAGTCCGCTCTCTCCAGTTCTGTTTTTCTTTCTCAAGATTCTTTTGGCTATTTGGGGTCTCTTGTGTTAACATACAAATTAAAAAATTTTTTGTTCTAGTTCTATGAAAAATGCCACTGGTGATTTGACAGAGATTGCATTATATCTGTAGACTGCCTTGGGTAGTATAATCATTTTGATTGATTATATATTGATTGAAAGAACCGATATGGTCAATATTGATTCTTCCAATCCAAAAACATGGTATCAGTATATCTTTCTATCTTTGTGTCTTCAATTTCTTCCATCAGGATCTTACAGTTTTCACAGTACAGGTCTTGTGTCTCACTGAACTGTGGCCTGTTTTTAAACCCATTTTAGACACTCATTTTATCTTTAAAAATGTAATGTATATTTATAAAGAATTTTAATATTGATATACCTACCATATGACACTTAGGGAAAAAGCAATTATTTCAAATTACAAGAAATCTCACAGTTCAAGGAATCCCTACCAATAAAGCACCATGGAAATTCTCTTCCTAAAACACCAAAAGCCTCTCTTTAAATAATTTTCATGACTCAACCACTATTTATTTTAATTCTCTCTTAAGCATGAAATGACTTTTTGAAAAAAAAAAATCCTGTAAAGTTGTTTATAGACATGTTTCCTAGTCCAACAGTAGTAAACATAATTTTCTGGTATAAATTAAAAAATAATGAAATGTGGAGCATTTGGTATAGGTTCATCTTAACCTGTTCTTCCTCCAATGCTTAAGATATTCTTTGGGTAAAGAGTGGATCTGGAGAAGGAGACAAGAAAGAACTTTCCAGAAATACCACACACGTTCCTTCATAAAAAATAAAACCAGAGTCTTGGTTTAAGTCCAGCCAGGTTGGCTGCCTGTAAATTCATTATCAATCTTTAACATGGCTCTAATGTATCTCTCTGACCCCCTGGCCACAGTAGAATTTTAATCAGGCTTTTCCTAAGCAAAGGGTTTATCCACACTGGTGCAGACCTGGTTTGGAACATTTTATTGGCAATACCAGTGTCATATTTAGGAATCATAGACTTTTGTCAGACTGGGTTAGCTTGAATGACAAGTATCAATGATCAGCTATATTTGAAATATTGTTAAAGTACCTAGAAATAATAGGCATTAAAATTCATTCCATTCACTGCCAACAAACCTCTAAAGATTTCTTGTCCTCGGTGGAACCAGCATACTGTAATTGTTATTTGGAACTTAATGTAACCTCAACAGCAACAGAGAGACAATGCAGTCCTCTCATTAGGCACATGCTCTAGGATCGTTTATTTTAATGCTTTCAAATAAATATGTTCCATGCAGCACACCACAATAAATAAGGAGCAGCAATGTTCTCCTAGTAAATCCATTCATAATATGAGTCACCGTGTAAAACACCACATCTCAAGTCTTTGGCCCTGTACCATAGCATGAAGCACACCACATCTGTACCTAATCATATCTGGCTTCATATGGATTTAATAGGACTATGCCAGGAGTGTGTGTAAGCACAAATTTAACCAGAGGTTTCCAGCTATTAAATACAGCTACTAAGTAGTTAAAAGGCAACAACTCAACCCAGAAAGGCTCCCACCCCCCACCCCCATTTTTGAGACAGAAATATAAAGACAGAAATGCTCTGGCGAATTTCAGGTCAGTGGACAGTATGGTGGGCTACATTTGGAATACTTGGAGCAAAGCTGGCACAACATGGCACCCAGAAGGCCAGGGCAATACTGAGACTGAGTGAACAGGAATACAAGCTGACTTGACTGCAGATGCTGGGCTGTAGAAGGTCTAGGTGGGGACACTCAGCCCACTAGGCAGATAACTCAACGGTGCCCTCCTCCTCGCTGTCAGCTCTGTTAGCACGAATCTCCACGAGGGTCCTGGCAAATCGGGTCCACTCGTCATTGTGGGGAACTGCAAGCTGCAAAGCAAATGAATGGAAACTGGTCAACAAGCTACCTTTTACACCGAAAGCCTTGAAGCCTGCATGACTGTTCCTCTTGAAACAGATGATTCTCGTGGAATGCAAAGGAAATCAGATATTCTTCCTTGAATCAGATCTCTGAAATGCTGCTCTTAAACTGATAATTTAAAAGAATACTGTCACTCTCAGGAGCACAATCATGTGTGCAATTTATAAAACATTAAAAAACTTCTGTAAACTATACAGTAGCTGCATTAAAGCACTTGCAGTAAGATGACCAGAATTACAGCAAACATGACAAATATAAACTGTATTATTAGGACTTTGAAATGACAGTGGTATTGTCTAAGTCAATGCTATTGATCCTTTTTAAAAAGATGTTGCTAACATACCAGTAGGTATGACAAAAGTATAGCTTATATATACAAAGAAACCTTACTACTCTAGTAAGATGCTTTAGCTTTTCTAGCAAGATCCTATATGATGATGCTGATGAATAATAATAACATTTACCAAAAGTTCTGCTCTAAGTACTTGACATGTATTCTCTTTCCTCACAGCAATCCTATGTTGGATAATCAGAGTATTTCCATGTTGCAGAAGAAGAAATTGAGGCACCAAAAGATCAACTCATCTTGCCAAGGTTGCCCAGCTTGCCAGTATCCATGCCAATGTCATCTGGTATTTATATCCTTAGGCAGTATTCTATACTAACTCACCAAGAAGAGGGATTTATAATCTTATATATATCTTCTCCTGCACACAATTGAGTAAGGAGAAAAATTAATCCCATCTGACACAAATCGCATGCACGAATTTTTGTGAGCTGAGTTGAAGGGTAATGATTTCTCTACATGGCATCCAAAGATGAACTGTTTAAAGGTACCATGCAAGTGTTTGGAATAAAACAGAGTTATTTGAAGATGAGAAGCAGGATCAAGTAGAAGTCCAAATGATTTTCATATAGAATAAAATTTATTTCGACGGTAGAGCCATTTACTCAGAAGATTACCCTAGAAGATGTAATCCGTCTACAGATGCTGGTGCCACACATGCTATCCACATATTTCATAAACATCAATAACACATCCATCCCAATCAGTGTACATTTTCAAAAATAAGCAAGTAAATCTGAACTCTGAGATCGCTTTTACAGCTGAAAAATTTCTTACTGTATAAAGCCAAACTTTTAGAACTTTAACTTTTTATTACAGGGGCTGGTATTCTCAGATAGGATCTAGCCAAGACAGCTTATTATAGAGTCATATCATCACCCTACAAAATACATCCCTCAATGCGTGTTCTGGTCCTCAGGTGGTTTCAAGGACATAATTCTGCAAATGATATACAGGTGCAGGAGGTGAGTTGTGTTTGTTTTTTT
This sequence comes from Cervus canadensis, assembly GCF_019320065.1. Lineage (NCBI taxonomy): Eukaryota > Metazoa > Chordata > Mammalia > Artiodactyla > Cervidae > Cervus > Cervus canadensis. The sequence continues at coordinate 12,217,930 of NC_057388.1, read as the reverse complement.
AAACTTTTTTGGGGGTACTTCTTATTTGTTATTTTGAGAAACGCAATACTAACAAGAACTCGATTTAGTCATATGAGTGAGTTCTGAATGGTGAAATACTTCCCTAGTGACTGAAATGAATCCACATTCCTGCTCAGACAGCGACACACGTTCACAATAGTCTCGGATGGCACTATTTATTACCTCTTCACTCAGTTCATTTTCTCTATGTTGAGTTCTTTTTCTGTGTTCCACTATTCTTCATTTTTCTCTTCAATTTTAGAAAATACTGCACTGGGGAAATGAAGTCCTCAAAATAAATTATATGAAAGCGCTAACAAGAAGCATGAGCAGAAATGGGTTATACCATATTTATATGAAAGCATAGGTCTACTCTCTGTCTCTTCTCCAGCTCCTGACCAAGCACTGGCCCCCCAGCCCAATGAAGCACAAAACAAACAGCTCAGGAAGAGACAAAAGCCAGTCACGATAATGTACTTACAAATTTGTCTCACAGAAGATGAGAATCAAGCTAAATCTGAAACACCTCGTAACTTCACATAACATTAAATATTGGAAGAAAGCAGGTCTCACTATAATAAGAGTGATATACTCTAGGGGTTTGACTCCTAAACATAACACTACATTTATTATTAGTTAAAATGGCACAAATTTAAGTTACTGTATGATGCTATATGTAATGTTTTATTGATAGCAATGTATAGAAAATGTATCCTAAAAAAATACCAGGTCCATGTGTTTACATAGTTTCATGTGGCGGTCATGGCAACATTGTTAAGAAACAACTCTAATAAACACTATGAAACATGAAGGGTTGACTTTGCAACCAGATACAGTATGGGACAGAACTGAGTATCATTTATGACATCTGAAGTTGCACATGTCTTACAAATGCAATTTTTCAGAAGTTCATTTGTTAAAGAAATCAAACTAGTAATTCTAATATTTCTAATAATGAAGCATTAAATGTATATAAGTAGGTTTCACCAAAATTTTGAGGTTTTTTTTTAATTGAAGCATAGTTTAAAATTGTGTTAGTTTCAGTTGTACAGCAAAGTGATTTTTTTTCTCAGACTTTTTTCCATTTTCCATTATTACAAAGCATTGAATATAGTCATCTGTGTTAATAAATTTTTGTTGCTTAACTATTTTTATATATAGTAATTTCTATCTGTGAACCCCATACTTCTAATGTATCCCTCTTCCCTCTTATCTTCCCTTTTGGTAACTTTAAGTTTGTTTTCTATGTCTATGAGTCTGTTTCTGTTTTGTATATACATTTATTTCTATCATTTTTTAGATTACCCCATTATGCAATATTTGTCTGGCTTACTTCACGTAGCATAATAATCTCTTGGTTCATCATGTTGCTACAAATGGCATTATTTCATTCTTTTTTATAGCTAAGTTATATTCTGGCCTGGAGAATTCATGGACTTCGCAGACTCTGACATGACTGAGTGACTTTACTTTCACTTTATATACCATTATATATCTATACCATTTTTTGCTTTATCCATTCATTTGTCAACGGACATTTACATTGCTTCCTTGTCTTGGCTGTTGTAAATAGTGCTGCTATGAACACTGGGGTGCATGTATCTTTTTCAATTAGAGTTTTGTCTTTTCCAGATGTATACCCAGGAGTGAGACTGCTAGATCATATGGTAACTATTTTTAGTTTTGTTTTTTAAGGAAACTCCTGTTTTCCATAGTTTCCACACCAATTTACATTCCCACCAACTTTGTTGGAGGGGGTCCCTTTTCTCCACACCTTCTTCAGCTTTTATTTTTACTCTTTGATGCCCATTCTGATCATTGTGAGATAATAATATCTAGTTGTGCTTTGATTTGCATTTTTCTAATAATTAGTGATGTTGAACATTTTTTCAATGTGCCTATATGACCATCTGTCTGTCTTCTTTGGGAAAAAAATCCCATTTTTAAATTTTTTTGGATACTAAGTTATATGAGCTGTTTGTATATTTTGGCTATTAAACCCCTCTCAGTCACAGCATTTGTAAATATTTTCTCCCCTTCCTTGCTGTGCAGAAGTTTAAGTCTGATTAGGTCCCATTTGTTTAATTTTGTTTTTATTTCTACTGCCTTGGGGGACTGATCTAAGAAAATATTACTGCAATTCGTGTCAGAAAGTGTTTTGCCTATGTTCTCTTCTAGGAATTTTATAGTATCATATATTTAATTCTTTAAACTATTTTGAATTTATTTTTTTAATATGGTATGGGGGAATAGTCTGATTTCATTGATGTACATGCTGTCCAGCTTTCCTAACACTACTTGTTGAAGAGACCGTCTTTTCTCCATTGATTATTCTTACTGCCTTTGTTATAGATTAACTGACAGTAGATGTGTGGGTTTACTTCCAGACTTGCTCTTCTGTTCCACTGATCTATGTCTATTTTTGTGCCAATACTATATGCTGTTTTTTTTCTTTGATTGATATTTTTATTGGCATTTCTAGGATTTTAGTTATAGTTGCAATTTTCTATTTTTTAATCTACATTTTTAGTACAAATAAGGAGAGAAAAATGAAGGTATAAATCAGAATATCATTTTTCACTTTTGCACCAGAGAGTCAGTTCATTAAACACAATATCAAACTTCCAGAAAAGAATGATCTATTTAATTTCTCCTCCACATGTTTATAGAGGTTATAACATTCATTTAATCATTCAATATTTTTTTGTTTTGTTTTGCTTTTTCCATTTATTTTTATTAGTTGGAGGCTAATTACTTTACAATATTGTAGTGGTTTTTGCCATACATTGACATGAATCAGCCACGGATTTACATGTATTCCCCATCCTGAATCCCCCTCCCACCTCCCTCCCCATCCCATCCCTCTGAGTCTTCCCAGTGCACCAGCCCTGAGCACTTGTCTCATGCATCCAACCTGGGCTGGTGATCGGTTTCACCCTTGATAGTATACTTGTTTCAATGCTGTTCTCTCAGAACATCCCACCCTCGCCTTCTCCCATAGAGTCTAAAAGTCTGTCTGTATGCTGTTTTGATTACTATAGCTTTGCGGTATAGCCTGAAGTCTGGAAGGTATGTCTCCTGCTTTGCTTTTCCTCAGTCTTGCTTTGACAATTCTAGGTCTTCTGTGATTCCCATATACATTTTAGAATTATCTGCTCTAGTTCTATGAAAAATATCATGGGTATTTTGATAGGGACTGTATTAAATCTGTAGATCGCTTTGGGTAGTATGGCCATTTTAACAATATTAAATCTTCCAACCCAAGGGCATAGGATATCTTTCCATTTCTTTGAATCATCTTTAGTTTCTTTTATCAATATTTTATATAGATCTTTCACCTCTTTCGTTAAGTTTATGCCTAGGTATTTTATATATAAATGTTTTATTTATAATTTTTTTTTTTTTTTTTTTGCTGCACCGCAAAGCTTGCAGATCTTATTTCAACAACCTGGGATTGTGAAAATGCAGTCATAACCACTGGACTGCCAGGAAATTCTTGGTAGGTACTTTTGATGTGATTTTAAATGTTTTTTTTTTTTTTTACTTTCTTTTTCCAATATTTCAGTATATAGAAATGTAACAGATTTCTGTTTATAATTTTAAAACAAGTTTTAGCAAATTTAAAAGCTTTTGATAAAAATATACCCTACCATAGAACTTACATTTGACTTTTTTCCATAGTGGTGGAAGTAACAGTCCTTAAAAATCCAGATTCACCCTCATAAAATGTTTCACCATATTCTAACATAACTTGCTGTCCTTTTTATCTGTGAAAGTTTCATTTAGATTTGGAAAATATTAGAAGTTTTCTTTCTTTTGATAGTTTTGCCAAACATTTTCCTCACTAGAAATGTTAATTTGCTTTGGTTCACATACAAATGCTTGAATAGCACAGGATGAAAACTTTTTTGCTTCTAGAAATTCAAATTTATCTACCTCATTCTATTACACTTTTTCACCTAGCTGACAATAAAAACAAGATCATCGTAACGTTAGATTTAGAAGGTGAGCTGCATACTGCCCCATTTTTAGAATTAAATATCACTATCAGGAAGCACTTTAAGTATAATCTTAGCTTGAACGTGTGAATGTGTATTCACAGGTTGTATCCACACCCAAAGTTAGTAATTTTTGATATTTGAATACTTGTAGGTAAGACCCAACAGGTGTCCTAACAAACAAGACCACCACTCTTTTCATTTTAAACACATCTGTCTGGACAGAATTGTCCTTCTTACCCTTGGCAGCTCCTAACTCTTCTCATGAGCACAAATGCATTTGAAACTTTCTCTAGGAGACTTGTAATCCAGTAATGCCTTAATCATTAAGTAAGTGAAAAATCTTTGTCATGTTTCTTAGTCAAAGAAAAGGACTGCGTCATGCCCTTCTCACTAGCATATATATGTCTTTTTAATAATGATTTCAGCATGGACTGAGTACCAACTATACACCAGACACTAGGATAGGGCTAAAGATATGAAGACAATGTATATTAATGACCATGTTTTCTTAGGTCAAAATGTGGGAATACTAGCATAGTTCTGATTTTTTAAACTTCGCTCACATTCAGAAAGTGAAGTACTTGAAAATCTACCTTCTTACAGTGACAACTGCAGCATTCCCTGGGATGTGTTGTATGTCACGCAAATAGTGGGGAAGCAAGTGGCATGTTAATGACATGGTTTCAGCATCTCTTCAGGGTTCTATCAAGGCATTAAAGGCTAAATCTAGACCATCACTATAGATTCCGCGCCCCCACCCCAGCAAACAGTAGTTTAGAATAATTTTCAAACAATTGACATTTCTGATAGGAAAAATATTCCTAAGTTTCTATTGGTGATGAGTAATTTCATTAAACATGATAACTGAGAAGGAAATAGCCTAGTTATATCAAAGAGGCTGTAAAAATTGAGCAGGATTGTACTGAATCTAAGTGGATCTGGAAACATTTTCTGCCTTCAGATTCATCCGCCAGAGTCCACAACCTAGGTCAGAGATGACTCAGATTTTCCTACGGCTTCATATTCAGGGTTCACCAATATCTAGTCCACCCCCACCCCCCACAACTGTATGACTGTTTTCTAACTTTTTGCTAAATGCATAAAGCATTTTTATGCCAAAAGCACTCAGGGCGCTGATTCCTGAAATAACAAAATCTTAGCTCTAAGAGTAAATGCCTTTTACAGGTTATGACCATATATTTACAGCTGAGGGAACGAAGGCCAAAGGTAGTTTCTGAGGTAGCAATTTGGCCTTACGGAGGAGGTAACATGAGCCTTAGATTTGCACAGGAAGCGTTTGTCCTGCTCTCAGCTTGCTTACTGGCCACGGTCAGGCACTTAACCTCTCATGGCCTCAACTGTAATGGAGATGATGGCGTCTGACCCATGTATCGGCAGAGATGCGGAGAGGATGAGAAAGGTAAAATCTAATGAAGAATCATGAGCTCAACACAGAATAGTCATGCATTCTTTTTCTTTGAACAGTTACTCAGATTGAACATACTCCTAAAAATGATACATTAATATGTTGACCGGCATACATATCAGTTCTATATTTTTGTGGTCCTGTTTTTCCTTAAGAATTATTTCCAATGCCTGCTATGTGAGGACTTTAAGGAACAGACGCCTAACAGGTAGGAAATGGAAGGACAGGGAGCTCAGTGGTTCACTCCAGACCATGCAGGCTGCCCCAGGTCAGTGGGCAGTCGGGAGCCTCAGCCCTTCAGAGAATGAATGCCAGCAGACCATGGCAGGGGGCAGGCGGGTCATGTGCTCTCAGTTGCCTGCTGAAAGAGTCTAAATGTTATTTATTTTTCACCTTCTAAGATTCCTGAAAGATGCACAGGTCAGAAATAAAAAGCAAAAGTTGTGGGGAAGACTCACGAAAATCTATCATGTTCACGCTGCCCCTCCATCCCTGCAGTTCTGAGTCTGTGTCACGGGTCTGCCCTCCTCCCACACTGGAACGGAGGGGCCCCCCCAGATCCTACCTCGCCCCCCGGTAACTCACCCGGCTAACCACTAGGCTAACCACTGTGCCACGGATTGCATAATAACTCGATTTTGAGAAAGGAGCCACAGAATACTTTTTTCAACCTCAGACATCATCCAGATATGATTTCTTTCACAGCTCTGCCAATAACTGGCTGTGTGTCCTTAGGAAATGTATGTCTCTAACATCTCAGATCTTTCCTTCCTCATTTGTGAGAAAGGAATTCTGGCCACTAACTCCCAGGGCCACTGTGAATATTAAATAAGATCTCCCCCCAAATATAAAGAGTTTAAGCTCAGTGTCTGGACATTACAAACCAGGACTAAAGAGGTGGTTTTCCCTGTATTTTTTCTTCTTAATTCCCTCTCCTCCAATTGCTGTTGCTTCCTTTTTTCTTTCTTCCATTTCCTTCCATTCACCTATATAGAGCTGCATATTTTTAGAAGTACATCTTAAATTTTATCACATTTGCTTTCTTAAAAGCCCACACAAATCACTTCCTAGACAGTCATACATTTAATAATAGCTAAGGTTCATGAACTGGGTGTGGGGAAAGGGTTCTTTCAGATCACAAGAAAAATCCTATCAGAGGATGCTTTGTTAATTTAAAAAATTGAATTATAATTATTCCTTGTAAACATATACATACACACACATGCATCTTTTTCACATATGACCAATACAGTTTTATCGAGCTATTTCCTTTTTATGGCACTTTCTATAGTGGGATTCTACATTTTTAGCTCAAGTCGTAAGACCTTGTAACCACTGAACATGCTGTTATAAAAATCAAATGACTTTTTATAACCAGGGTTAAACACACAAATATCATTCATGTGTCCCTTTTTATAAGCACATGGCTAACCATTCTGAACAGCCCTCAGTCAAGCCCCCTCATTTGTTAGTAATTTTAAAGGTTTTATAGTACCTAGCAGCTGATTTTAAATAGCTGCATTATCTGCAGCAACTCCTACCAGCCCAATGCTGTATTTTTTATGGTAAAAATATATCTCAGGCCTTGCTTAGTATAAAAGTAGGTTACTTTTTTTAAAAAAAGCTTGGATAATTAAGACAAAAGTGTTCTGTGATTTCAGTTTATGATGCTTAATGTATCTGAGAAACCAAACAAAATGAATAGGACTCCAGGTTTCAGGATGAATATTCCATGAGTATGTGGTTCATCGGCATCTTTGTAATCTTTCAATTAAACGGAGTCATTTTTTTAAAAAAGCCTGATTATGTTAACCATGGATTCCAAAGATACATGGCCATTCAGCTCCTGTATTAACCTAACAGTGAAAGTTTTCTCTAAAAATGATATCTTACAAATCACCTTTTCACTTTAATAAGCATTGATTTTTTTGTTTGTTAATGCATTTACAGAAACTGTGGAGATGAACATGGATTTCTATAGAACTGTTAAACCCTCCTAAGTTCTAAAAGCTTTTTTAAAAGTACGATTATTAACGTCACCCCAATTCAGAAGACTGCAGACTCACTGGTGTACAAACACACATTTGTGTTCAGAGGAAGCCTATATTTTTTAGGACAATTCCCTTTGCCACACACACAGATGGAAGCAAAGTGGGAGGTAATAAGCAATGAAACAGCCGTCGGAATGGAACGACCAAGCTCCACTGTATTTAACTCTCTGGAGAGTCTACCATCACTGGTAACAATGGATGAAACCACGAACCAAAATTCCAAGCCAGAATGCAGTGTACAGAGCACATAAATATACTAGAGTGCATACCGTGTGGTAACTAAGTATTTACAGCAGTTTTAGAGAAGTCCAGAAAGTAGACGTTACATTAGTCTCCATTCTGTACCATCTATTACCAGTCAGTAGGTTAAAATTTCTGTGGAATTTAGCAGCGTGCTAACCCATGGGCATCTGATGATATCTGACTATTTTTTGGTTAAGAAAGAATTTCTTTTATCTAAAAATCCCATCCAAGGGATCCCTCAGTCACTCATGAAGCTTGAGACCTTTCTGCTAAAGTTCTCTTCCTAGAATCTTTAAATGACTTTTATAGCATGTCTGTTAGAACAATACTTTTAAAAAATCCATTACCACCCAATTAAGGAAAGATATAAAGGTAGGACATAAAAGTCCAAAGTAAACAGTAACAAATATGGGCCTATATCAATTTCAATAAGCCAGCAAATGTCAAAGGAAATAATTTTAAACACTATTCTTTTAAAAAATGAACATTTAGAAATACTCTTCATGTTAAAATTTAGCATCATGGGATGCATGACAAAATTCTAAAGTTTTTACCTGAGAAGGAAAAAAAAAAAATCACACAGCTGAAAAAGAGTTAATTCACTAAGGCTTAAAGATGACCTTGTTCACATCAGTATTAAAATCTTGTCACCCTCTTCTTTAGAAATGTCTTAAGCATTATTTTTCTATTATTTTGAAACATCTATTTCTCTGTTCAAAAGATGGAAAAAAATGTTAAAGACATTTGACTGATGGGCAATAATGGAAAATAAACTTTTTAAACTTCATTACCACTATTTTTCCATAACACAAAAGATCAAGATGACGGGGAAATGAAAGAGCATACACTACTCAAACTGATCTGTCATACTAGCTGACTAAAACATATATCCTTTCCCTTTCTGATATTATTAACTATAGTTTTTCTAGTAAATTTCTAGCAACCACTGCATCTAAGCAGTTTTGACAAAAAAGAAGGCTTATTGCTAGACACCTTAAAAACATTTACCAAGGTAATAAAAGAAATGTCATTCCCTCCTACTGAATGTTTGGGCATAAAAGAGGTATTTGTATAATGTAGTTCATGATTTACCGTATCTATAGTGTCCAAAAAAAGCACAATGAAAAAGAAGCATTTTTCCAGTGGTTTAACAACTATTTGAGTCAACTGTTAGGCTTTCATTATGACTAGTGACCAACTGCTCACTTTTAAAAGCAAAGGAGAGAAGAGTAACTGGAATAGAGATTGGAGAGGAAGAACAAGCACTCTTTTCTAAGTTTATTTTCTACATACCTTTTCCCATGCAAATATACTTATTTTTTCCTGGCCATCGATCTATAGACAAGTTGGAGGCTGCCGTCTGAACACTTCACACAAGGAAGCTTTTTCTTAACCTTCAACTTTCACCTGTGAAACATTCATTCACCTGTTTATTTGAGTGCCTGAATATGCCAGGCACTGTTCTAGGCCAGGTTATCCTGTTCAAACAGACAACAATGGGCAAAGTATCTATGTATCTGTAGATGTGGCACTCTGAAGATCAGAAAAACTCTAGTGAGGAATGTGATTAACCAAAGGAGGGCTGCCAGGCTGATTAAAGGTTCTATCTAAATGTTGCAAAAGTACTGGCCGACCATGAGGACAAAGATCAGAGAGAATTCCGGGCTGCTGCTAAGTTTCATCTGCCAGCCTAAGGAGTAAGAGTGCAAAACTGCTCCTACAATGTTAAGCTCTGATATTCCCTAGATGATAAATAATTCATGTTTTAAAATGGAAAAGATGTTCTGATAGCTGACAGTCTCAGAAATTCATGCAAACCTTTCGTGAAAGTGGAATACAATGAGTCATTCACTTCCTCACTTTGCAAGTCCAGCCTACATGGCATATAAATATTTATACATAAACATGTATTTGATTTTTGATTCCATATTCTATTTCAGATATACCAATAGTAACACACATACTTACAGAAGAAACAAATAACTCTTCATTTCTGTACAGGCCAGTGTTAATCTAGACTCATATGATTGGAGCAGCTTCATGCTTGGCTGGTCTAAGCCGTGATTTGAGGCTACTGTTCTAGGCAGTAATGTTTCAAGATAAAATTTAACAGTTTTGGAATTCTAAAACTAAACAGAATTTTGTTAGACATAAAAAAAATTAACACTATAATTAATGACTGCTTCAGAATCCAAACTGCTATTGAAGATGACAGTTTGAAACCACAGAAGAATCATAAAGATGATTAATTATACAAACTAATACTTGTTTCAGAAGGTTTATATTCAAAGACCATTTATCACCAAAATGGGAATATATTAATCTCATTGAATATTGCAAATTACTATGCACATATTAATTTGGTTTTATAAAATTAGATATTAGGGTTTTCCTTTCATTTAGTCAACTACTCCATAATATATAGAAGTCATAAGTATTTTCTTATCTGTTCAGAAAAAAAAGTGGCTTGAAAATTTATAAACTAATGCTACCTGAATAAGCACACTATTTATATAATAATTAGTTTAATCATGGTCTTTAACATATATAATTATCAAAATAGACCCACTGCTACTACATTTACTATAAGATGAATAATTATAACATTAATTGGAATAGCACTTTCTTTTTAACATACTTTTCCTAGAAAAAAATCATGTTAACACTAAAATTATAATCATATATTTTAACCAGATGATTTTATTTCAAATACACATAATTTATTGTGACAAGGAAATGAACTAATACATTATTTCAGAGTAGCTTATTTTATGTAATTATATTTATTAGCACCCCAAATCTGTCCATACAAATATGCCTTTGTGCTTTTTACTTAACTGTACAGGTTTGTGGCTATGATAATAAACATTCAGGTTAAAAACACTAAGTATCTGGATTTTCAGTTTTTATATGGATTTTGGCATCACGTAAGTCTTTTCCATGGAGGGAAAAACCAAAAGAAGTGTTTAGCATCAGCGAAAGGAAAAAACACTGTTTAATCCACTGAAGAATAAGCTAGCACTTAAAAGACCTTCAAGAGTCTAGAAACTTATGGCCACACTCATTTAATGAGAAACACAAGTGTTCGGGGCAATTATAACTGGACTCCGGTAAGCTGAGCCTAGCTCTGCCCTCCCCTCCCCTCCTGGATACTGCCAGAACTTAGCCACGCTATCGGGCTCGTCATCGGCAGAGGATAATGGCTTTCATAAAGCACAATAATTAAATCGACTGATTTCAAGTGCAGTTCTTTTTCATTAAGGGAACTCTTATTTGAATCAACCCCCAAATTTCAGTTTAACTTCGTATTTTGTGTTCTGCATGCCAGCCTTCCCCACAGAGGGGGATTATTTATATTCAGGGCATAAATTCCTGTGGAAAATGGATGTAGGCACTGTCCTACTGGAAAACATGAAGTCATTCCATGAAGCGAACAATTATTGCCTCAGTGTAATCCACTTAAAAACCATACGTATATTATTTATTTTGCATCGCTCAAACACTCTTTAACTCCCAATACTTCCAGTTTATCAGGTGCTCCTTTGCTGAACAGCGATTTAAAGTACAAGGAAAACGGCTCACGGAATCTTTTCTTCTTCCTCTAGCTGTCTGTGAGGACGGCTGGAGGCACTTCGTATAGGCCCTGTACATTACACCTTGACCATCATTCTAAAGTATCTTGCATAGGTCATTTTTCCTTCTGGGATCCAAGTAGAATTTTCATTCCATTTTTTAATTGTAGCTTTAAAATAGATTCAGATGAACATTTAAAACCATGCTTTAGCGACTGCATTTGATCTCATATTCTTTTTCCCTTCCAAGATTTTTTAAGGCCCTTTTAACATACTGACAAATGTCAAATTTACTCCATTTATTACAATTTTTATAAGATGACTGCCCTTCTTTTGGCCCCCAAGAGTCACAGCAAACAAGGCACACGAACTGGTGCCAGAGCTCAGAGTTAAAATTTCAAGATTAATACACATTCCCTTAGATAATGAGTGAACAGGATACTAAACAGAGAAAGCCAGGGCAATAAGACTTCCTCATCTCCCAAATTACAGTTTTTCAGTTGCTGTTTTATTTTTTCCAACTCTACTTTCAGCTGAAATGATTTTGGAATTTTATCATTTGACTACTGTAGGAATATAATCAGGGATTTGAAACTTACGCGTATTTATCCCAACTGAAAACAAAATCTTCCCTAGAAGAGGTTAATGGAAAAAGAAATAAATAGGAGGTGGAAGATAAACTGCTTCTTTCACAACTGGGGCTGCAAACAGCATTCTAACTAATTCAGATAAGCAGCAAACATAGTTGTTAGGGGGTATTTATAACAGCTGCATCTGAATGTCTGCACTGAAGCATTAACAATGGCAACGGGCTTTCTGTAAAACACATCGGCAAGAAAGACAGGTAGCGAGGCTGGCTATCAATCATCAGGGCACGTGAATAATTCTACACTCACTGGCCCATGTGCTGTTAAAATCAGCTTTCTCTCTCTATATATAGAAAACCTTGCTATTTGGTAAAGAGCCTTGGCCGTGAGTAATTCTTATTTTTAATTCTTAAGAATATGTGTGTTCACACATCATTTTTGAAAAATCCAACAATGATTAACGGGTCTGAAGAAGAATACACTCAACATTTTCAGGTTATATTTGTAGTTAATTTATGACTTGTTATCTTACTCATCTTTCAATTAATTGAATGGGATCACACAGCTCCAAAACAGATGGTGTCCCATAGTTTGGGGAGCAAAATCCTGCAAACTTATTCAAGTGCTGGGCTCATTTGAAAATTTAGATCTTTGAATTTTAAGTGGTGCATGCAACCACTGTCTATTTAAGTAACTTTTAAGATGCATGAATAGAATGAAAATTATAGCCAAATAATAAAAGGGGTCTTCTCTTTCATGGAATTCATGTAACTTCCATTTATGCTAATAGGAGGTAAGCACCTGCTCTGCAAAGAAAATAGACCCCTATCTGTGAAAATAAATGTGTACAGTATATTTTCCAGATACAATGCCAAAATCAAACAACCAAAAACGTAGGCTGTATAAACAAAGCGTCATGTGGCCTACCTGAAAACACTGCGTTTCATATTTTACCTCCTTACTCATAGGCTTTGCGATGTTACTCATGCCTTTGCCATTTAAATGTAACAGGGGGAAAAAAAAAAAAAGGATGGACAGACTCAATCTGGTGATTTCAGTGAGCACACACACAATCCCCTGTTTACCCCTTCAGAAGTTCATAATAAATTGCATCAGTAAATCTGGATCCGAGCCACTGCTCTCCGCCATCATCTTAAAAGTCACGGAGGATAACTGTACATGATAGAGGTGGGCACGATCATGGGGCGCTGTGTTGGGACTCCCTGCAGCAGCTGCACCTCAGCTGGGTCAGGAGAGGGGGCAGACGGCTGTCCATGACTGGTGACACCCACCCTTTCTGCAGCGCCCTCTGGTTGAGTGGCTGGTCCCCCAGGAAGGCACGTCCGCCTGGACTTGAATGGAGCTGTCTCCACTGGTAGTCACAGAGGTGTCCTCTCAGGGGACAGAGAAAGGCTGTCCCTCTCAACGCCACCTGAAGGGAGCTATCATAGAGCCCTCTCCCTAAAACTTTATTACACTCTCAGTTAAAATGACGTGATCAAAAGAGGGTTGTGGGGAGGGGAACCAGAATATCCACCAAATACCCAAATATCATGATACTGAGAATGTGGAAACATTGCTCTTCTCATCCAACATTTTAAAATAGTCCTAAGGAATAGGTAATTCAATACTGGGCTTCTCAGGTGGCACAGTGGTAAAAATATCTGCCTGCCAACGCAGGAGACACGGGTTCATCCCTGTGTTGGGAAGATGCCCTTGAGAAGGAAATGGCAACCTGCTTCAGTATTCTTGCCTGGAGCATCCCATGGACAGAGGAACCTGCCAGGCTATGGTCCTTGGGGCCACAAAGAGTCAGACCCAACTGAGCATGCACGCATGCATGCAAAGAAGAGGTAATACAAGCATCATACAGCAGGTACGATGTTTAACCACCTCTCTAAAGATTTCTCTTTCCTAACGGTCTATGTCAAGACCCAAACTTCTCACTTCTGATTTGCATTGTGAGGGTACTGAAAGCAATACTCTCCTGGACCAGACTGAATACAGAGTTCGAGGGACCCAGTGCAACCTGGAAACAAAAGGCACCTTGCTGGACAATGTCTGAACAATTGCAGGACGGTGACGGCAGGGCCTTAAGCCCAGCTCAGGGCGCCTCTGCATCGGGCCCTGCGAGACAACAGCGCCGGTGAAGCCAGCCTCGCTCTAAAACAGGACCTTGGTGACAGACAGCCTGCTGCTCTTGCCTCCTTTCTCCACAGCCTAACAGAAAATTCGGTCAAGAGCACCACGGGAGAACGAGTGTGACACGTCCTCTGATATACACCAATCTGATGTACTGAGGTCCAAGGAACACGGATCAACAGTGTCCTCTCAGAACTACCATTAACTTTCATATACAGATTGTCTTATAAAGCTTACCTGAAAGTGTTTCATCTTCTTCCTAGAAGGTTCCACAGGCCAGGTTTTCTATCCAAAGGCCAGCGTGACCCTGGTGATGGGTTTCGTTTTAATGGGGACGGGAGGACCAATTTTGAATACAGATAATGGGAGCACAGTTTGCAGGCTGTCTGATCCTCAATGACATCCTTTTTCTTTTCCTCTATTTTTTTTTCCTTTGAAAACCACTTCCTGCTCAAACCCCTTCTCCTTTGTCAGCCATGCACCGGTATTGGATTTGACCCTGAATTCCAGATGGGCCAGGTTACTGTAAAGGCACTCTCTCTGGCTTCCCACAGTGTAGGTGATTATAAAGGCTGGTGGGGTACTGTTTACGGGGTGCCCTTCTCTTCTAAGGGGCGTCCCTGGTGGCTCAGATGGTAAAGAATGCACCTGCAATGCAGGAGACGGGTTCGATCCCTGGGTTGGGAAGATCCCCTTGCAGAATGGAATGGCTACCCACTCCAGTATTCTTGCCTGGAGAATCCCAAGGACTGAGGAGCCTGGTGGGCTACAATTCATGGGGTTGCAAAGAGTTGGATGTGATCAACACAACAAAACACAACAACGTCTAAGGACAGTTATGCTCCATCAGTTCCAGTCTGGTGATCAAGACAATAGTAATTACTGTCATTGCAGTATCTCCTATCATCTACCATCTCCCCCGAGTGGGCTTCAGCTAAACTTGGCTGTTGGAAAGTCATCTTCCCTTCAGTACATGTAACTCTACAGAGTTGGGTTTCAGAAACTTAGAAGAAGCTATTAGAAACAGAAAAGTACCCCTTTATTTTTCCCCCAAAATACAAGAGATAAATGTGTAAATACGTTACAAAAATACTCAGAAAAATATACACTTTCAGCAAAATTACATTGTAAAAAGTCTGAGTTTTTTGAGCTATAGATTACTTTTTATAGGATCAAACAATACAGAAGGAACTGTTCGAATATATAAGCCTACCCTGATTTTTGGTCCTTCAGAAAAGGGCTAGAAGATTATAATATTAGCTTCTCTCAGTAAAATAGTATAGCCCTTTTTTCCTGGTAGTGAATTTGTAGGGATAAACAATCCTACAAGTAGTTGGGCCTATTGTATGTCACAGAGATTTTTCTATAGCCTGTCTAGACTCCAGACAATAGGTGAGACCAACCTAGAGTTGCAGACATTTCTATAGTCTGTAATATCACTTAGAAAAGCAAGGGCAATAATACTAAAATGAAAACCAGCCTGACCCGCTAGTACGATAGAGGAAATATGAGTATAACAACACTATACAATTTAGAAATGATGACAACAACGTAGGAAGAAGTTTTAGCAGCCACATATCAGTCAAAGCAACTTTTAGAAAATCATATATATACTCCCAAAATATGAGTCATATTCAAGTAATTCTGTCCCATGGCTACATTATAACTTATTGCAGTAAATTCTGTATATATGTCATGCCGTATTTTCTTATTGCCTAGAGGTGGTGTGTGTGAATGTATATTACATGTATATATGAATTATGTGTATATATGAATTATGTGTGGTCAACATACAGGTTTTTCAAAATTCCTTACTTTAAATAAACCAGACTGTCGAACTATTATGCTTTTCTTGGATAAAGTAATGTTGTATATACTCCTAAAAGAGTTAATGAATGTTCTGTATAATAAACAAGGAAGGTAGAGAAAGGAGTTTTTAAATTTCATCTATTTTCTACCATTTCATCTCTGAGCACATCTGTTTTCTCTGCTGCAATTATACCCATTATAAACAAAGGAGAGAGAGAAACTTTTTTGTTTCTTAATATTTCCCTTCTTTTCTACCTCTCAAATTTTTTAAACAAATGAACAAATGTAGAATACATGTTTTTGCTGCTTAGTTTTATTTTGATGAAGACCATGAAAAAGATGAGCTACTAAAATATTCACTGAAGGAAATATTGGCAATATTTTGGCTTTAAAATATATTGGCAATATTTTCAGTTCCTGAAGGATATTCTTTTTCTCCAAGGTTCCAAGCTACGTCAATAGTCACCAGACCATTTCCTTCTTCACCACTGGGGATGAATATTAACAGAGCCTTTGTCAGTGTGGGAATGACTCAGCCTGTGGCGTCAGGAGTAGTCAGGGGGGAGCCTAATGAAATAGTATGCAGGGAAACTGCGAGATTCTTCAGCTATTTGACTTAGAGTTGAACATCCCCAGCAGAAAACTCCCATCTCTGAAGTCATTTGGTTTCTGTCTCTGAATGAAAACACGTACACACACAAACACCACCCAGCTTGTTTCAACACAACCAACTCTGCCATATAGCATCACCCAAGTTCCACTGTAGAACACACCATCTAGGACTGCCAAAACAGCTCATTGATGAAACCATAAAGAGCCCTTCTCAGTGTGATCAGCTCTGCCCATCCACCCGATACCCAAAGCACACTCCTGAGGTGTAGGAGGTTATGCCTAGAAATGCGGTGTATGTTCCCCCCGGGATGCAAATGCTAGATTCATACTGCACTAACACAATTTACACAACATGCTTATTTTGTTTGGCTTGAAACTTCAATATTTTGTCTTTAAGAAAAAACTTCTTTCACCCCATCAGAAATGAAGGTTTTTGTCAACACTTTCTCACAGAGAAAAATAAACAGATATGCTTCCATAAAATTGCTTTGTAATGTAATATTACGTGTAGTATGGATATTCAAGGAGATTGATCTGAAATCAAATATGTAGTTCTTTCTTCTGATGTGTGCCATAATATTCAGAAATATTTTACACATCATATAATAAGATAAACCAGAGAAGTATACACTGCATATAACAACTGTGAATGTCATGAAAACGGTACAAAGTTCTGACTCACCTCAGCTATTTAATTGGCTACTTTTAATTAAAGAGTAATAGTATATACCTTTTAATTGAACACACCAGCTAAAGCTTGACTTTTCAAAATCAAGAACAAATTCTAAATTCAATGGGCGCATGAAGAATTTGGCAAACTTTTCATTCTCATGAAATTGGCAGGGGGTGGGGTGGGTGGGAGTGCAGGTGGAGGGGAAGACCATGCTTCATCACAGGATTGCTGGGAATTCGGCAGCACTCAGAAAGTAGCCTGATCATTAACTAACGGGTCCTGTGTGTGGGGACGGAAGACCAGATTAGGCCCTAAGGAGGTCTCCCCAAACTCCCACTGAAGTCAATGGAAATTTGCAAATGTACTAGGGAGGACTCTAACGGTCCACAAGGTACTGTCAATAATTTCACTTAAGTATTTAAACCAGATATACAAGCAAAAAAAAAAAAAAAAGCCTGAACACCAAAACACTAAATCAAAACACCCAAACCAAATAACATGTACCTCTCCGACGTCGTAGATCCAAATGCGGCCTTCTGAGTCCCCAACAGCAACTTCCTTGCCACCTTGAGCCCAACGAACACGGTTTAGGGCGGACGCCCCCTCAATGGCCACACTTGCTGTTGGAACCTGCCAAAGGGGTTGCAACAGAAACCAAGAATCTCTGAATTTGAATTTAAATATACGAATTGACAATGATACGTTTAACTGGATGAGTCACCGTGGTGTGTGTGTGCATGAAGTAATATACAGCTCTTGTGCAGTTGGTAAAGGATTCATTGTTCTTAAATCATATGCTCCACTGAATTAAGAGGTAGAGAGGAGAGACACTTTAACAAAAAAGGAAAAGAGAGGGAGTCTTTGGCCATAGTCAGTGGGCAATGAGTGACATGAATATTTCTGCGGATTATGCAGGGTGCGCGGACAACATCACACAGCAGCTAAATGTGAGACTTCTGGATTGGGTCCTGATTGATGGAGAGGAGGGAGACTTCAGGATTTACCAAGATTAAGGATACTATAAAAGGCAGGGATAGGGTGTATGGTGAAAAATAAGTCATATTACTAAGTGTCTTCAGGGGAAAAAAATGTATTGATCCCTTGAAACCTCATCACAGAAGGGATGCTCAGAAGAAAAAGTTCAAAAGCTCAAGTTCTCCTGTTTTCTTTTCCTCTCTCCACCCTGTTTTCCTGCCTCCCAGCAGTACCAAGGTGTAGGAAGTGCTCTCACTCTGAAAACGTCCTCAGGACGATAGCCTGACAGAGTGTAGCACTTACTTGTAGAAAAGGCCTTACACCTCCTTTAATAAGCACCTGAAATCTGACAACATTGATAATTACAAATATTAATCATTATTAAAGTGAACTGGAAGTGCTGAGATGGAACCTGCAGTATTTGTCATAAGAACCTTACTATTTGGAAAAAAAGAATTTTAGTGGGTCTAGCCCTTTTTCATCATGAGTTGTGTAAACTCACATCTGGAAGGTTGGAAGTTTATAACTGATAGAAAGATCAGCTCTCTGAGCTTTCTACGAGAATGCTGAATAGGAAATGACAACAGCTCATTAAAAAAGGTAA
The DNA here is from genome assembly GCF_019320065.1 of Cervus canadensis. NCBI lineage: Eukaryota > Metazoa > Chordata > Mammalia > Artiodactyla > Cervidae > Cervus > Cervus canadensis. Next base: position 12,199,235 of record NC_057388.1, on the reverse strand, counting down.
ATGTTAAAACAAAAAGGAAAAAAATATACAGTGAAAAGAGGGCCACCAACATCATCTCATGCCACTGTTTCCAGACCTGTGTCTAATAGACATGACTTCTTAGGGTGGAAACGCGACCTGGACTATGCCTGTGCTCCCCGGCGTTCTGTTATTAAGGGAATTGAAACCATCTGTTTATATGAGATTATTGACCCAACACCTATCTTTAAAATAGCAATAAAAACTCCATCACATGTAAGAATCTATGTTTAAATTTAATCTTGAAATCAATAAAAATTCTTTTACCTGCTTAAATCACAGTATGTCAATTGATAGCAAAAATGTAAAACAAAAGTCCCCAGCTCATGTTTGTTTGTTTTTTTTTAATACACAATTGCTACAATAAAGGGTCCTGCTGTGCAGTGCTAGAGACTGAATTTTTAACCAAACTTTTCAAAGGCCAAAACAATATGAATTGCAATAGGCCATAATTCTGTCAATACACTTTATTATTAGTGTGCTACTCAGAAAACAAATCTGAGAATCAGCTATATAGTTTTCAGAGTTAAAATTTTTAACTCCATAATTTAGGGAGATCATAAGGCTCCCACTTTTCATAATGCTGGTTAATATCAGATTTTATCTCTGAACAATCTCAAAAACTGAATAAAAAGTATTTAATCTTAAAATAAATATGACAAAAGATCACTCAAAAGAAAATGATTTTTTGATACATTTTAAATTATGCCTAAAACATGTTAAAGAATTTTATATATTTATTTGGAATTAAGTAATGTAGCAAACTGGAACAATTTCTATTTTAACCATTTAAAAATATCTTCTTTTCATAGACATCATAAATGGTGGGGGTAAAAAAACAGAAACTGACAGTCTGTAACACATGCTAAAAGAATTATGAAATGTATGAAGAAAATGACAAAAATATTTCCTTAATTTGACAAGTAATGAGTTTTCAAAAGTTGCTGAGTCTATAATGAAAATAATCCATAATTGTCTCTTACTCTTGTATTTCAGTTTCTTATATATTTTCACAGTTTTTAATCATTTTAATTGCAAAGACAGAATATATACACATAATTTACAACACTGCATAGAGATCAGTAACAGTGAAGTATGTGAATGTAAACTGTCCTTGCACAGGAGTAGTTGGAATAAGTTGGTTTAAAAAGCACTGTATTTTGAACGACAAAGAAGCACTGAGATTTCAGGTTTTTCGTTTTTTTTTTTTTTAACAAATCTAATTTCTAATCGGACAAATATTTGAAAAATCTTGTTCAACTTGACAGAAGACAAAAATGATTTGAGGGTTTTAAAAAGTGTTCAGTTTATTACTGGATCTGAATCAGGCTCAATGTATCTACTATTATTGCAAAAGTAGAACTACGTTCACCGCAAAACTAAACGATTTGCATGCCCAGTAATGATTTCTTAAAACGCTTAGCTATAAAAGACTTATGTGGTTGTCTCTTGATACCTAGAGAGAGGGAAGGGGAAAAAAAAAATCACATTTGGCAATGCTGAGATATTATTTCATTTTACCTAAAGAGCAGATAAAAAGCCAAAACTAAACAAAAAGGGTTACAGAGGAATTACTAAGGAGTTGGTAGGACACTCCACTGCATCATATTAATAGTTGAGTATCACCTGAACTCACTTCTAGTAAATCTGATTTCTAATTTTGTGTGTGTGTGTGTGTGTGTGTGTGTGTGTGGTGGAGGAGGGGGGTTGTTTCCTAAGTCAATCTGAAAACTTTTCTTTTTGGTTGTTTACAGTGAATGAGTTTATTCTACCAGAGAGAAACAATATGATTTTAATCAATGGTGATGAAAGACTTTGGGAAACCATTATACTGTAGAGTAATAGGCACCTTTCCATGAAAGGCAATGATGTTATAAACGTTTCAATGTCTGAAATGAGGGGCCCTGCACGTACTACTGCCCTTCATTTCCAAAGACGCTTCATTACATAACTCTTGTCCTTGTCATGGAGTTCTGGTAGCCAAAAGGAAAAATAAAAAACAGAGTTAAATGGAAAGATTTGTGTAAAGGACAACTATTTGGCAGTGGTTTTAGGTGAATATAATCTTGTATGATACAGTGACTCAGTAATAACACCTGAAGGATATTTCCCTGCCCCTCCCCAAAAAATATCAGGGCAGCCCGCTTCTCCTCACATCCCCCAGCTGTAGGCTTCCTAATTAAAAAGGCTGAGCTGTTTCCTGTTCAGAACACTTCAAAAGACCTATCCCTTGTTCTCCACTTGACATGTAGTTTTCAGCACTTGTTCTTCTTACCTGTCCACTCTCATTGATGGAGAGCTACCCTGAATCATGGACCAGCTGATGACCAGACCATTTTATTGTATTAAGCTGAAGGACCTTTAATATTCATGTTTCTTTTTAAACTCAACCCAAAACTCTAGTACCTGAAAATCAGCACCTCAATAATTTTGAGAGTGGAAAAGACGAATAAGACATGTGACATAATTTTTAAAACATGAATATATACAGCATGATTTTTAAAAAGGCTATTTCCCTATTGTTAATTGCCTTTTGAAAAAAATTTCACTTGTGAAGTGCTCCAAATGTGACATGTTAAAATATAAAAAAATTTACTGAATTTAATATACATGTTCAGAGATAGAAATTATTATAAAAGTGGTGAGTTCAGTCTCTTAGACAAGGATTGTTTACCTTCTAAAAATTAAATGGAGACTAGATCTGAACATCAACAGTCCAGAGAATCATCTTTTATGGATTTAAAACAGAAATCGTGCAAACAGCAAACGCTGGCAAACAGCCCTTTTAAAAAGCCCAATCTCAAGTCAAGAGTCCACAAAAGCTTACTTTTCCAAGTGTTTGCCCATAGAGTTATTTCAACACCGCTCTCAAATATGCCCCTGTGTCCTTTCCCGCAGTGAAAGGCGTGAACACGTATGGTTTTGCTCTTTGCAAAGAAGGGTCGTCAATTGTCCAGGATTCTGCCACGGTTTTAGGGATGAAGTGAGATTAAATGATTTGGGGCCAAATGCATCTGCCAATTCCCTGCAGAGCAGGGGAGAATGGGGGGTCGGCAGCACAGCTGCAATTAGAGGGTCTGTCCAAAAAAGGCCGTTTGAGAGGGAGAGGGGGAGACGCAGAGAAGCCGCCGGCGCCCCCTCCCAGCCCGCCGGGCGCGGCGCCTGCGCTCACCTCGGTGTCATTGTTGAGGTTCCAGAGGTCCAAGCGCCCCATCCCGTCCACGCAGGCAAACAGCGCGGGGTGCACGGGCGACCACATGACGTCGTACACATAGTCCGCATTGTCTTCAAAGGAGTAGAGCGGCTTGTTGTGCTGCAAAGCAGAGAGGCCGTGAAGACTCCGTGGCGCTGCCGCTGCCTCGGGCTGTCTAGCGAGCCTAATTAAAAACTCTGCACATTCACAACGTGTCATAAAACTTCCCGAGATGAAAGTCCTCGGGAAGGTGAACCGCAGCTTTAAAGTTACTAGAACTGTCCACTGGCAGAAATAAATACCGGGGGTGGGGGCGGGGAGGGACTCTCACGGGGCTGGGGGCCGGGACGGGCGTGGAGGCGGTTTCAGACACAGTCGCGGAAGACAGTCCGCACAGGTGAACGGGCGGCCCGGGGACTCGGGGCGCTCGCCGGCCTACGCGACGCCAGTTCTCGGGGCCGAACCCAGGCGTGCTCTGCTCGCCGGGGTCAGACCCGCGGGGAAGGCGCTGGAAGCCCGGGCAATTACGGTGACCCAGAACCCTTCGCACGGAAGGCAACGCCTGCCACCTAGCGGCCGTTTTCTGTGGCTGCAGCTCCGCTTCCCATCCGACTCCGGGGCCAGATTTATACTTTAATGGTTCCTTTACGCGGGAATGGGGTCCCGTAGTTTAAAGGGATCTGTAGCTCTTCGGGCACGCGAAACATTTCGCGGTTCTGAGACTCTGGTCTCTCTATTTAGGATCAGTTCACCCAAATCAAGTGGATTAGTGAGGCTCAATGCACTGTCCCTCAACCTCCGTGGAAGGCGAATCACTTTTTCTAGCTCACCCAATATTTCTAAGAGCCCTGAAAATCGATGTTTTGGGGGGAAATGCATTAACACACCCCTACTGCATACAAATGCTTCCCCTCCGGAGGGATACAATAAACTAAAATGGCACTCCTGATTTCCAGCGAATATTGTCACATCAAAATAGCACAGAAGTCAGAGATAAGTATGAACGTACACCAGAAATAAAACGTAATTGGACTTCATGAATTATTCATTCCATCTGGCTTGTCTTATTCTAATTTCTGCATAATGGCTTTACTAATCCCTGATCAATTAATGTAAAATGAAATTTAAATGATAATGAAAGCCCTAGAGATAAAAGAAATTAAGTATTCTTATATCCTCTGACAGAAATCTAAACAATGGGAGTTTTTTTCCCCAATGTCTTCATCCAGTCAGCTGTCTGTACCCTCTTCATGGGCTCAGTCGAATGCCTGTACAGGCCAGAGAAATAAGATCAAAAAATGATAACACACAATATGAACAAGCAAATCCTTTCTGCAGAAAATGTTCAAAGAATGTATCTGGGGGGAATCAGCACCAAATATCTGAGCAAACTCCCAAGATGTACTGTGAAGGAAAATAAAGAGCCCAAAATCCGTGTGCTGAACTCAAAGTGGGAAAAGTCAGTGAGAAAACAATAAAACTCCCACAGCCTGAACCGAATGCAAAAATTTAAGGTAGTGACTAAGTGATTTCTCCTTCCATGAATTATCTTGCTTTAGCATTGCTGAGACGTGAATACAGTTGATAAGACTATTATAGCAACAGAAGATTTTAGGTGAGACTTTGCGTGTGTAGGGGGGGTAGTGTGTGTGGTCTTATTTTTAATTTAAGAAGTACCAAAAAAAACACGTAACACTGTGATCGCAAAAAGAATTAAATGGACATTAGTATTATAGTTTTGTATTTTACTCCTCTACATTATAATTCTTATGCCAATATATCTATTCTATCCCATATTTGCACTCTAATTTGGACCTAAGATTATTTGCCTATTTGCTATTGATGTAGGTTTTTTCCATCCTGCCACTGCTTGGACTACATGATTCAAACTTCCTTCTTCAAAGAATCTGGATATCCAGTGACACCTTAAAATAGTATGATAACATCATCTTTTTTCATTAATATAAAAAAAAGGCAGGGTAGATAAAGTAGGTGGTCCTTCATTGATCTCTTCTGAGTATTCAATTCTCTTAGTAGATTATTCCTGTTCCAAATTCTTGATTTTATAGCTAGCCAGTCACTATTTGTTAGAGAATATGAGTAACACATTTTTCTTAAAATCAAAGAGTAGCAAAGATTGACACGTGCTTTAAAAAGTCAGTTCTCAGGACCCTTTATTAATAATCCAGCTGATAGGATAACTGAGCATACAGAGGTGTAGACACACATGCACACACTCAGACATTCAATAAATATATAACTAATCTACAGTCCTTGCTTTGCTCAATTAGAAAACCATCCAGCTTTAGAGCCATCCAGGTATTTTCAAAGAAGTTGACATATTTGATATGTTAATTCGCTAATCTCTAGTGTTTCCCTTTCTCTTGTGGTGGCTTCTTTTTTAAGAAACTTAGTCAAAACTGTAATATATCTTGGATATTTTACCTTTTAAACATCTGGAAATAACTTTTAGTTCATCCGACCAAAAACCAATTTTCTCGTATTAAATAGTCTTGTACTGAAATGCTAACATTCCCTTATCACCTCCTACCTCCAAGACTGAATCTTTCATTCTAAAAGTCACTATGCAAGTAATTCTAAATTACAGATTGTGCATGTTTGGGGCAAGGGAGAAGGATGTATATTTTCAAAGGATTTGTTTTAACCTTGATAAATTTACAGGATGAAGAAGTCTTGGTCGGGATTGAAGGCATTAATAGGGTACCAAGGGAACCACCATCCATGAACCACTAGTTCCCAAGATTAGATCAGCAGACCCCATAGCACAGGCTAACGCCACCTTATAATAGTAAGCACTGCTGTTCTGAATATTAAGTGCAGTTTTTTTCAATAAAGGAGCTTTCATTCTACCTTATTTGGGACTCAAAAGGTAAGCTGAAAACCTCACCGAAAATTTGTCTGAACCACTTAATATAAAACATTTCCTAATTTACATATATATCATGAAATATTAGCCCTTTCATACAATACGTCAAAAGCATTAGGGCCTAAAGATTCTGTTTTTGAATTCTGAAACATAGATGCTTGTATCCACAAAGTTGTGATAGCTTGCTATCGCATTAGCACCAGTTTTAAAACACTACAAGTTTTGAAAAGGTGGAAAGTGTAAGGGCAAATGTGACCAATGATTTTTGAGGAGGAAGCTGTAACATTATTTGTATGTATTAAAGCTACAGAAGCTTGATGATCTTAGATATTTACTCTGCAAAATACCAGGCCACTTAGTAAATTAAGTATCATTCCACTGTGTGTTACTATAGAAAGTGTTTTTCAAGACAATCAAATTTCACTAGTGTTTTTCAAGACAATCAAATTTCACTTGTGTATTCTCTTTTCTGATGCCCTGTTTGGCACTGCTGACCTGTTAGAAAAAAGAAAAGAAAAAGGAAAACTGCCTTGTAATGCAGTCAACAGTATGTGTGACACAAGCCAATGAAATAAGGCTGTAACAACCAGACAAGTTTCCAGGGCTGTGCCCCCCAAATGCTAAAATATCCAGACATGGATCAGCATGATTTTAATGCCCTGATTCTCCAAGTGTCGAGAAGTAGGCTACCAGTCACCTCCCAGACAGACTTGAAGGGCAGGGAAGGGTAATTTGCTGGGTGTTTGCATGTGCCTGACTCTGTACACATATTGTCTAATTTAATCCACATCAAATCTCTGTAAGGTAGACAGTATTTACAGAAGAGAAAATGATAGTTCAGGAAAGCGAGTAGCTTTCCCGAGGTTGTTCGTGGCGACACTGGAGTTGGTTCTTTGGTTTTTCTAGCTGTTAAGTCCATTTTCTGTCCTCTGGAACCGTACGGTCCTCTATGAAACACAGTGAAGGTCTTCAGCCTTCACAGAAAGAGAAGATCTGTTACCCGTCCTGGCTGCTATCCCATTTAATTCAACCCATACTTACTAAGCGCACATTATGTAATTTATAGGAAGAGTTAAAAATATCACAGTCAGAACCTTTCATTTCCTGAATCTGTTATTAATAATCCCGAGACTGTTACCCATACAATTCCAGGGACTCTTAGAGCCTTGTGACACTAACAGAAATCTCTCCAGAAAACTAAGAAAAAGGGTGGAAATGGCCCTTTAGCCAGCAGAGATTAAAGCAGGCCGTGCCTTAGAGAGTAGAATAAAATGATGCTAAAAGCAAAGATCCAGGTTCAAGTTCACTCAATGTCTATACAACCTTGGGTGAAGGACTCCAATTGAATTATATTATCTGATAGATGGGGACAAAACGAGGAGGATGGAACAGAAAAGGAAGTAGGAGAAAGTGCAAAAATTACAGACCTTGGGAAATTTCACTTAACATCCTTGGATCTTAGTTTTTTTTCATCTGTAAGATGGAAATCTGGAGAAACTGACCTCAAGGGTTCCCACTGGCTTTGTGATTCTATGACTGTTTTGTGGTAAGGGCTGAATGGAATAAAGCATGTGAAAGTTTAACAAAGAGTTATTCAAAACTACATATTATAATTAAAGCCATCTTCCTTGATGTTCTGTGGAATTTATATTTCAGCAATTTTTTTTACTTTGAATTCATATTTCATCAAAATACATGAAGATGTATGAAGGTAGTTTTCAGTGAAAAAAATGAAATAATAAAGGTAATAAAAGATTTCTTATTTGACCAGTTGGAGAAGGGATAAAAAATATTAAATTTACATACAAGAGGCAGGTAGTGAACTCTGTTCAAACAGTTACAACATCCATCAACGTTTTACAATAAAGACTTGATCTCTAGATTGAGCTTTGATTTTACAAGTACACTTCTGACAATGAGGACAGCTGCACATTTTTCCAATCAGTTAAGTATAAAATGATTTCATGAGAGGTGAATTTCTATTTCTGATGTCAGAAATGTACCAAAGTCACATCCAGGGAATCTAGTGTTTATTTTCCTCTATATGATTTATTTTCCTCTTATCAGACAGCTCAAGGCGTCCCAATGGGCTTTGGTTTTTTGAAGGCTGGTGAAAAGGAATATTTTGTGCTAAAATGCCTCCTAACACCTCCAAACACTGTGGTTCTTGAGGTTGCATCTGCCTGTAAATGATTAGCTTTCAAAGCCAACTTAGAAATGTCGACCCAAACCAAGAACCTTTCTTTGGAAGGGCGGGAAGTAGGGAAGAGGGTATTATAAGGGTAGGTCGGATGGGGGTGGACAACTAGCAGTAGCATTTCTGTATTTTTTATTCTGAAATACAAGGAAAACAAATGGAATCTTACCTTGAAAACTGTATCTTGTTGGGGAAAAAAATGATGACCAAAATACTAAACAATAAGTAATAATAAAATATCCTTCAAAAATTGTCATGTGGGTTCTGGTGAAGTAATTAAATAGCCAGCCAGTTCTTCCAGGAAATATTAAAAATGTGAGACCACAATATCACTTAAAAAAAAAAAAAACCCAAAGGACCCCCAAACTTGAAGCTCACGAAAATGGATGCCTCTACCATAAAAAGAAAGTCCTTATACAAACAAATCCAAACTCACAAACCAAACCAGAAAACCAACTCTGTTGGCCCAAAAAAAGGTGTTGGGGACTTTGGTGCTGTTGAACCAAATGGAAAACATCATTTGCAAACTACATGCCAGGTCCTCCTGAAGCACAAAGTATCCTGTATTTACCTTAATTTTTGTGGCTCATATCGTAACAATACTCCTGATACCCAAATCCTATCTTTACCTGCTTCTATCATGGTAAGAAATTCAAAATCAGGCATAAACACTTTGGCTGAGCTATTCTTAACAGAGTTAAGTATAGTGAGTCTGTTTGTTGTTTGTGTGCCTCAACCGAAAATACATCTGAGGACTTTAATTTGAATTAGTTAATATAAAATAATTAGAAAGAAGGCTCTAGAAATCCAGGAATTAAGCCTCTGCCTCTGTATAAATGTAGAAGTTCTGCTGAATAAGCCACATAAAAGGTGTTCTTTTGTTACACTACCTTCCTCTCCTGCTTATTTGCATGAAAAATCCTTCTAATCCAGGAGGCGCCACCAATAAAGAGGATAATTATCCATATAAAAGAATGTATACATATTCACAGGTTTTGACTAGTATTTGAGTGTTTAAAGTCACGAAAAAAAAAAACCTACAAGCTTTGCCTCCCTTGTTCATAAAGGAGTATTTCCCCCTGCACAGGCACAATTTTTATGCACATCAGCTCCACCTCAGGGCTCGCCTTTAAAACGGGCAGGCGTTTTAGTGAAGCCTGTAGAGAATTACTGGGAAAACGCTCAAGCTGGGGTGCTCTCCTGAACTGAACTGTTGGGGTTCATCTTAGCTGCTAGGGTGCTTTGGATAAGTTCTGCCTCCTGACTGGAGGAGAGGCAGAGCAGAGAATGTCAGTTGATGGTTGGCTCATTGGTACCATTCGGGTGGTCTCTCTCTGGGCTGCTGGCGTCTCTCTGATATAGACTCTGTGACTGTAGGAGGAGGCAAGCCAGTTCAAAAGAGACCCTCTCTGGTTACTGCTGCCCCAACTCTATTTCTACCTCGGTTGTGGTTTCACGCCAAACATGATGCTGGTTAAAGAAACATTCATCGTACAGCTAACGTTCAGGTTGATGAGAGACTGTGTTAGGAAGGAGGAGGGAATGGACAGAGACTGATGTTTAGGACATGCTGGTGGAGAGGCTGACCTCGGACTGGACCTACGCAGCTAGAAGTGTGGTTGTAGTCGTACCTTTAAAGGTTAGAAAGACAAGCAAGGATAGCCGTGCTTGTAGCCTTAGGCAGCTTTGCGTATTTCTTTGTTACTATTTAGGGTTAAATTGCACAACTGCATTTTGTCAGTGGGTAGATCCAGTGGTAGAACATCTCCACTCTGATCCTTAAACTGTCCACCTCCATCTACTCTAGCGTCTGGCTTACAAACTCTCTCCCCATTGTAAATAAAATACACATATATATGTAGAAAAATGGGCTTCCCAGGTGGTGCTACTGGTAACCCACCTGCCAACACAGGAGACATAAAGAGATGTGGAATTGATTCCTGGGTCAGGAAGATCCCCTGGAGGAAGGCATGGCAACCCACTGCAGTATTCTTGCCTGGAGAATCCCATGGACAGAGGAATCTGGTGGGCTACAGTCCATAGGGTTGCAGAGTCATATACGACCAAAGCAACTTAGCAGGCATGCAAAAATATAAATATATAAATTTAGAAATACATAATTCTTAAAGATTTAAAAAGATAAAGTTATAAGCCTAGATGGAGTTCCCAGGCGGAACAGTGGTAAAGAGTGTGTCTGCCAATGCAGGAGATGCAAGAGACGAAGGTTCAGTCCCTGGGTGGGGAAGATCCCCTGGAGAAGTAAATGACAACCGGCTCTAGTATTTTTGCATGGAGAACCCCAAGGACAAAGGAGCCCGGTGGGCTACAGTCCATAGCGCTGCAAAGAGTCAGACATGACTGAGCAGGTCTGCAGGCATGCACATAAGCCTAGATCCACAGATTACATCTTCCCTCGTGGCTCAGCTGGTAAAGAATCTTCCTGCAACGTGGGAGATCTGGGTTCAATCCCTGGGTTGGGAAGACCCCCTGGATAAGGCAAAGGCTACACACTCCAATATTCTGACCTGGAGAATTCCATGGACTGTATAGTCCATGTGGTTGCAAAGAGTCAAACATGACTGAGTGACTTCATTTTTACTTCATAGATTACACCTTGACTCTCCCTTCATTCTCATGTCTAAATTCTACAGCGTAAACACTTGCCAGCTCTCAGAGCTAACCTGACATCAGAGGTCACACAACATTTAGTAAATATAACATTTAGATGAATTTTGTTTCTTTTCAAGGAGTCATATACCCAAATACTCAGCTTTAAAATTTAATGGTAAAGTCATCTAAATAATTAAATATCCTATTCTACCTGCTCAACAATTCAGTGTATATTGTATACATTCAGTTTTGCTTCCCAGATGGTGCTAGTGGTTAAGAACCTGCCTGACAATGCAGGAGACATAAGAGACATGGGTTTGATCCCCGGGTCGGGAAGTTCCCCTTGAGGAGGGCATGGCAACCCACTCCAGTACTCTTGCCTGGAGAATCCCATGGACAGAGGAGCCTGGGGGGTTACAGTCCATGGGGTCACAAAGAGTCGGACACAACTGAAGTGTCTTAGTACAGCACATATACATACATAAGAAAGGCACATTTTCAAAGGGTCAAGACAAGTTTTTTCTGGGTCTGCACCCCTGCCTCTCCTGGCATTAAATACAATATATATATTTTTATATTATATCTAAGAGTGGGATAGCTGACAATTTTATTTTAATGGTGGAAACAGTGTATTTATTTTAATTGGTGCAGAGAATCCCACACAGCAGAAGTTCAAAACATTCAGTTCAGACAGGGAATACATTTGATATGCTTCCTGCTTACCTTTGTTGATTTGATTACCTATTTTGTTTTGCCTAAGCCAAGTTGAAATTAATGTCTATTCAAACTGGAAACACCAGCTAAGCAGGAGATGAGGTGATTCAGGACATTGGAGATGGGCCTGAGAAAATAACCTAGTATTAATGATGAACCCGGGACAATTTGCAAGGCTAAGAGGTCACATGAGGCTGCCCTAGGTGGACCTACCCTGGTTTGATCCAAACACAGCTACTTTAGGGGATAATGAGGAGTTTTAATTTATCTTTCAACATCAGACATAACATGCAGGTTAGATCAGGAGGTGGGGATGGAGGTATCTTTGAATTTCATAATTATGTGGGCTTCCCAGAAGGCTCAGTGGGTAAAGAATCTGCCTGCAATGCAGGAGACACAGGAGACATGGGTCGATCCCTGAGTCAGGAAGATCCCCTGAAGGAGGAAATGGCAACCCACTCCAGTATTCTTGCCTGGAGAATCCCAAGGACAAAGGAGCCTGCTGGGCTATTACAGTCCATGGAGTCGCAAAGAGCTGGACACGACTGAGCGACAAAGCACGGATTATGCACATAGTTGTATCTGCTATTTGACATTCTCATTCACTCTGCAAACAGTAGCACTTAGAAGGAGAAGGATGAGGAAAGGCAACCCCTCCGGCATATCACTGAAATGAAAGGGCAAACGTTTCTGCTCTGGTTAAAAGAGAAAAGAAAGGATTCCGCAAGCCCTTCTCAACCAGTCAGCAGGGCGAATTTTAAGTCTCAAAAGTGTTTGTACTTCTATGGATTATTCACACATGCCTGTATAAACATTTAACAGGTATGTGTTGGTGGGTGACTGTTTGGGGGGGCGGGGGTTTCAGGGGTAAATGGACAGGAAGCATGGACACAGGCTAGGTCTGGCTGTGACTTGATGATTACATTCCTGTGGTTTCTTTCACAGTTCAAGTATTCTCCCTGAGTGAGCTTAAAAAACAGAACCCCGTCCTTCTCCGCCCCGCCCCCCCAAAAAAGGGAGAAAAGAATCTGATGACTGGCATAGGTAGTTTTCTAGAAAGCTGATTTTAATGTTTGCCACCTTATGTTAGGAAGGGAGGGGAAGAAGGGGTGAAAATGAGGATAAACGAAGAAAAAATAAGTCAGATACCACCTGAAGGTCATGTTTATTACAGAGGCATCCAGCAGGGCTTTGGGCTTGTGGGGGAAAAAATGCACTTTCATCCAGGAAGTGTGGATGGCAGCAAACTATTGATTTTGTTCATCATCTTGCCTGTGTCAAGGGTTATGCTCAGATACTGTAACCTCTAACTTTTAATTTTTATTGTGTTTTTCTTCTGATGCTTTAAACATGTTAACAAAATGCTAGCAGAAACAGATATGCTTCAGGGCCCTCTGCTTGAATTATATCATTTTTAAGGAGATGTTTCCATCGGAGTTTCAAATAACCTCACCTACCTTAACAAAATACATCATTTCACTTAAGCTCTCCGAAAGTATTAATTCCTCAGCAATGACTTACTGAGGACCTACCATATTCTTCCTACTTCAGGAAATCAATAGAAAGATAAGATGTAACTGTTTATGAGGACTTGGAGTCCAGGTAGGAAAATAAAAATTTTGAGGTAATAAGAGAAAATTGTTTCCTTGGGAGCCCATTTTCTCATACTGTTCCAAAAGGACTTATGTTGTCTTACAAGTTAAACATACCGCAAAAGTAAGAATAAAAACACAACAGACGCAGGTGAACAGAGAGCTAATAGAAGGATCCTGAGATAAACTGATTATCACAATCTGGTAGTAAATCAGTTCTGTATTTCCTGATAATTAAGACAAAGAGTAAAACCCATCATGTCACAAGGAGGTATGCAGATTTCCCCATCTGAAGAAAGAAAAAAATATAAAAGAATGTCCTCAAAGACACATTCTTGGGAAAAACTCAAGGAGGAATTTACCATGTCTGTGAATCTCTGGAAAAGAGACTGGCTTTCTGGTTTGTTTATGCCAAAGAAAGCGAACAAGTAGGTAGCCAGGTGCTAAATTCTGTGGTACAGATGTTAGGTGCCAGAGGAATTCGGAGATTGGGGAGATGGCGTGTTGGTGGTTACCTTTAGTCTGATGTGGTCAAGGAAGGTATTATCTAGGACAGGTGATGGGACCCGCCTAGCAAGATGCATAGACTTTGATACATGTTAAGGAAGTCAGTCGGTGGGTTGGGGGTGGGGGGAGTTACAACATGAAAAGACCTGGCTGTGAACATCAGCATGGAATTCCCAGATGGAAGGCGAGAAGTGGGGACAGGTTGTGGAATCTGAGGATTCGTCCTACAGAATAATAGGAGATCATTTTTGTTTGAATAGAGTCGGGGGTAAAGACGTGTTATGAATGGTCTTGGGTATAGAGTTAAGACTTTTTTTTTTAATGCAATAAGCTACTCATTTATTAAACATGTAGTGATAAATGTGCAGGGCATTGTGCTATGTACTAAATGGGTTCAGAGATGTCTTACATTCATGTGGGAAGTTTTCAGCTTCTCTATTGCAGAAAAAAGCAGCAGCTGCACAGTGGGGCCGGAAGATCTGATTTACGTATTAAACACGGTGTGTTTGAGTCTCTGGAGACGACACTCGGGTTAAGCCGGCAGTCAAAATGTAAGTCTGAGACTGAAAGAGGGGACAAGATTTAAGTCCATGCCAAAGCATCTTTCACAAGAGATGCTGAGGAAGAGGGGAGAGGGCTGCAGAAATGAGTCCTAGACAGGCAGTATGACACAAATGAGGACTAAAAAGAAGCCATCACACTCAACAGTTAGGGGGTTCACCAATGATCTTGGAGAGAGAAGCGTCAAAAAGCTAATAACAGTTGGTCAAGGAGTGGCTAGGAAATATGGCCGCAGTTGGACTGGAGGACTGTTGGCTCTTTGATTGGTTTGGCAAGCTAACCCAAATTTTTGGACATGCTTGTGATAGTTTAAGCCATCCAATCACAAACCATCTATCTCTCAGTTCGGTCACTCGGCCTTTGCAACCCCATGGACTGCAGCACGCCAGGCTTCCCTGTCCATCACCAACTCCCAGAGCTTGCTCAAACTCATGTCCATCGAGTTGGCCATCCAACCATCTCATCCTCTGTCATCCCCTTCTCCTCCCGCCTTCAATCTTTCCCAGCATCAGGGTCTTTTCTAATGAGTCAGTTCTTCGCATCAGGTGGCCAGAGTACCTCCAAGATCTCTAAGAGGATCCTAGTGTTACTTGTGTTTGTGTCTAGAGCTGCTTTCCTTAATTCATAAGACCACCCCCTTGCCATTCTGATGTACCATCCCTGATGTTTCAGACAGTTTCTCATGTAGCTTTGCAGCTCACACTTGGCAACAAGCCTGGCAAACAGGAGGCAGAGAAGATGCACTCAAAGTGGGTGTTGAAGCGGGTAGCATCTGGGTGCCGTCCTATCTTTTCCTAACACCTCTGAGCAGAGCCTTGAACTTTCCCCTGATTCTCTGGGCTCTGGATTCTTTCTTGGTCTCCCCAGGGCTGAACCTCTGCTTTTCCTGATGGGTTCCTGATTCAGCATCCTCCTAGGACTATCTCTTTTTCAAGCATGCTACTTTGGTTCACTTCACTCTGCTCCCTTAAGTATTATCGCTGATGAAGAGCACCCCATCATGGCAAAGGGGTCAGCATGTTTGTACAGCATGGGCAACAAACCAAACCCAGGGGACTGCTCTTGTGGACGAAGGTGGTGTGAAAAATAGTAATGAAAACCAGGCTTGGACAGCAGGAAACCTAGTCAGGCACTTCCTGCGTATCATAAGAACAGGGTACTGGGAATTAAATGCCTGATGAATTTTATCTCATTGAAAACAAACAAAAGTTATCTGTGGACTTAAAACATTACTATATACCTGAGATTCTTTTTAAAACATACAGTTCTATTGGTGTGTGTGTAGTGGCAGGGGGGAGGGGGTGGGAGAGAGGAAGAGAAAGAGATTTGACTGAGAGGGAGATTAACATAATTTTTCATGAAATATTTTTACATTCACATATTCTTATGTTTATTTGTCTGGAGAAGAAGAGAGATACCTAGAAACAAGAGAATGTTGTCTTGATGGTAAAAGATCCTGAATGGAAATCAGTACCATACGGGGACCAGACATCCTGCATCAGTTTGTAAATGTATTCTGAACACAGTAACAATGATGAGATAGGTCTTTGGATTCAGCGTCAACAAACTGACTTCTCTACAGAGCTACCGTTTGATCCAGCAATCCCACTCCTGGGCATATACCTGCAGAAAACTATTAGGGGCAGGATACACACACTCCAGTGTTCTCTGCCTCACTATTTATGATAGCCAAGACATGGGAACAACCTAGAAAGTTCATCAACAGAGGAATGGATAAAGAAGATGTGTGTGAGTGTGTGTGTGTGTGTGTGTGTACACACTTATACAATGGAATATTATTCAGCCATGAAAACAAAATAATGCCACATGCAGCAATGTGGGCAGACCTAGAGATTGTCATACAATGTTGCTTATATATGGAATCTTAAAAAATGGTACAAATGAACTTATTTATAAATGGAAATAGAGTCACAGATGTAGGGGAAAAAAAAGCTTATGGTTACCAAGGGGGAAAGAGAGGGGAAGAATAAATTGGGAGACTGTGGTTGATATGTACACCCTACTATATAAAATAGACAACTAGTGAGGAACTTCTGTACACCACAGGGACCTCTACTCAATACTCTGTAATGACCTATATGGGAAAAGAATCTAAAAAAGCGGATATATGTATAACTGATCCACTATGCTATATAGCAAAAACACAACATTGTAAAATCAACTGCATGCCAATAAAAATTAATTTTAAAAAAACTGCAGGGATAACTACTGATGTTACTTCTAAACTGTGGAAGAAACTTCTATTCTATAAATTCAGGCATTTAAAGATGAAGCTATTAATGGAAGTCCATGACTGTTATGCAAAATTCCATTCACAAATGCCAATAATCAGGAATTAAATGTATTAAAGTCCTGTAAGAAGCAACACTCCTCCCCCCACCCCAAGCAAACAAACTTACTTCTCACATTAGCTATAATGCATCGACTATTCCTGCAACTTTCCCTCACCAACTATGGGTCCTTCAAGGCTCTGCTGCCCCTGGGAGCCAGCCTTGAAGGAATTAGAGCCCTTTAGGCACGAGGGGTGTGGGTGTGCATGTGGGTGTATGTGGGGGTGTGTGTGTAAGAACATCAGGAGAAGCTCATTATTGTTAAGCTGTTTGTCCAATAGGCTAAATTATGTTGGCCCCAAAAGTCACTGTCTCGGCACCTCAGAATGTGACTATTTGGATATAGCCTCCAGAAAGAGGTGAATAAGGTTAAATGAGATAATGGGGGGCTTTAATCCAATGTGACTGGTGTCCTTATAAGAGGAGGAGATTTGGATGCAGACAGGCACGGGGGAGGACACAGGGATAACATGGCCATCCACAAGCCCAGGAGAGAGGTCTCAGAAGACAACCCCATCAATACATTGATCTCAGACTTCCAGTCTCCGGAACTGCGAGGAAATAAATTTCTGTTGTTATACCCATCCCATCTCTGATACTTTGTTATGGCGACTCCAGCAAACTGATACAGCTCTCAAAGGAAAAGAGAAAGAAGGCGCTCTTTTTTCTCCTTGGCTTCCAGTGTACACCCACATGGGCACATACACTCTCTGAAATTCTGAATTTATGGAATTTCCCCCAAGAGTGCAAGACAGAGCACTGTGTGTTGACTTAACACACAATCAATGATGGCAGCCCCACCCTGGGCTTTCTTATGTCTCCCACGGGAAGGGGCCTGTCGTGAAGACAAGGGCAGCAAAACCTCTCTTTAATTTTCAACGTCACCTTATATCACACCAGTAACTCTGCCATGTGTCTGAGACCACTGGGACAGGGGAGGATGAAGACTGGAAGACTCTATGCAACCTCAAGACCAGCGCGCCAAACCATCGCAGGGACCCAACTGAACGGGAACCAGAAATGACGGTTCTGTCCGATTCAGTTTTTTTTGCCCGAATACAGAGCTATTTCCCCCACCCCTGAAACGAAGCCTTCTGTGCTTGAGACAAGAGTGTATTTCGGTTTAATCTTGTGACCCTCTGCAGTCTCCATCTTGAAGTCTCTTTTAGACAAGGTAGCTGGAGGGTGAGGCAGGGGTAGGGTGAGAGGGCAAGCAGGCAGGGTAGCCAGCCCAGCTAGGGTCCCCAAGCAGGGCCCTCCTCTCCAGGGCTGCCTTTCAATTCCAGAGCAGGCAGGCGCCTACGTGGCTCTCCTTGTATGCTCAGTCGTGTCCAACTCCTGTGACCCATGGACTGCAGCCCGCCAGGCTCCTCTGCCCATGGGGTTCTCCAGGCAAGAATGCTGGAGTGGGTTGCCATGTCCTCCTCCAGGGGATCTTCCCAACCCAGGGATCGAACGTGCATCTCCTGTGTCTCCTGCATGGGCAGGTGCATTCTTTACCACCAAGCCATCTGGGAAGCCGGCTCCTTATCAGTCTCCTTTAAAGGCTAACTCCTGCATAATGGCTTCCTGAGGCTGGAAAATTTTCAAAGTATTTTTGAATACATCTCCACAGCCCCTTCTCTTAACAATAGCATCTATCAAACAGCGAAGGGAAGGCTCTGTTTAAAAGCACCGACGGCAGATCACAAGAATGTGTTTGATTGCCAAAGTGACTAATTTATTTTTACACAGTATTAATGATGCTACAATAACTAATATCTATAGCCTGGTTTTGACAGTTTATTGCAAGGGTTCCCATTGTTTAAAAAAAGAAGAAAAAGGAAGAGGGAAAAAAAGCAAGTATGGAAGAGAGTGTTTTATTGTGCTACATTTCCATTTGTTAACAAAACTCCCCATAAGCAAAACCAGAGGTCATTAGCAAACAACCAAAACATGCCTGTCTCCAGAAGAATACAGCTCCCTTCATCATTTAAAATACAGCTCTGCTGAAAACCCAAATCAGGACAAATCCTTAACATGAAAAATTCAGTGCAGACTTGAAACCACCTGACTTTACTTTGGGTTTGCGCTCCTTAAAATTACCTAGAAAATACCATAATCTTCCCATCGTGCGGCTGGATGTGGGCCAGGGCCCTGGCTCCAGAGGCAAAGGGCAAGACTAAGAATCATGTCTGAACAGACAGCTCCACCCTCTCTCCCAAGTCCACTTGGCCTCGTGACAAAAAGTGAGGTCTGAAGCACATTCATCCAGGGCCTGGGTTTTTGGCCCAAACGCAAGACTCTCACAGGACAAACAAAAATGAAATCCAAAATGTTATCGTTCTTGCCTTGAGAAGTCAAACGGGTTTAATAGGTGCTGCACATGGCGAGTGGTTCCTGTTTACCATGTAATAGGGGACAAACAGAAATGTACTCACTTGTAGGTTTTTGTTTAGGAGAAGGATCTTAGAGCTGAGAGTTTAAATTCTAATGTGATTTTTGGTAATAATTATGTGTGTGTGTGTGTGCATGCATACAAAAAATGAGATGGAGACAGAGTGCGAGAGAGATTTCCATATAGAACCAAATACTGTGAAACTGAAAGGCTGACCGTGAGGAGGGTGGAGGCACGGGGACCCCACGGCGGGGGCCTATCTGCCTGGCATGGATGGCCCTGGACTGTGGGCAGGCCTCTCAGCGCCCTTTGCTTGCCTTCACTGAATGCTTCGCTCTTAAGCACGCTCTCCCCCCAGCGCCCACCCACTCTGACACCCCCACTCTCTCAGGCGTTGGATGGGTGAGAGCCAGGAGAGACTGTCAAATGATTTTTACCTCCTGCTGAGCTAGCGACAGGCCCGGTACAAATAGCTACATTGAGAAAGTACCTCCACGCCACACAGCAGGAGCCAGGGTTCCAGCAAGACAGTCCCGGGATGTGAATACCACCATCTGATCCCCGGGGGCAGGCCAGCGCTGAAACGGACCACGTGTTCCAAACGTGCCCCCACCACCCACCCGCCACTCCTCACCCCCTAATCAAAACCCTCTGCTCTAGCCAGTTGGCTGCATTCACAATCCCCTCTGCACACTGGATCCCTCCTGGCCTTCAAGCTTGTGTTCACACTGCTTCTTCCTACCACTTAAGAAAAAAGGATTTTCTCTCCTCCTGGTAAACCAATCTTTAGATCCCTATGAAGGCCTGCTGACCTGAGCAATCCCCTCTTGGACCCCTACACACACAGTGATGTCTCCTCCTCCCAGGCCCCCATCTTTGTTTTCTGTCTTCTTCTTAGGTGCTCTGTCTGTGGCTGTCATGAATCTTGTATGGTTATGTTTAAATATATCTTTCTTTAATAAATGGTGCTAGGAATCAGTCCATCCTAAAGGAAATCAACCCTGAATATTCACTGGAAGGACTGATGCTCAAGCTGAAGGTGTAATATTTTGGCCACCTGGTGCAAAGAGCCCACTCATTGGAAAAGACCCTGATGCTAGGAAAGACTGAGGGCAGAGGATGAGATGGTTGGATGGCATCACCGACTCAATGGAACACAAACCTGAGCAAACTCCGGGAGATAGCACTTGAAATGGATTAAAGACCTAAAGGTAAGACTGGACACTATAAAACTATTAAGGAAAAACATAGGATGAATACTGTCTGACATAGATTGCAGCAATCTTTTTGGATCTACCTCCTAGTGAAAATAAAAATGAAAATAAACAAATGGGACCTAATTAAATGTAAAAGCTTTTGCACAGGAAAGGAAACCATGAACAAAACGAGAAGACACCTCATAGAATGGGAGAAAATATTTGCAAATGAAGTGACAGACAAGTGATTAATTTGCAAAATATACAGATAGCCCATGCAACTCATTATCAGAAAAACAAGCAACCCAGTCAAAAAGTGGGCAGAAGATCTAAATACACATTTCTTCAAAGAAGACATACAGATGGCCAAGAGGCACATGAAAAGATGCTCAACATCACTAATTTTTAGAGAAATGCAAATCAAAACTACTATGAGGTATCAGTTTACCCCAGTCAGAATGGACAGCATCAAAAAATCTACAAACAATAAATGCTAGAGAGGGTGTGAAGAAAAGGGGATCCTCCAACACTTGGTAGGAAGGTAAATTGGGAGAGTCACTACAGAGTTTCCTTAAAAAACTAAAAGTAGAGTTGCCATATGATCCATCAATCCCTCTAGATAAATATGCAGAGAAAACTGGGTCTAATTTGAAAAGACACACGCACCCCAATGTTCATGACAGCACTGTTTACAAGAGCCAGGACGTGGGAGCCACCTCAGTGTGCATCAGAGGAGAAATGGATAAGGAAGACGTGGGACATAGCATACAATGGGCTAGTACGCGCCCGTAAACACAATAATGCCATGGGCAGCACATGGATGGACCCAGAGACTGTCACATTGAGTGAAGCAAGTCAGACAGGGAGAGACAAATACCATGCTTTCATCTACATGTGGAATCTAAAAAAGTGGCTAAAATGAACCGAGTTACAAAACAGAAACAGAGTTACAGATGTAGAAAACAAACTTAAAGTTACCAAGAGGGAAAAGGGGTGGGGGGAGAGACTGGGAGACTGGGATTGGGAGACTGGGATTGGGATTGGGAGACTGGGATTGGGACTGGGGGATTGGGATTGGGATACTGGAATTGGGATTGAGAGACTGGGATTGGGATTGGGGGATTGGGGGATTGGGGGACTGGGATTGGGATTGGGAGACTGGGATTGACATAAACATGCTGCTGTTGCTGCTGAGTCACTCAGTCGTGTCTTACTCTGCAACCCCATGGATTTTGGCCCACCAGGCTCCTCTGTCCATGGAATTCTCTGGGCAAGAATACTGGAGAGGATTGCCCTACCCTCCTCCAGGGGATCTCTTTCCAACCCAGGGGTCAAACCCAGGTCTCCTGCATTGCAGGCAGATATTTTACCCCTGGGCCACCAGGGAAGCCCCATAAACCTACAACTCTATATAAAAGAGACAACTGATAAGAACATACTGTATACACAGGGAATTCCACTCAGTATTCTGTAATGGCCTATATGGGAAAAAAAATCTAAAAAAGAGTGAATATACACACACACACAGATACATACATAAGCTGTTTCACTTCGCTGCACAGCACAAACACAATATTGTAATCAACTCTATATCAATAAAAATTAATTTTGAAAATATACCTTTACTTTATCCCTGAAGTGTTTAGTTTTCTTATAGCAAGATTTTTTGTTTCGTTTTGAACTTTATTAGAGCAGTATTAGATTCACAGAAAAACTGAGAGGAAGGTGTGAAGAGCTGCCATGTACTCCTGCTCTGTAGCCTCCCTCCATTATTAACGTTCCCATAGAGTCGTGGGTTTCCCGGATGGCACAGTAGTAAAGAATCTGCCTGCCAGTGCAGGAGATGCAGGCTGAATCCCTGGGAAGATCCCCTGGAGAAAGGAATGGCAAGTCACTCCAGTATTCTTGCCTGGGAAGTCACGTGGACAGAGGAGCCTCGAAGGCTACAGTCCATGGGGAAGCAAAGAATAGGACACGACTGAGCACACATGTGCACACACACACACACACACACAGAATGGTGCATTTGTTACATTCAATGACTCTACACTGAAGTATCACGATCACTCAAAGTTTATAGTTTATCTTAGTGTTCACTTGGTGTTGTGCAATTTATTCTTGTTTCACTCACTAAGCTGTGTCTGATTCCTGGCAACCCCACAGACTCCAGCACGTCCGCCTTCCCTGTCCTTCACCATCTCCCAGAGTGCAATCTATGGGTTGTGACACATATATGATGACATGTATCCACCACTGTGGTTTCATACAGAGGAGTTTCACTGCCCTAAACATTTTCTGTGAGAACAAGTTTTGTCAAACAGTCCTGGAGGGCTGCAGATTTAATTCTTAGTGGGAGGGATGGGGGCCTCTAGGGTCTCTCATTCACTGCTGATGGGAATGCAAGACGGTGCAGCCACTTGTGAAGACAGTCTGGCAGTTTCGAACAAAATTAAACATACTCCAACCAAATGATCCACCGATGATACTCATTGGTATTCACCCAAAGGAACTGAAAACTAAGGCTCATACAAAAATTGGTATATGAAAACTTTCAGCAGTTTTATTCATAACTGCCAGAACTTGGAAGCAAGCAAGATGTCCTGATGAACTAGTAAACTATATTACATTGAGGCGATGTTATTCATTGATAAGAAAAAAATGAGCTCTCAAACCATAAAAAGACTCAGAGGAACCTTAAATGCATATTAGCAAGTGAAAGAAGCTAATCTGGAAGGCTGTATATTATGATTCCTAGTATAGGACACTCTGGAGAAGGCAAATCTATGGTGACAGGAAGAGATCAGTAGTCGCCAAGAGCTGGGAGGAGGTAGGGATGAACAGGGAAGGCACAGAGGATATTTAAGCAGTGAAAGACTCTGTATGATGATGTTATAATTGTGGTTACATGTTGTGTTTGTACAGATCCATAGACACTACAACACTAAGAGTGAACTCTAAACTGTGGACTTTGGGTGAATATGAAAAAAATATATACAGTTATTACATTCTTGCATGTTTTGCAATGATACCATGTAGATTGATACTTAAACATTCATAAGTTCATATATTTATACAACTGATTGGACAGAAGGGAAAAAAAGGGAGTAGAAAAAAAGGTGATAAGTGGATAATGTAGTAATTAAAGATATCAGTGGACAGAGGGGGTTTCCCTGGTGGCTCAGTGGTAAAGAATCCATCTGCCAATGTAGGAGACACAGGTTCAATCCTCGGTCCGGGAAAATCCCCCATGCGGTGGAGCAACTCATCCTGTGCACCGCAATTATTGAACCTGTGTCTAGAGCCCGCGAGCTGCAACCACTGAAGCCCATGCGCCTGGAGCCTGAGCACTGCAAGTGGACAGCAGCCCCTGCTCGCCACAGCTAGAGAGAAAGCCTTTCAGCAACGAAGACCCAGCACGGCCTAAATAAATAGAGAGGACAGAGGTGTCTTTGCAGGTCCAGTTCGGGGTAGAGTTGTTTCAGTCACTGGGTGCCTGAATGAGGATTAAAATAAATTTGTAGTAAATATAAAACTTCAGAGTTTATCCTATCATTAATCAGCTACATAACTGCTGTGTGTGTTAATCATGTGTCTGACTTGTCACATGTCCTACTCTTTGCGACCCCATCAACTGTAGCCCATCAGGCTCCTCTGTCCATAAAATTCTCCAGGCAGGAATACTGGAGTGGGTTGCCATTCCCTTCTCCAAGGGATCTTCCCAACCCAGGGACTGAACCCGGGTCTCCCTCATTGTAGGCAGATTCTTTTCTCTCTGAGCTCCCAGGGAAGCCCATAACTTCTAGCAGCTTAATTTAATTTATATAGTCAACAAAAGTGTCAATAAGATAATCAGCCTATGTTATACATTAACCATTTATTGCTCTGACTGAAAGCTGTGGGGAATATAGAATAGATGCGGACCACGGCTCAGTAATAAGAGGGAAACAACAAATAAAAGACATTTACATTATATTAAAGTGCTGAGTTTTTTGGTGCCAACTAAAATTATTTAAAAAATATTTTTATGACAATAGAGTGATGCCTCATTAAAAAAGAGAAAACTGCAAGTTATTCCAGCATTTGAGTTCATTGTTATATGGCAAATAAAAATAGGTGGACAGTCCAAAATATTACAGACTTTTCTTAAATGCTCTGATTTCTAACTGACTCAGTCACAATCAGTGTGAGGTGGAAAATATGGAACTAAAAGAATATCTAAATCACTCCTCTCCACACAGTGGTTTTCTTCTCTGTAATATTAGGGAATCACACAGTGGGTCTGTAAAGTACGCCTCAGGTTTGACTTCTCTGACTTAAGCCATATTTCCTTGTTGCTCTTGTTTCCCACCCACGGACTTCGATTCCATAAGGGACATAAAAGCTGTTTATAATAAAATAAGTGGTATATTTATTCAATCACTATTCCAAGTGGTGCTGGCATCCTACCTATCTTCATGGAAATCTCCGTGCATGGCTTTCAGAGCCTGTCACGCCTCCATCTCTACTATTTCTGGACACTTAATTCTTCCTTTAAGTCTCTCTCTCCTTCTAGAAATTAAGGTTCACTAATCATCTCATCCTGGTCTGGGAAGTCCTATGGACAGAGGAGCCTTGCAGGCTACAGTCCATGGGGACGCAAAGAGTCGGACATGACTGAGTGACTAAATTAAAACGACAATCATCTTTACCCTTACTGAATCCTTACTGATTTTTTTTGTTTGCTCGTTTAACATTACTATTGGAAAATGCATATTGGAAAGACTGCATTTAGGACTTGTGGGACTAATGGGCAGATGCTTGTCCAAGAGAGTGGAAAACCGTGAAATGCAGGTTGAGGTGTCTGAAGTGATTAGGAGAGCAAGTGGAGCAGTGTCTGTCAGAGTTTCCAAGAGTATGTTCCAAGGAATACTGTTCTCCCCGTGTGCCTGGGTAAAAATGAGTTCCATATCCAGATGAGTTTGGGGACCTCTGCACGGCATAAATCAGCCCATTCCTGAAGAATAAGTTTAAAAGGCCTCTTGGGTAAAAATACTTGTTCACTTTAACTCTTTCTGTATTGCTTTTAAATCATGGAACCTCTTTTCCTGGCTTAAGAAAACACCTGTTAAGATTCCACAGCATGCAAACATTGCTATGTATTGTGATATAGTTTGTTTTAGGAAGATTATCTAAGAGGATTATGTAGGGAGCATAAGTATGAGGAGGGACCAACCTCAGAGAAATTTGTAGGAATTTTGTCACACATTTGTTAAAGAAGACACGGTCATTCTCTACTCTTAAGAAACTGTTTTTTCAAATAGACTCCAGACTGGAGAAGGCATTCTTAGTGAGGTATGTGCCTTTTCTAATTCATTACAGATCTAGATATACACAAAATACTATAACAAGAATAAACAGTATCACACACACACTCACAGACATAAATACACACACGTTTCATTTTGATGGTCCATGGATTGCTACATTGAAAAAAAAAAATTGGTCTTAATAGCAAAGGACTAGCAAAACTCAGTTCATTAACTAAATTTTGTTAGAGGAGGATGACTGAGGGAAGAAAAAGCAAACCAATCAGGCATACGTTAGGTTTCATAGGTGGGCAGAAGCCAAGAGGCTCAAACGTAACCTCCTGGATGGGGGGCCCTTTATAGCTCTTAACGCAGCTGGGCCTGGCAGAGTGGTAAAGGGGAAATCTGGTTTAAAAGTTACGTTTTTAATCATTAAGGAAGGTCCTAAGTGAGAGGGAAACGGACAACTTATAAGAGACTTCTTACTTTTGACTTGGGTGTAGTTCAAGCCAGTGAACAGGGGACAGGAGAGAAAACTATTTCACTCTTAGGGCCAATTCCACAACATTCCTCTCCAGAAACTTCCACAGCGCTGGTGAGCTTCCAGTAGTAAACACTGAGGTCGTTTCCCCAGAATTTATGGGAGGGCCTGTTACTCCACTTTGGAAGGAAAAAGGAGAGCTTTCAAACATTATATTTATTTTTCCTCTACAAAACTTTTATTTATTCTTTACAAAGTACTGGAAGAATGAGAACAGTCTCTCAGTTTTTATTGTCCCAAGTTGATGCAGTAGTAATTTGTCCTAATGGTCAAATTCCACTCATATTGTGTGTGATCCTGGCAACTAACATATATGAGAAGCAGGATAAAGACCATCAAAGTGATAACCTACTTCGAAAAAAAGAGCAAATCAATACGTCCTAAATAGTCAAACAAGTTAAAGAAACAATCTAGAAACTGTGAAAGTAATTGATACTAGAATATACTAAGAAAAAACCCTTACATGTGCTTTCTTTAGATCTAAGACAAATGAGAGTATATCAGTTTTCTAGGCTTGCCATATTTAAATCCCCTTGTAGAAGTCAGGACTCGATGAGGGGTAGGGGACCAGTATTAAAAAAAAAAACCCAAAAAACTATAGTGCTCTGGGTGAGGATTAGAAGGGACAGTGACAGATTTTTTGGAGCTAAGAAGGATAAGAAAGAGAATACATATTTGGCTCAAAATTTTAAAAACAATTATAAGTTGATTTTAAAAAAGTCAAATTGAAGATACAACAGACGGACAAGTAAACATAAAGCTAGCAGAAAGGTCAGATGAGACAGTTCTGTAACAACCCCCTCAAGATGGGGGGGCACGTGGCAGAATATTTAATTACAAAAATAATCAACATTATATGATATCACTAGCCCAAAGCCAGTGACATGGAAGTGTTCGGTTGAATGTAATTTGTTATTACGATGATTATTATTACCACTGTAGTCTTTATCATCATAACAGGGCTTCATCTGAATATTTCAGTGTAGGAGTGAGCTGGGAGGGGAGTCCCATGAAGGGTGGCAAAAATAAACATTCTGGTTAATCAAGACGCTACTATTGCATGGAAACATATACATTACCATGTGTAACACAGACAGCTAGTAGGATACTGCTACATAACACGGGCAGCTAAACCCGGGGCTCTGTGACAGCCTAGAGGGGCGGGGTAGGATGGGGGTGGAAGGGAAGTTCAATAGGGAGGTGTGTGAGTACTGAGTCACTCAGGTCACGTCCGACTCTTTGCGACCCCATGGACTGTAGCCCTCAAGGCTTCTATGTCCATGGAAATTCCTAGGCAAAAATACTGGAGTGGGTTGCCATTCCCTTCTCCAGGGGATCTTCCCTACCCAGGGATGGAACACAGGTCTCCTCCATTGCTGGAGTGACCCTTTACTGTCTGAGACACCAGGAAACATAAACATACCTGTGGCTGAGTCATGTTGATGTCTGGCAGAAACCACTGCAACACTGTAAGGCAATTATCCTCCAATAAAAAAATAAATTAAAAAAAAGAAAAGATGCTACTATTTAATGTGGTAGAAATGCTGGGCCAGAAGAAGCACACGCTGGAATCAAGATTGCTGGGAGAAATATCAATAACCTCAGATATGCAGATGACACCACCCTTATGGCAGAAAGTGAAGAGGAACTAAAAAGCCTCTTGATGAAAGTGACGGAGAAGAGTGAAAGAGTTGGTTTAAAGCTCAACATTCAGAAAACTATGATCATGGCATCTGGTCCCATCACTTCATGGGAAATGGATGGGGAAACAGTGTCAGACTTTATTTTTTTGGGCTCCAAAATCACTGCAGATGGTGATTGCAGCCATGAAATTAAAAGATGCTTACTCCTTGGAAGGAAAGTTATGACCAACCTAGACAGCATATTAAAAAGCAGAGACATTACTTTGCTAACAAAGGTCCATCTAGTCAAGGCTATGGTTTTTCCAGTAGTCATGTATGGATGTGAGAGTTGGACTGTGAAGAAAGCTGAGCACTGAAGAATTGATGCTTTTGAACTGTGGTGTTGGAAAAGACTCTTGAGAGTTCCTTGGACTGCAAGGAGATCCAATCAGTCCATCTTAGAGGAGATCAGTCCTGGGTGTTCATTGGAGGGACTGATGCTGAAGCTGAAGCTCCAAAACTTTGGCCTCCTCATGCAAAGAGTTGACTCATTGGAAAAGATCCTGATGCTGGGAGGGATTGGGGGCAGGAGGAGAAGGGGACAACAGAGGATGAGATGGCTGGATGGCATCACCGACTCAATGGACATGAGTTTGAGTAAACTCTGGGGGTTGGTGATAGACAGGGAGGTCTGGTGATTCATGGGGTCGCAAAGAGTCAGACACGACTGAGTGACTGAACTGAACTGAATGTGGTAGAATTGTGAGAGTGTTCATTAATAATTCAACCAGCTGATGTTGAGATAAGAGAGATCACTATGCTGAATCCAGGGATTAATGTAGAACAGAAGTATTGCTGGTAATCTACTGAAGCAGTAGTAGACATAGAACATTAGGCTGACCCTGGGGTTCAAAATCCTGAGGGGAAGGTGAGGTGTTTTTAGTGCCCAGGTTCACTCAGTATACCAAGCGAGAGGCGTAAGGGCCCACTTTTTCATAAGCCATTGCCCTTGTCACCTCTGACTTCCCTGGTGGCTCAGAGGGTAAAGCATCTGCCTGCAATGTGGGAGACCTAGGTTCAACTCCTGGGTGGGGAAGATCCCCTGGAGAAGGAAATGGCAACCCCCTCCAGTACTCTTACCTGGAAAACCACAGGGATGACTACCTACTGTAGCAGGTAGGCTATAGTCCATGGGGTTGCAAAGAGTCAGACACGACTGAGCGACTTCACTTTGTCATCTCCAGAAGCGTACACATCATCATAGCATGGCGTCACAGGCTGCCTTCCATCATCCCTTTGGGCCTCAAAAGCCTGCCTTCTGTTATTCCCTTCCTGTCACCTTGAGCGCATCGCTCCAGTTCAGCTATACTCTCACATCCAAACAACAATAGCAACAGGAACACTGTTTAATAGTAATAAAAGGATTTCCACTTCTTTCACAGTGTTTACCCTGGCCTGGCACTGTTCTAAGAGCTTTATATGTACACTAAATCATTTAATCTTCACAAGTACCATATGAGATAGGTAGTATTTTAACCTCCACTGTATACACTGCAACATAAAGAGGTTAAGTACCTTTCCTAAAGTCACACAGCTGGAGTGTCGACTATTCCATGTTTCTGATTTGAATACTCTGTTCCTTTTGCTTGAATTCCTTTCCCTTTCTCCATTTACCCAATGAAGCCCTTTGAGCCTCACCTTGAATGTCACCTGCTTTGAGAAACTCCTTTAGCATATTTCTTTCTCTATCCCCTCTCCACTGTTTTAGTCTGAGTTAGGAATTTTTCTTATAAACTATGATTTAGAGAAGAGTTGAGTCCCTTTCCTCTGGAGAGAATCACTTCCTACAAGAGTCAGACTTTCCCAGAGGTATCTTTAGAAAGAGCAATACTGCATGTAACAGTGAACCAAGAGGCCACCTTCAGACTTGTTAGGGAAAGTCCTCCTTTGATCACTTGATCAAATACTCACCATTTTGCATGAAAGGGGGTGGTTAAGGACACACACTCTGGTTGGCCCCCTCTTTGGATCCATCTTGCAAACTAATAGGAATTCTAATCACCTACTTTGTAAGAAAAATATCAGGAGGCCCTCAATCCCTGGATGGTTGCCTTAAGATTTTCTTCCCCCAAATTATAGTTTCTTAAATATTTCCTAATAGGATTTTTAAAGCTTAACCTCAGTTTTCTAATAATTATATTTCTAAATTATGGTTACAAATTTTACTACTCAAAACCACTACTAACTAAATATTTGCTACAGTGTCTCTTTAATGTACATCTTTAAAAGACCCAGGAATTATTCATCCATGTATTAATTCAGTGATTTATTATGTGTGTACCAGGTGCCAAGCACTATGCCAGGTACTGGGGAAAATATACAGAATAACATGGGTCTACACTCAAAGAGCTCTCGGTCTTACAGGGAAACGGCAGAAGTTCTACACACGATAAATGAGATTCCGTGACTAAGACCAAGCCATTTTCATTGTTGCATTATCTATAATTGTTGTGGTTTAGTCACTAAGTCGTGTCCAATTCTTTTCGACCCCATGGACTGTGTAGTCCACCAGGCTCCTCTGTCCATGGGATTCTCCTGGCAAGAATACTGGAATAGGTAGCCATTTCCTACTCCAGGGGATCTTCCCAACCCAGGGGCTGAATCTGCGTCTTCAGCATCGCAAGCAGTCTCCTGCATTGTAGGTGCATTCTTTACCGACTGAGCCACCAGGGAAGCCCTATAGCTAACATTTAACATTTATTACAATACCTAATCATTTTTAACGAATCTATTTTAAAGGTAATAACCAATGTTTCTTCTAACAAATAAATTTTTCCCAACTTCTTTTATTCATGAAAAATTGAAATGATCATTCCTTTCTAGTAGCTCAGAGTGGGGAAAATCAGCTAAGATAGTCATTTTACATTTTAACCCTGGCAGAGGATGTATTCATAAATATGAAATAGGTAACATTTATTGATTTCACAGTATTGCTTGAAAATTGACGATTATCTTTCAAATTTGAGCAAAGTCCTCACCCTTCAGTCACTTAGAAAATTTCATTGTCAGATTCACTGCTTTGTTAAAAGCTTAGGGGACTGAGATGTATGTTAACTGCTAAGACAAATTACACAATGTCAATACGAGACAGATACACCTGGAGGAAGTCAGTGACTCCCATCAATCAAATGTGTGTCCTGAAAGGTTTTAGAATGAGTGCACCCCAGGGTGCTGTCCAGGATACACATCAGATACCAACATACTGACATGTGGGTTAAGTCAGGCCATACACCAGACCAGTCAGCATAAAGCAACTGCATTTCAGAGACCAAAAGTTCTAGTGCAGAAAGGATTTGGAGAATATTATCATATCAATACAAGTGGGAGAAATCTGAGTCCTTTGATGTCTAAAGGAAACAACTGACCTGGCAAACACGCAAACAGGATCAAGAACCCAAATCCTTGTGAAGCTGTACCAGGACCAAAATAAATATTAACCCAATATTTAACTGGAATCCACTGAAACTTTCCAAACTGGATGCAGTGATAAAAAGTCCAAAGACTCATAACTTGTCTAGCCACTAAACTAAACTACAGCACAGGAAAAAATTATCCCAAACCTCAGCAAACAGAAAAGTTGAGTGGAATAATGAATGTTTTAATTCAGCCAAGAGCTCATATTTTATGTCTAAGCATCAATTCCAACATTTCCTGATGGATGGGAAATGTAATGTGCTAAGATACAGTAAAAGGTAAGAGTCAGTACTCAAACAGAATTTATTCCCGCAATGCTTTATTGTTTAAAGGATCATCAAGGATAGACTTTTAAATATGCAGCCTTTTACTGTTCTCTTAAAAACAACCTCATCGATATCTTTAAAGAAGAATTATCCAAGAGACTAATCAACGTTATTGAAACAGCAAAGTCATGAGAGGAAATGAAAATGGCAAAGTGACCTTGGAACAGGCAAGGAGGTTGGGGCATTTGGAAGGAGCAGGCTTGGTGGTGATTACGGGAATAAAGACAGACTGTAGGAGGTAAAACTTCAGTTTGGTTAAAAAAAAAAAATAGGCAGAAGATAAACAGGATTGGACAGGACCAGCAAGGTCAAAAGTGGGTGTTTCTGTTTTGCCTCCCCGCCCCCGCCCCCCCCCCCCCGCCCCGCCCTGCCTCCAATAAATTGGAGGGAAGGAGATGTCAGGTATAGAGAGAAAAGGGATGGATGATGCTATGACAGTCCTCCACAGGGACAGGCAGAAGACCTGTATCTCCCATGCTCTGCCCCACATCCTAGGTGGGACACACCTGACTGTTTGTTCTACTATCATTTGGACTCTTCCATAGACTGTCTATGTGGTAACCGACCATAAAACAAGCTATCTGCTACGCATGGTTGTATGTTTACTCTTCATCCACTGAGGCAAGGATCATATAATTTATTTCCTTTACCTCTCTTACAAGGGGTTAAAAACACTGATAATTAAGGTGATAAACAAAGCTCCTCTCATGACTGAAAATGGTTGCATTCCTATTCTTTTTCCAAAAATGTGCCTTTAATTATATTGCCTTAAATTTCTAACCAACAACCACCACCTTCCAAAGCCAAACACCAAAAAAATCTTCAATGCTTCTATCACGAACACGCAACTGCAGCTGACCTTTAAACACAGGCTTGACCTCCATGGGTACATGTATACATGGATTTTTTCAACAAACATTGCACCTGTATTTTCATTTTATAGATCTTTAAATTAACTAAGTGTAGGGGAAAGTTTCTGTTTGATTAGAGATCACACTGTCTAGAATCAAGGGAACTAGGGTTTGAGTCCTCACTATCCAAACTTTCAGCTTGCTGCCCTTAGATGAGTCATGTATCAAAAATTCCACCCCTCCTCCTCCACTTTTTTGAGGCAGAGAAAGCACTACTCAGAATTTCAACTGAGAGTGGTGAGTGCTCCTCACGCCCATGTTGTTCAAAGACCAACTGTACTTATTTTCTTCCTAAGTCAACTAAGCTAATGAAATCAGAAAGAATCATTTAAACATTTCAAGATTCTGTAAGCAATGTGTCTATTTGGTGTTTGTGAGCTAAATCACTCTTTAGAAGACCAAAACTCCAGAAAAATGCCATATACCATATTATGTTCTGTCTTTAGCCTTTCCTCAAAATTTAACTAAAATCACATATCATCGGGTGGAGAGGGAGGTGGGAGGGGGGATCGGGATAGGGAATACATGTAAATCCATGGCTGATTCATATCAATGTATGACAAAACCCACTGGAAAAAAAAAAAATAATAATAAAAAAAAATTAAAAAAAATAAAATAAAATAAAAAAATAAAATAAAGGCACTCATCCCAAAAAAAAAAAAAAAAAAAAATCACATATCAAGTTGATGGGAGTATTAGTTTCTCAAATCACAGAGTTGACAATGACTGCATTTTCCTCCAAATATACTTTTTAATTTAACTATAATATTTCTAAAATTGGGTGTAGAGCAATTTTAATTTTTAGTCGTGATCTTCAAAATCATAGCTTCTTTCTTTCTAAAAGTGTGGGAAGTGCTATTGTCTCTTGGGCAATCACATTACTTATGCAAAGTGAATCGGTATGGACTTTGCTACAGGCTTCAAAATTAGATTCATTTCACTCAGGGTGCTAATTCCAGCATGACATTTTTCCTTGGAATACAGATTTTTCTTTGCTAATATTATCTTTGTGTTAGAAATGCAAATTCTCAGTCGATATAATGTACAAAATGCATGTCTGCCTTGGCAAATTTTTCTGTTGTTTGGTTTTCCTTTAAACCTATTGTTTCTTTTTTGTTATCTTTATGAGCTATATTTATTTTTATGCACAAAGTATTATACTGAAGCCACTTTAAAAATATGACTTTAGGATTTTTCTTTACATTATTTAATTTGCAATCTGCTATGGTCTGAATGTATCCTCCTGAAATTCATACATTGAAATTCTAATCTCCAAACATGATGGTATTAGGAGGTGGGGCCTTTAGAGATGTTTAGGTCATGAGGGTGGAGTTCTTGTGAATGGGATTAGCGCCTTTCTAAACAGACTTCCACAGAGCTCCCTGGGGCCCTCCACCAGTCAGGACATTGGCTATGAACCAGGAAGGGCTCCTCACTGAAATGTGACCATGCTGGTACCTTAATCTTGACCTTTTCAGCTTCCAGAACTGTAAGAAGTATATTTCTGTTGCTTATTAGCCACCTAGCCTGTGATGTTTTGTTATAGCAGTCAAATAGAGTAAGATAACTTAAGCATCTTAGTGTATCACTAACTCATAATTGAAAAAGTCTTGACCATAACCTTCTTTACTTTTGTGAAATAATTAAAGGATTCCAAGTTATCCAATGAGTTTAAAGATTATCAAGGTAACCATTATTATCAGAAGAAACTAAATAAGTTAGTGTTAGTTGCTCAGTTGTGTCTAACTCTTTGTGACCCCATGGACTGTAGCCCACCAGGCTCCTCTGTCCATGGGATTCTCCAGGCAAGAATACTGGAGTGGGTAGCCATTCGCTTCTCCAAGGGATCCTCCTGACCCAGGGATCGGACCCAGGTCTTCCACACTGAAGGCAGATCCTTTAACATCTGAGCCATCAGAGAAGCCTTAAAGAACAATTATTCATCTTATGTTTTTCTGCTCTACACCTATCTGAAAATGGTCATTGTCAACAAGAAACTTTTTAAAAAGCCTTGCTTTCCAGAATTTTCAAAACAATATATTTTCACTTTTTACTAGGATAAAGCAGGTTATGTTCAGGCACAGTCTTGCAAAAGTGACTAGTAATTTTCGGAGATGTTTCTACCATTTCTTGTAAATTCTATGTGTGTTAAGGTTACAAAGATGAGAAAGACTTCAACCCATGTTGTCAAGAGTATCAAGCATAACCATTGTTTCAGTACATCACCACAAAAGGTTATGACTAATTTGCGATTTTAAATACATTCACAGTACAAACCTCTGGGGAGAACAAGTAGGGTACTAATTATATCATGAAACCTGGCTGGAGAGTGGGACACTGGTTTTCATTCTCCTGCCTGAATCCTGAACTAGCTCTCTAGTCCCTAACAGGATGAGGAGAAAGGAGAGACTCCTGAAAATAACTGAACTTACCGAACCCAGATCTGAAGAACAGAGAATTTGAAACAGAACTTTCAACTGGTTTAGAGCACAGCTCTCCAAATTTTAGCAGCATCACTATCTCTTAGAGGGTTTATCACAATTCAGATTGCCAGGCCTCACTCCCAGAGCTTTTGATGCAAAGTCTGAATTTCTATTAAGTCCTAGATAATGCTGACCAAGGGGCTTCACTCTGAGAACTCTTTGTTTAGAATTGTAGAAAATTGTAGAAAATTCCACTCCTGAATTTGTCAACCTGCTATGGTAAGTTGGGGATAGGTTTTGGGCAGTTCTGAATGTCAGAGTCAGGAGGTTTTTAAGGACCACCTAAGAGATTCATCTCCTATGCAAGAGTATACCATGTGACATGCCAGGCTGGATGAAGCTCAAGCTGGAATCAAGATTGCTGGGAGAAATATCAATAACCTCAGATACGCAGATGATACGACTAATGGAAGAAAAGAAAAGAGGAACTAAAGAGCCTCTTGATAAAGGTGAAAGAGGAGAATTAAAACGTTGGCTTAAAACTCAACATTCAAAAAAAAACCCAAAAAACTCAACATTCAAAAAACTAAGATCATGGCATCTAGACCCATCACCTCATGGCAAATAGATGGGGAAACAATGAAACAGTGACAGACTTTATTTTCTTGGGCCCTAAAATCACTATGGATGTTAAAAGACATTTTTCCTTGGAAGAAAAGCTATGACAAACCTAGATAGCATATAAAAAGCAGAGTCACCACTTTGCTTTTATAAAAGTCACCTTTTATACAAAGGTCCGTATAGTCTAAATTATGGTTTCCCCAGTAGTCATGTATGGATGTGAGAGTTGGACCATAAAGGAGGCTGAGTGCCAAAGAATTGATGCTTTTGAACTGTAGTGCTGAGAAGACTCTTGAGAGTCCCTTGGACTGCAAGGAGATCAAACCAGTCCATCCTAAAGGAAATCAACCTTGAATATTCATTCGAAGGACTGATGCTGAAGCTGAATCTTCAATTCTTTGGCCACCTGACGCAAAGAGCCAACTCACTGGAAAAAACCCTGATGCTAGCAAGGATTGAGTGCAGGAGGAGAAGGGGACGATAGAGGATGAGATGGTTGGATGACATCACAGACTCAATGGACATGAGTCTGAACAAACTCCAGGAGATAGTGAAGAACAGAGAAGCCTGGCACTTTGCAGTCCATGGGACTGCAAAGAGCCTGATGTGACTGAACAACAATAAGAGAATCATCAAGGACAGCTTGCCAAAAATGTGAGCATTCTTGTAAAACTGAAGTGAATCTTTGATATTTAATGCCAGCTGGTCCTCAAATTGGTGAAGTTTAGATATCCTCTGGAGTCAAGGCTCCCTCCCATCTCTCACAGGACCTGATCCAAACTCCCTCTTTCCCTGCCATATCCCAGTTCCCATCACTGTTAGAAGGTGAAAGTGCCTCTGACTTCACTGGAAAATAGGGACCTTCTATCATTCTCTGCTTCCCCCTTTACTCCATCACCTAAATCTACCCATAAGCCTTTCCTCTAGTCTTTGTGGTATCCCCCACCCGATTCTATATGGGCACCTTACATCATCTATCAGTTTTTCAAACCATCCTCTGTTGACCTATGTTTCACTGGTTCCTTCTCTTTAGACCACTAATGTGCTCAAATCTCTCAGAAAGTACAAAGACCAAGTCCTTCCTTGGCTCAGCCTTTCCTGCCAGCCTCACTGGATCTCCCCCAGTTTGCAGCCTAATGGCTGGGAGAACAGTCTATATTTTTGGTCCACTTGTTTTCCCTCCTCATTCTGCAACCACCCGTAATCTGTCTCCAGGGCGCTGCTGAAATTGCTCACTGAGCTCCATGCCACGCCCCTCTTGCCTTTTTGATCTCTGTCCTCCTCATCCTGTAGCATCGGCAACTCTAAGGCTATACCTTTGTCATCTTCAATTCCCGTTCTGTTCAGAATTTTCTCCCTTGGAAGAAATGACTAACTATATGTTGATCACTGTCATAGCTATGGGCTTCCCAGCTGGCTCAGCGGGTACAGAATCCGCCCACAATGCAGAAGCAGCAGGAGATGTGGGTTCGTTCCCTGGGTCAGGAAGACCCCCTGGAGGAGAAAATGGCAACCCACTCCAGTGTTCTTGCCAGGATAATCCCATGGACAGAGGAGCCTGGCAGGCTACAGTCCATGGGGTCGCACAGAATTGGACACGAGTTAGTGACTGAGCATGCGTGAACATCATAGCTACAGTTTTAACTCCACTCTTGGCCTCTGCGCTGCTGTTTCTGCAATTACTTTTGAGAAATTTCAGGCACCTCCGGTGGAGCATGCGCAGAATGCTAATTTTCTACCCCAGCTGAAGCCTGCTGCTCCTCTCCTACTTCCTGTCTTAGTTGCTAGCACCCCTGTTCTTTCACTCAGATGCTTGAGGGACAAATACCAGAACAGGCACTGTCCCCTCTTCCCAAGTCACTACATCTGCTTTACTTTCTCAGACTTGGGTTCTCCTGCACAAGCTCACTGCTTCTGCCACTGCCAACATCCTGGCTCTCACAGGAATGATCTAACTGGCCTTGTAACTGGATGTCCTGGCTCAAGACTTAGTACATGGGTGTGGAAAAAAAACATGGCTTTGGGGGCTGTCACACAAATCTATGCTCAACCCCCAGTGTCCCCACTTTTTCACTGAGCACATCAGGCAAGGTATTTAAGCTCTCCTGTGCCTCTTTCTTCCACAAAATGGGATAACGCTACCTACTCATAACTCTGTGAGGATTTAATGGGCTAATGTATGTAACACATTTAGCACAATGCCTGGCACACAGTACAACCTCAATAAGTGTTAGCTCCACTTCCCCCATCCCTGTAAATCATCTTCCTTGGAAAATTCCCTAAAATTAAATGTTGATTCATATATAAAATGACTTATTCATTCATAAAATTAAATTTTGATTCACTGCTCATTAAAAAAAAAATAAATCTAGCATACACCTATCTTTCCAGTCTCATT
Organism: Cervus canadensis; assembly: GCF_019320065.1. Taxonomy (NCBI): domain Eukaryota; kingdom Metazoa; phylum Chordata; class Mammalia; order Artiodactyla; family Cervidae; genus Cervus; species Cervus canadensis. The sequence continues at coordinate 12,161,431 of NC_057388.1, read as the reverse complement.
GCATGTTGTTTCCTAACAGGATCCCTGCTTTCAGTGATTTAGGTGGAAATGGCTGCTCATTTGTTGATTCAGCTGACAAGAAGGCAACCTGGTCCGCGGTCTACCAGGCAAACTTCTCCAACAACGTTTCTGCTTCAATGGGAAGCCTTTCTGGGCTGTGGTTTAAAGATGAAACTTGTAGGGGGAGGGCAATGTAATGTGTTTGAATTCTCTCTCGTTTCATGCTATCCTCACTGGAATCTGCAAAAATTAGCATCCTGTTTGGAATTTACTTCTTGCATCTTTCCTCCTCATTCTGGTGGTCTCAGCATTTTCTAGAGATCGCTATTAGTACTGACTTCACCTGAACCAACCACTCACTGCTCCTCCTCCTTTCCACATGTTTCTCCCATGCCCTTCGTGTCTCCCATTTCATGGTAAACTCATGTGCCTCCATTCTCAGACTTCTCACTGAAAGCTCCCTTGACTGCCTGCCTCATAAGCTCACCACCTCCCCTGCTGTATTCATCATGGCGTATTCAATTTCAGAACAGTGATACAGTCAGCTTCTTCCTTGCTCACCAGGGCTGTTCCAAGGCTCTTCAGCCATCCAGGAAAAAGCCCTGCCTTCTTCTAAGCTCAGGCCACTTGTCTGAGCCATCCTTTACCTCTTTTGATCTCTCTTAATTCATTAAAGACTTTAGCACTGGAATCACTGTCTTCTTCTCTAAGCCTGTCTTGCCATTTATTATCCTGGTTCATTTCAAAGCCCACAGCACACTAGGACTTGATCTTTTGTTTCTGTGATTACATCACTTCCAGTGAACTTCAACGTCACTGGACTTCAGCTATAGACATGACCACATCCTAGACCTTTTTTTTTTTTTAAATCACTTGGAATTTAGTTGTAAAATGCTATATCCAAGCATCCCACTTTCTATTCATTTCAGTTCAGTTCAGTTCAGTCGCGTCTCTTTGTGATCCCATGGACTGTAGCAGGCCAGGGTTCCCTGTCCATCACCAACTCCTGGAGCTTGCTCAAACTCAAGTTCATCGAGTTGGTGATGCCATCCAACCATCTCATCCTCTGTCATCCCCTTCTCCTCCTGCCTTCAATCTTTCCCAGCATCAGGGTCTTTTCCAATGAGTCAGTTCTTCACATCAGGTGGTCAACGTATTGGAGCTTCAGCATCAGTCCTTCCAATGAATTATCAGGACTGATTTTCTTTAGGATTGACTGGTTTGATATCTCTGCAACCCAAGGGACTCTCAAGAGTCTTCTCCAACATCACAATTCAAAAGTATCAATTTCTAAAAATTTACTAATTCTCTTACCCAATCACTCTCTTCATAATGTTCTTTGGTCTTATAGGGACTTCTTATAGGGAATTTCTCCTTTCTGTTTTCATTTTCTTTCTGCTCCAGCTTAGTCTAACATCAAACACTGTCCTGTCCACATTTCCAAACCCTATATGCTGTTGTCCTTCCATCAATCCTGTCAAAGCTCCAGCCCAGGCTCCATCTAACTGGATATCTCACCCATGTCCACCCATGTCTCCAACTCATTTGACCCTCCACACTGCCCTCTCCAACTCATTTGACCCTCCACACTGCCCAAGTCCATCTTTGCTTCCCTAATCAGTCCTTTCTGTTCCCTTCTGTGACCAGCTGAAACCTGCTCCCTTCAGCACCTCCACTTCCCACTCAGCAGAATACTTCATCTCCTACCTCACTGAGAAAATAGGACCAAGAAAGAGTTCTCTTTGCTTTCATTCACCAAACCTACACGCTTACATATATTTGGTCCCATCTTGTTTTGTTACAACAGAAAAAGTGTCACCTGATCAAATTTAAAATTCACCCCTGCCCTTGCTATGCATCATATTCACTCCAACATTTCCAGGACCCTTTCTCTGTCTTACACTAATAGGTTTTTCCTACTTCTTTACTGACTCTTCCAGAATAGCAATATCCTCAAGAGCCTCTGAAATCTTCAAAAAAAAGAAAGAAAATAGAAAAAAAGAAGAAAAACCCACTCTCCACTTCCCATCTTCCTCTCCTCATAGCCAAGCTTCTCTATTTTTCTTCAGCACTTCCTGTTTTCCAAGCACTTATTAATCCACTGTATCTATGTTCCACTCTCAATGTACTCCAAAGGGACCCTACTTGTCATGCACACGAATGGAGTTACTAAATACAAACGATACACTGCCGTCTTGATATTACTTCTCTAAAGTACTTGTTACTGTTGATTACTCCCTCCTCTGTTGCCTTTTGACTTTTCTATTATAGAAAATTTCAAACATATTTAGAAATAGGGTAATACCAATATCCAACTTCTATATTTATCAATATATGGCTAATCCTATTCATCAACATTCACAAGCTCTCCCCTTCCCAACAGATTATTTTTAAACAAATCCCTGATATCATATGACTTCTTCTATAAATACGTATGTGTGCATCTCTAAAAGGGCAAATCATTTAAAGTGATCACAATGTCATTATGACACCTAAACTAATAATTCATAATTATCAACAAATATTAAGTCAATATTCATATTTCCCTAGCAGCTTTCTAATTTTGTAATGGGTTGTTTGCTTGTATCAAGATCTATATAGGATCCATATTTTGAGATTGGCTGAAATGTCTCAAGTCTTGTTTTGTTCTATTTTGTTTTGACATATAGCTTCTACCTTCCATTTCTTTCTTTTTTTTTCTTAAAAACTATTTTGATTTTGTTGCTGAAATGAGATTAGTTTTTCCTATAGATTTCCCCACAGTCTGGATTTGGCTGATTGCATCCCTGTGGTATTATTTAACATTTTGCATCTGTACCTCCTACTGCCTCTAAATTCAGAGATCTGGTAGATTGATAAGATTCAGATTCAATCTGGGGGACAAACCTACTTCAAAAGTGGTATTATATACTCCCATAATTATGAAGGTGGTTTCTATTTTTAAGAGGTTATCAGCAATAATCATTGCTTAGATCATTAGAGGTTGCAAAGTGGTAATATTCAAATCTTATCACTTCTTTTTCCCATAATATTTCTATAAAGAAACACTACTCTCATCAAGTATATAGTAACCCTGAAGTACAAATAATATAGAAAAGACAAAATAAACTTTTGATTCTTTCAGAATAAATGATGGATTTTTTTCCTTTAGTTATTAGTTTTTAAAATAATCAAGTGGTTTCCTTAACATTCTCCAAAGATAATAAATGAGTTTTTTTTTTCTTTTTTCAGTATCATTATGATCTCAACCTATTACTCTTAAAGACAGCAGAAGCTTAGTCAGCTTGTTTTCCAAACTCTTCCACAAGAAATCTGTAGCATCTGTTAGCATTGTTACTTTCTAGTATGATGAAATACTTCAGACTCATTTTATACATTTCCCGCTCCAGATCTAGAGTCCTTAATTTCTTCAGGGATCTCTGGTTTTTTTTCAGCGCCACTGGCATTTAGAAAGTACAATATGGACACCAGAAGAGTCACTGATACGGATCGATCATTGTTTCTAAACCTTTTTGGTAGATAGCCATGTGAATATGTATTCTTTTAGATTTGGAGGTAACAAACACCATGAGTACTTATTGATACAACCAACTCAAATTCAGGATTATAACAGTTTTTACTTAACTTTGTGTACTTGTATCTTCTTTCAACCCTGCTGATAATATGAAATTCTCAGTGACCTCAACTCTCACAGACATCAACATCAAGATACAAATGCAACAGTGTTAGAGAGAGAAACAACAAAACCATTAGCAATGTGAGCACTGGGAGTAAACAATTTTTTTTTTTTTTGGTGGGGGGAGTCTTTTTATCCTTAAAATATATCTTTTTTGGAATGTATAGTAAAAAATACAGGGTTTTAAAGTCATTTAGAATTGTTCTGTACTGCAAGGTGTTGCCTTCAGTTTGAACCACACTAAAGTTGATTTCATGTTACTTCAATGTAAAGGAGCCAATTGTGAAATTTATAACTATGTAAAATAATATTTACATGGTTCTCAAACCAAATGTACTACCAAGGTATATTCAAGGAAGGATGGCTGTCCCTTTAAGCCTTCAGCCTCTCTATAAATAACACTTTGTGTGTGTGGTTCATCTCTCCAACTGTTAAAAATGTTTAAGCAGACATTTAATTTAGGGAGGAGACGAGAAGGCAGAGTAGAAGGACTTGAGCTCAATCCTCTCATGAAAACACCAGAATCACAACTGACTGCTGAACAACTATCAACGAAAAAGACTCGCACTTACCAAGAGAGATATCCTACACCCAGAGACAAATGGTAGGAGGTGTGCTTTTGCAATGTAATCAAATCCCATATGTATCAGTGTGTGCTAAGGTGCTTCAGTCATGTCCAACTCCTTGTGATCCTATGGACCATAGCCTGCCAGGCTCCTCTGTCCATAGGATTCTCCAGGCAAGAATACTGGAGTGGGTTGCCATGCCCTCCTCCAGGGGATCTGCCCAAACCAGGTACTGAGCCCACGTCTCTTATGTCTCCTGCACTGACAAATTTTTTTACCACTAGTGCCAGCTGGCTGGAAAATTACATTGCAGTGGTTCTCCCATAGGAATGAGAGTTCTGAGCCCCAGGTCATTCTCCCCAGCCTGGGGGTCTGAAGCCCAGACTAGGGGCTCCCAGAGCATTTAATCTGGAAGGCCAGCAGGCCCCGAGTACAAGAGCTCCACAGGACTGGGGCAGAGACTCCACTCTTGAAGGGCACACACAAGATTTCATGTGCACCAGGAAACCGGGACAAACCAGTGACTCCAGAGAAGCCTGGGCCAGGTCTACCTATGGGTCTGGGAGGATTTACTGGGAGGCAGAAGTCGGCTGTGGCTCATTGAGGAGGAAAGGACACTGGTGGCAGAGGACCCAGGGAACATCCGTCTGTGTGAGCTCTCCCAGAGGTCACCGTTTTGGCACTGAGAGCTGGCCCCATTCAACAGGCCACAGGTTCCAGTGCTGGCATGCCACAGGCCAGACAACCAACAGTGAGAACCCAGTACCACCCATGAGCAGACAGGCTGCCCAGAGCCTTCTGAGCCAACAGCCACCTATAAACACACTCTTTGACATGGTCCTACCCACAGAGGGATAAGACAGCTCCACCTACTACTGAGCAGGCACCAGCCCCTCCCACCAGGAAGCCTGCAGAGGCCCCTAAACCAAGCTCACCCACAAGGTGGGGGGAACATCAGACGCAAGAAGAACTACAACCCTACAGCCTGGGAAACAGAGACCACAAGTACAGGAAGTTAGGCAAAATGAGACAGCAGAGAAATATGCGGCAGACGAAGGAGGAAAATAAAGAAGAACAATTAAGTGAAGTGGAGATAGGCAATTTCCTGAAAAAGAATTCAGAGTAATGATAGTAAAGATGATCCCAGATACTGAAAACAGAATGGAGACACAGAGCGAGACGATATAAGAAATGTTCAATAAAGAGCCAAAGAATTGATGTTTTTGAACATTGAAATGTGGTGCTAGATTTTGAAAATTGAACTGTGGTGCTAGAGAAGACTCTTGAGAGTCCCTTGGACTGCAAGGAGATCCGACCAGTCCATCTTAAAGGAAATCAATCCAGAATATTCATTGGAAGGACTGATGCTGAAGCTTAAGCTCTAATACTTTGGCCACCTGATGCAAAAAGCCAACTCATTGGAAAAGACCCTGATGCTGGGAAAGATAGAGGGCAAAAAGAGAAAGGGGTGGCAGGTGTTGAGGTTACATAGCATAACCTACTCAATGGACATGAGTTTGAGCAAACTCCAGGAGATAGTGAAGGATGGGGAAGGCTGGTGTGCTGCAGTCCATGGGGTCGCAAAGAACTGGACATGACTTAGTGACTGAACAACAACAACAGAAGCTTTAAAGAACAAACAGAGAACAATACAATAACAGAAATGAAAAATACACTAGAAGGAATAATAGCAGAATAAATGAGGCAGAACGAATAAATGACCTAGAAAACAAACTGGGGAAATCACTGCTACAGAACAGAATAAAGAAAAAAGAACTAAAAGAAATGAGAACAGTCTAAGAGACCTCTGAGGCAACATTAAATGTACCAATATTTGCATTATAGGGGACCCAAAAGGAAAAGAGAGAAAGTATCTGAGAAAATGTTTGAAGAGATAATAGCTGAAAACTTTCCTAACACAAAAAAGGAAATAGGCACCCAAATCCAGACATTGCAGAGAGGCCCATGCAGGATAAACCCAAGGAGGAACATGCTGAGAAAAATAGTAATCGAACTGACAAGAATTAAAGACAAAGAAAAAAATATTAAAAGCAACAAATAACATACAAAGGAACTCCCATAAGATTATCAGCTGATTTTGCAGCAGAAACTCTGCAGGCCAGGAGGGAGGGACGTGACATATTACAAGTGATAAAAGGGAAGAACCTACAATGAACAATACTCTACCTAGCAAGGCTCTCATTCAGATCTGATGGAGAAATCAACAGCTTTACAGACAAGCAAAAAGTAAGAGACTTTAGCACCACTGGACCAGCTTTGTAATAAGTGTGAAAAGAACTTCTCTAGGAGGAAAAGAAAAAGTCACAACTAGAAAGAAGAAAATTACTAACAGAAAAGTTCACTGGTTAGGGTAACTGGTTAGGGTAAAAATACAGTAAAAGTAGGAAATCATTCACATACAAATAAACAAAACCAGCAATCATGAGAAGAGGAGGATATAAATGTGGGATATTTGAAATGCATTTGAAATTAAGAGACCAATAACATAAAACAACCTTGTATACATACAGATTGCTATATTGAAACCTTTTTGTAACCACAAGCCAAAAATCTATAATAGAAATATACATAAAAAGTAAAAAAGCAATCCAAACACAGTACTCAAGATACTCATCAAATCACAAAAGAGAACAAAAGAGGAAAGAAAAAAGACCTACAAAAACAAACCCAAAACATTTAAGAAAATGCAAGTAGGAATATACATATCAATACTTACTTTAAATGAAAATGAATGAAATGCTCCAATCAAAAGACACAGACTTGCTGAATAGATACAAAAACAAAACCAGTATATATGCTGTCTACAAGAGACTCATTTCACACCTAGGAACACATACAGACTGAAACTGAGGGGATGGAAAAAGATATTTCATGTAAATGGAAATCAAATATCATAACAGACAATATAGACTTCAAAACAAAGACTACTACAAGAGACAAGGAAGGACACTACATAATGATCAAGGGATCAATCCAATAAGACATAATAATTGTAAATATTTATGCACCCAACACAGAAGCACCTCAGTACATAAGACAAGCACCAACAAACACAAAAGGGATAATTGACAGTAACACAATAATAGTGGGGGACTTTAACACCCCACTTACAACAATGGACAGATCATACAGACAGAAAATTAATAAGGAAATATAAGCCTTAAATGAAACATTAGACCAGCTGGACTTAACTGATATTTATAGAGCATTCCATACAAAAGCAGCAGAATACACATTCTTCTCAAGTGCATGTGAAACATTCTCTGAGATAGATCACATGCTGGGCCATAAAGCAAGCCTTGATAAATGTAAGAAAACTGAAAACATATCAAATATCTTTTTTGACAGGAATGATATGACATTAGAAATCAACTATAAGAAAAAAAAGTTGTAAAAGCCACAAACACACGCAGGTTAAGCAATATGCTACTAAACAACTAATGGATCACTGAAGAAATCAATGAGGAAATCCCAAATAAACAACCAAACTTTACAGCTAAAGCAACTAGAAAAAGAATAAAACACAACGCTAGTATAAGGAAAGAAATCAAAGATCAGAACAGAAATAAATGAAATAAAGAAAACAACAGAAAAAACTCAGTGAAGCTAAAAGTTGGTTCTCTGAAAAGATAAACAAAATGGATAGGTCTTTACCTAGACTCGTCAAGAAAAAAAGAGGGCTCAAATTAATACTATTAGAAATGAAAAAGGAGAAGTTACAATTGACATCACAGAAATGCAAATGATCATAAAAGACTACTACAAGCAACTCTATGCCAATAAAATGGACAACCTGAAAAAAATGGACAAATTCTTAGAAAGATATAATCTACAAAGTCTGAACCAGAAAGACACAGAAAATATTAACAGAATAATCACAAGCACTGAAAGTGAAACTATGATTTAAAAACTCCCAACAAACACAAGTCTAGGACCAAATGGCTTCACAGGAAAATTCTATCAAACATTGAGAGAAGTGTGTGCATGCATGCTCAGTCATGTCTGACTCTGTGATCCCATGGACTAAAGTCCATGGCTCATCTGTCCATAGGATTCTTCCAGCAAGAATACTAGAATGGGTTATTACCATTTTCTCCTCCAAGGGATCTTCCTGACCCAAGGATCAAACCTGTGTCTCAAAGCAGTGTCTCCTGCATTACATGCAGATTTTTTTACCACTGAGCCACTGGGGAAATCCACATTTAGAGAAGAGGTAACACCTATAGTTCTGAAACTATTCCCAAAAAAACTGCAGAGGAAGAAACACTCCCAGACTAATTCTATGAAGTATTACCCTGACACCAAAACCAGACAGAAATATCATAAAAAAATAAAACTGCAGGCCAATATCACTGATGGACTTAGATGCAAAAATCCTCACACAATATCAGCAAACATAATTCCTACATTAAAAAGATCATACACCTTGATCAAGTGGGATTTATCCAGGGATGCAAGAAGTTTTCAATATTTTCAAGTCAGTGTGAAGCATCACACTAACAAACTGAAGAATAAAAACCATATGATCATCTCAATAGATGCAGAAAAAACTTTTGACAAAATTCAGTATCCACTTATGATAAAAACTCTCTAAAAGGTGCACATAGAAGGAAACCATGTCAACATAACATAAGCCATATATGACAAACCCACAGCTAACACCACACTGTATGAGGAAATGTTGAAAGCATTTACTCTAGGACTAGGAACAAGACAAGAATGTCTACTCTTGTCACTTTAATTCAACATAGGTTTGGAAGCTCTAATCACAGCAATCAGAGAAGAAAAAGTAATAAAAAGAATTCAAGTTGAAAAAAGAAGTAGTAAAACTGTCACTGTTTGCAGATGGCATGATACTACATATAGTTCAGGATGGGGGAAACATACACCTGTGGCTGATTCATGTCAATGTATGGTAAAAACCACCACAATATTGTGAGGCAATTAGCCTCCAGTTAAATAAATTAATTAAAAAAAGAAAATCCTAAAGATGCTACCAGAGAACTACTAAAACTCATCAGTGAACTTGGTAAAGTTGCAGGATACAAAATCAATACACAGAAACCTCATGCATTTCTATACACTAACAATGAAAGATCACAAGGAGAAATTAAGGCAACAATCCCATTTACCATTGCATCAAAAAAACTAAAATATCTAGGAATAAATCTACATAAGGAGCAAAAGACCTATACTTTGAAAACTATAAGACGTTGATGAGAGAAGTCAGAGATGATACAAACAGATGGAAAGATATACCATGTTCTTGAATTAGAAGAATCAATATTGTCAAAATGAATATACTACTGAAGGCAATGTACAGGTTCAATGCAATTCCTATTAAATTACCAATGGCATTTTTCATAGAACTAGACAGCAATTTTAAAATCTGTATGGAAATACACAAGATCCTGAATAGCCATAGTAGACCTGAGAAAGAAAAATGGAGCTGGAGGAGTCAGGCTCCCTGACTTCACACTGTACTACAAAGCCACAGTCATCAAAACATTATGAAATTGGTACACAAATGGACATACAGATCAATGGAACAAGACAGAAAGCCTAGAGATAAACCCATGCCCCTATGGGCACCTTATCTTTGACAAAGGAGGCAAGAATATAAAATGGAGAAAAGGCAGTTTCTTCAATAAGTGTTGTTGAATAAAGTTGACTACATGTCCACTACGTGTAAAAGAATGAAATTAGAATATTCTTTAACACCATACACAAAAATAAGCTCCCTTCAGAGGAAAACATATGCAGAACACTGACATAAATCACAGCAATATCTTTTTGGATCCACCTCCAAGAGTAATGAAAGTAAAACCAAAAATAAACTAGTGGGACCCAATTAAACTTAAAAGCTTTTGCTCCACAAAGGAAACCATAAACAAAACCAAAAGACAATCCACAGAATGGAAGAAAGTATTTGCAAATGATGCAACCAACAAGGGATTAATCCTCCAAATATATAAACAGCTTATGCAGCTCAGTATAAAAACAAACAACCCAATCAAGAAATGGGCCAAAGATATAAAGAGACATTTCTCCCAAGAAGATATACAGAATGTCCCAAAAGCATATGAAAAGATGCTCAACATTGCTAACCCTTAGAGAAATGCAAATCAAAACTACAATGACATACCAATTCATGCTAGTCAGAATGGCTATCATCAAAAAGTCTACAAACAATAAATGCTGGAGAGGGTTTGGAGAAAAGGGAACTCTCCTATGCTATTCAGTTCAGTTCAGTTCAGTCGCTCAGTTGTGTCCGACTCTTTGGGATCCCATAACTGCAGCATGCCAGGCCTCCCTGTCCATCACCAACTTCCAGAGTCTACTCAAACTCATGCCCATTGAGTCGGTGATGCCATCCAGCCATCTCATCCTCTGTCGATCCCTTCTCCTGCCCCCAATCCCTCCCAGTATCAGGGTCTTTTCCAATGAGTCAACTCTTCGCATCAGGTGGCCAAAGTATTGGAGTTTCAGCTTCAGCATCAGTCCTTCCAATGAACACCCAGGACTGATATCCTTTAGGATGGACTGGTTGGATCTCCCTGCAGTCCAAGGGACTCTCAAGAGTCTTCTATGCTATTAGTGGGATGTAAATTGGTACAACCATTATAAAGCACAGTATGGGGGTTTCTTAAACAGCTAAAAATAGAGTTACCATATGATCCAGCAATCCCACTCGGGCATATATTGAAACAAAACCATAATTAGAAAAGATACATACACCCCAATGTTCACTGCAGCACTGTTTATAATAGGCAAGACATAGAAGCAACCTAAATGTCCATCAACAGAGGAATGGATAAAGAAGATGTGGTACATACACAACAGAATATTACTCAGCAATGAAAAAGAAGGAAATAATGCCATTTGCAGCAACATGGATGGACTTAGATACTGTCGTACTGAGTGAACTAAGTCAGACACAGAAAGACAAATATCATATGTCACTAATATGTGGAACCAAAACAGGAGGGGGGTAAAATGAATTTTTTACAAAACAGAAGTACAGTCACAGAGGTAGAACGCAAACTTACAGTTCCCAGGGCGTAAGTAGGGGAGGGATAAATTGGGAGATTGGGATTTGCACATATATACGTAACATAGATATAAATACATTACTACTATAACTACTATATATAAAATAGATAATAATAAGAATCTACTGTTCAGCACAGGGAACTATACTCAATACTCTGCAATGACCCATATGGGAAAATAATCTAAAAAAAAGTATGGCTATATGTGTATGAATAACTGATTCACTTTGCTGTACATCTAAAACTAACACAACATTGTAAATCAACTGTACGCCAAAAAAAGTTTTTTTAAAGAGATACATGTACCCTAATGTTCACTGCAGTGCTATTTACAATAGCCAAAACATAGAAGCGACATAAATGTCCACAGAGAGAAGAGTGGATAAAGAGGACGTGGTATGTAATACATAATGGAATATTACTCAGTCACAACCAAGAATAATACCATTTGCAGCACACCTAGAGATTATTATACCAAGCGAAGTAATCAGACAGAAATACAAACATCATATGATATCACTTGTATGTGGAATCTAAAACAATGATACAAATGGACCTGTTCACAATATAGAAACAGACTCACAGAGTTCAACACCAGACTTACGGTTACCGAAGGGGAGAGTGGAGGGAGGGATAAATCAGGAGCCCGAGACTACTGTACAGCCCAGGGAGCTCTACTCAATACTCTACAAGAAACTCTATGGGAAAACGACCCGAAAAAGAACTGAGTCACTTCGCTGGACTCCTAAAATCAACACAACATTGCAAACCAACTATACTATAAAATAAAAATTAAATTTTAAAAATGTATAAGTAAACAGTAAATGATGACAATGAACCGTTTACATGTTTCTCCACCTTGCTTTTCTCATTTAAAAAATGTACTCTAGAGATCACTTCATAAGAGTACGAGAACATCTTCACTTCTCTCTACATCTGAATAGTACTCCCTTATGTGGACATGCCATACTTCTGATTTATTCAGTGTCCTACTGATGGACTTTTGGGTTTTTTCCAGTGTTCTGCGATTCAAGGTAGTCTTTCTCTATCAAGAAATCTCTCAAAAAAAAAAAAAAGAAATCTCTCTGCATAAGTCTTTTTCTTATTTATTGCTAATATATCTTTGGCATTAGAATCCTAGAAGTGGGAACTGCTCTATCAATGAGCAAATATGTATTCATTATTTTTAGATATTGCCAAATTCCCCTCCCTAGTGTTGTACTATTTGCATGTCCAATGACATTGTAGGAGAATGGTTGTTTTCTTTCAGTCTCACCACAGAGAATGCTATCTTCTGGATTTGTGTCAGTCTCATAGTTGAAAAAAGGTTTCTCAACTTGGTTTTAGTTTGAATTTCTAAGCATGGTTGTTTTTCAAGCAGTTAAGAGCCAACTCTGTCCTCTTGATATGGTCTCTTTTCATTAATATCCTGGAAGCCCCATTTGCAAACAATTCTATTTTTTCCCATTTCTTGGGTTGTTAATTTTAACCTTCTTTTCTACTTCCATAACTCCTATTTATTTCCTAAATATTTTCTTTCTCTGCATTGTGTCTCAGCATTTCTTTTAAGATCCATTCCTTGGACTTAATAATCATTGTTATTCTTATTGCAATTAAGTCCGTACCTGCAGCCCCAAACTCTCCCTCTTCTTCGGTCCCAATTCTCAAACTGCGTAGTGAAGGTTGTGAGTTGTGCCTCCCAGGCACCTTAAACCCAACCTGTCTGCTGCCCCTTATCATCACGCCCTTCTCTGGGCATTGTTCAGCGCAATGAATGCCACCCCAGCTCTCCAGCTGCCCCAGTCTTAAACCTGGGCTCTTTTCTGCTGACTCTCTCTCTCACCTTCCTTGAATCAAATCAATTGCCAAATTCTGTGATGTTCTCCTCATAAATGATTCTTGAATCCATCTATTTTTCTCCATTTCAAACTATTGATCTAAGCCACTGTCATTTCTTCCCTGGACTCCTGCACCTTTCTTGTAGGTGGCCTTTCCTAGTTTTTCTTGCTCCCAAACATGATCAGAATTACCTTTAAAAGTACAAATAAGAGGACTACCCTGGTGGCACAGTGGATAAGATTCTGCCTGCCAATGCAGATGATACTGGTTCGATCCCTCATCCAGGAAGATCCTACATGCCCTGGAGCACATAAGCCCATGGGCCACAACTACTGAGCCTGCGCTCTAGGGCCCATGAGCCACAACTACTGAAGCCCATGTGCCTAGAGACTGTGCTCTGCAACAAGAGAAGACACCGAAATGAGAAGCCCGTGTACCGCAATGAAGAGCAGCCCCCACTCACAGCAATTAGAGAAGGCCCTTGCAAAGCAATAAAGACCAACACCATCATAAACAAATAAATATTTTTTAAAAGTACAAATAAGACAGTGCCATTTACTTATTTGAAAACCACCAAAACTCAAAAAGTCCCTAAAACCCGAACCTCCCAAACCAAGAAACCCATCTCAAGTCCTGTATTTCCATAGATACAGATGTATATAACCACTGCAAAGCTCTGGATACTCAATACTGAACTGATAACAGGGGGTACACCTCTGGGGAGAAGGCTAGGGTCAAAGTCAATGAAGGGGATGCCATGGGGAGGCTTAGTGTTGGTGAAGGAGGACTTATTTTATCATTATTTGCATGGTCTGAATTTTTACAATTAGAGTATTCTCCAGTAACATATATTACTTATATATGCTAAAATAAATTAAGTGGACTGAAAAAGTGAGCCTTAACTAGCTCGCACGCAGCTCGGGTTCACCAGAAAGTTGTATGAATTCCCCACGTCAGGTCTCCTAGAAGAGACTTCAGACTCTCCACAGTGCCTCGCAGGGGACAACACTGTCCTCTTGCCTAGGTGGCCGCTGGGAAAGTCAACCAAGGTGTGCTTACCTTTGTAGTCCACAGCTTGACGGTCCAGTCAAATGACGATGTGACAAACAGGTGTGAGAAGTCGATTGGGCCCACTGCCATATGGCAGTTAATCCCTGTCACGGGCCCTTGGTGGCCTTCGAAGACCTCCCCGATGCCGGCTTTGCTGCATGAAGACCACACAAGACAAGGGTTTCAGTGACCTTCACAAATCAGGGACTGCTTTTAAGGAAACAAAACAAAACAAAACAGGTTTGTCTCTGCACGATTGCTTCTCCATAATTTAGGACAGCCATAAACCACCAGACATGAAACTCACTGTTACAGTTACCTTGAGAGAAATAAATCCTATCCTGCTCTCAGTAATTTAAAAACATGGAGCAATAACATCTTTTAAATCTTCAGAATTTACCATCAAATTTTATCACTTAATCCTTTTTCGGGAGTATCTCAAAGCCCATCACTGCTGATGAAGCTATTAATACTTTGATAGAAAACACATACATATCCACTGATGCCTGTGATATGGAGGGGCAGCTATACTGTGCCATTTTTAGATGGAACTTGAAAATCCTTAGATTTTGGTACCTGCAAGGACTCCTGGAACCAATTCCCCATGGATTCAGATACCAGGGGACAACTATATACTCAGATCCCAGAGCTTTCATAGTTATAATAAGATGATTCTATTCTTGTGACGACATTTGGCACAACTTCCATTTTAACTCCTTTTAGAGAAGACTTAAGACCTGGGTTCGATCCCTGGGTCAGGAAGATCCCCTGGAGGAGGAAATGGCAACTCACTCCAGTACTCTTGCTTGGAAAAATTCCATGGACGGAGGAGCCTGGTAGGCTACAGCCCATGGGTTGCAAAGAGTTGGACACAACTGAGCAACTTCACTTTCTCTTTGGCTATAAAACTTCACATATCCTTGAGTACATGCATTTATTCTTTCAAGAAAATGCTTTTTCTTTAAAGTTTTTTCTTTTTTTTTTGCTGTGGGCCATTTTTAAAGTCTTTATTGAATTGGTTACAACATTGCCTCTGTTTTTTTCTGTTTTGGTTTTTTGGTCACCAGGCATTTGAGATCCTAGCTCCCCCACCAGGGATCAAACCCACACCCCTTGCATTGGAAGACAAAGCCTTAACCACTGGACCTTGAAGGAAGTCCCTCAAGAAAATTTCTTAAATTAGGTTGACACTCCTGAAAATGTAAAACTTTGTGGAAACACTTGTTGCCACAAAAATAATAGGCAAAATAACTTAAATGTAATACAGAGGAAATCATATTTTCACTGAAAGGAGGAGAGAAATTTACAAATCCACTAAATGTAAATTCCATAAGGGCTGGTGCCTTGTTTTTCTTGTTGCAAAGTGTAGTAAGTGCTCAATAAACACTTGTTGAACAAAACAGCAAAGGAAGAGACAAACTTACGCCTTTCTCCCCAAGGGAAGTACATTTGAGAAATGGTGATACACAATTTGAAAGTTATCCACAGACATATGTCATTTATTTAACTAAGCTGGGATTGTTTCCATCACCCGTTATTATACAACAGTCTGCATGCAATAACACCCAATTACAAAGTATATCAAAATGCTGTATTTTAAAAATTCATGTGCACAAGGTTATAATTATGACCAATACAGAGGGGTTGTGGTATCTAAATATTACATCACAAAGAGTGAAAATGAATGACGTTATCAAAGCATGTGAGCTTCTGGGGCACCAGTAAATGTCAGTGTGTTGAGCAAAATTTGAAATCACTAGCCAAGGGCTGTAGTGTGACAGACACTCAAAAATTATGCCTGGGAAAACTGCTGACAGCAGTCCTACATGTGATCATTTACATTCGTTCTAGAGAACTCGAGGAACTGATCTTTGAAGTGGCCCCAGGTGAGATTCCGCTTGCCCTTAACAGCATCCTGAAAGGGTTTATAGGGTGAAAAATGAGGACCTTATTTAATTTATGGAAGTGGATTTGCACCTTTTCCATGTTAGGTGAAAAATAGAAATTTCACACCTCTCCTCTGTAGCCCTATATGACCCACTTAAGATTACTCTGAAGCCAAATGCCTGTTGACTTTATAACTTTACTAAGACCTGTGTTTTATATTTCAGATGGATGGACCAATGTAAAGAGCAAAATCAAGCTTGTTGTAAAATGACTTGTGATTTGTACCTTGCATGCATGCTAAGTCGCCTCAGTCATGTCTGATTCTTTGAGACCCTATGGACTATAGCCTGCCAGGCTCCCCTGTCCATGGGATTCTCCAGGCAAGAATACTGGAGTGGGCTGTCACTCCCTTCTCCAGATGATCTTCCCGACCCAAGGATCGAACCTATATCTCTTATGTCATTGGCAGGCAGGTTCTTTACCAATGTGCCACCTGGGAAGCCCCTTAGGTCCCCTTCTTTTGAACACAGTGCATCTTCTGATTGTGCTTGAAAAGGAAAAGAGCCACAGAGCAAGAACATTCATCATGCAAATGGTTATTCACATTAGAAAATTTTCCAAAAAAAAAAAAATCTGAAAAGTTATCAATGAACATGTTCTGGAGCCCTCATAGATAACTAAGGCCCTGGGTTAAGGGAACTGAACCTGTGTCCTGCCGATTCTAATAAACATGTAGATAAACCAGTGAACCTTTGTTTGGTCCACTGTGCCTTCCGTGCTTCTCTCCGGCCATTTACGACATTCCACCTGTCTTGCAGATGTTTACGTGTTTACCTTTCCCACCATCATCAGTTTCTTGAAGATAGGAACAGGCTTGAATGATGTCTGCATGCCTGGCAATGTCTAGTAATGCCCTCTTCTGAGAGTAGTTGTGCAGTGAACATTTCCATGAATGAACAACTTTATCAGATCTTTCTACACTTTTGGAAAACTTTGATGCATAGTTATAGCCAGTACTGATGAAGGAGAAGGGGGCTTCCTCGGTGGCTCAGACTAGGTAAAGAGTCTACCTGCAATGTAGGATACCTGGCTTCTGTCTCTGGGTCGGGAAGATCCCCTGGAGGAGGACACGGCTACCCACTCCAGTATTTTTACCTGGAGAATTCCATGGACAGAGGAGCATGGCAGGCTACAGTCCATAGGGACACAAAGAGTCAGACATGACTGAGAGACCAACTCTGGGAAGTAAGACTGCTGGGCATGGAAGCATAAGGAACATCTTCTTAGTCATCTTCTACTCATGTGAGGAGGGAAAATACTGCTGGTTTCTGTGGGCAGCAAAGTAGGCACTTTGAGCTTGTGTTGTGTGAATGGGAGAGTCCTACACCTGGGCCATGGATGCCTGGTTCTTCAACAAATCACAAACATACTAGAGTAACGACTTGGAACAATTCCCGGTTCCTCATGCAATCTACACAGCCTGTGATGCGTGCAAGAGATGCAAAATCCATCAAATTAGAACTTCTACAGTGAAAGGGAAATAGCGCACCAAGGTGAACACAGTGAAACTTTCAAAATATGAGTCCATCTGTTAAATCTTGTGTGTAATTTTATAATCTAGTCTTAAATTACTGGATTCCACTTCTTTCCTGAGATTTTCCTAGGAGCATCTGCCAGTCTCTCAATCAAGATCGAGTTTGTATCACCTATCTTCATTCTGCATCTTCATTCTACCTCGTGTATCTCATACTATTTTGGCCTCTGATCAGGAGGAAGGGCCCTAAGGCACCTCTCTATATTATGCAGTTATTTTCATTCTTTGTTCTTTATATAGATTTTTAACTCCTCACTTACTATGTTCCCAGCACCAAGCAGGAAATCAGTAATGAGATGGAAATAGTTAAAAAAAAAAAAAAAAAAAGGCAGATGGCTGAATAGTTAAAAATTTGATGAATGCTAATGCAGAAGTGATAATAAAAATAAATAAAAAGCAAACCCATCTGACAGCTTGTATTCCTATCTCATTGACTCTACTTTAATTTTCTCCCAAGTACTCATCTTCTCAAACCACATATTTACTTGTTTATTAGTTTACTGTCAGTCACCCTCTACCAGAATATAAACTCCAGGTCCGTTTTGTTCCTTACTGCATTCCTTATAAAGTGATGGTGCCTCACATATGGTAGGTGCTCAGGAAATATCCCTTAAACAAATGAATGAATAAAGGGAATGAAAATTCTATGGAAACATACAGGAGGAAATGATTTCCTTCATCCAAGGGAGTCAGAGAGGCTCATGGAAAGACCTTTGTGCTGGCTCTTGAAGGATGAGGGCAGGGGAGATTAATCAGGCCAAGAAGAGAGAAATAGCAGACACAGCAGGAGAAACTGGGTGTACAAACTCACAGATATGTGGTGGGATCAGCAGTGGTGGGGATGAATGCGTGGCTGGAGCCTGAAGGCTAAAGCTGGGAAGGGGCAGGCGGTAAGGGCAGTCAAGAATCTTCTCTGATATGCTAAGAAGTTCAGGTGTTTTTCCCCCAGGCAATGTGAACCATCAAAGGCTTACAAATGGCTAATGACCAGAGCAGACGGATGCTATAAAACAGTGAAGACATGAGACTGTGATTTGCATTTCTTCAGAAATGCCTTTCTCATAATGCAAGGTGTTACAATCCAGCAAGTGATAACAGACTTTCGGAAATGAAGAACACGTCATAGGAAAGAAAACAGAAACTCACCTTCCATGACGACAGGCCGTGTAGACTGTGCCCTCCTCGCTGCCAACCACGAAGTTATTGACGTCTCCCGTTGGGAAAGCCATTCCAGTAACGGCCACAGGCTTGGACTTATTGTACACCAGCTCCATGCTCTCCTACCAAAACACGGCGTGGTTACATTTCCTCTGTCAACTCCTCGCCATGCCAAAGATAGCATGGAAAAATCATTTGACTAAATCGCCTGTTTGCTTTTCACACAGCGTTACAAAAGACCCCGGCTGTGCCAGAAACCACGCTTTACTGCCCCTGACATTCAAGCTTCTGTGTATCTCTGGTTTCAGGCCGGCTGGATTTCATCAGCGTGTGCTGCTGCTTCTGAAGTCAGGCAGAGATGACAGGTGAGAATTTTGAAACTAATGGTGCAGAAACTAAAGATAATACTGTAGTGGTTACACTTGTCAGCCCCAGGCTTTAATAAAACACACAATACCCTTGTATTTACAAACATTTTCAAAATCAATTGTTCGTGAGAATACACATGTATTAATATCAGATGTACGGAGCACATTTGTCAAAGCAGGAGTGTGTGTCCTCCGTGGACTAAAACCAGAGAGTTGTCACTCAGGTCATAAGAACCAGATTTCAATAGGGACTCAAATTCATGAAGGACAGACATTGGGTGTGGAGGCTATTAAGTCTGCAAAAAACAATATATAAGTTGGTCTTTAAAATAGTAAATGAGGGTCTTTATTTGATCTAAAATGATTTTCAGAATCAGGAATTCCAGTGTATTTTAAAAGACATTTTGCTGAATTGAGTTTAAGGACAGTGAAGAGTAGTTAGGTGTAACTAACATTCTTGAATACTTCTGGTTATTTAGATCCAAAAGTCTGCTTGGTACACCTAAAGTAATTAAAAGAAAAAAAAAAGCCTGAGGGATCATGTCATTATATTTGGAAGTTTAGTCTCTTTTATGCAAACAAATAAACCGAGGCTTCGCAGCCATGGAGTCTATAAATCAGAAGCACGCGCTAGCAGTCTGGACCGCGCAGACCAGGTGGTCATGTGACAAGCTCGCAGTCCGAGACCCAGACGCAGGGAGGGCCTGAGTGAGCGGATGCTGTGACGGTCGTGCCATTGCTAAAATTAGCAGAGGGAGGGTACGCCTCGTGGGCACCCACTTGGGACAGAGAGGGAGCAGGGCAAATGTCTTCTGCTCCCTTGTCTGCCCACCATCCACAGCCATACCACCAACATGCTTCCACCTCTGGCCAGAGACAGGCGTCTGCGGGCACCCTAAAACTAATAAAAATGACCCCGCAGCTCCCCCTGCGATGGGCTGTAACCTAAACACACACACACACATTTAATCATCAAAATGGGCAATTAAAAATTCCTAATTAGAGGGTTTACTTGTATCTGTTTGTAATCTCCAAGACTTTTAAAAGAAAACAACATATTGCTGAGAAATTTAAGACAAAGCTGTAAAATACCCACACACAACTCCCAAAACTTGTATAAATGTTAAAGATCAGCAAAAGCAGAGGAACTTAAATGGTAAGGAACTTAGGAGCTCATCCCCCCACACTAAGATGATAAAAAGAACTTTTGTTTTACTATTCTCTACATCTCTATTTTGTGGCGACTTTTGGGAGGCTCTTCTTGGTTTCCACATTTCCTTACATCTCCTGAAATTTCCAGTATCTTTTAAACTTCTGATGGAGACATTCTAGCATTGTTGGTTCAGGAAAGGGGAAAGGAATGTTAAAATTGAGAATTATCTCCTAGTTCTCTTATACAATTTTCTTGATATTTCCTCACATTGTCAAAGGCTACAACAGGAAACTCTGCTCCGTTTTTAGCTGGTGGACAGTAAGTACTTTATTCCCCCACAAAGAAAAGTGGAAAGATGTGGCTATTTGTGTGTTTGCGTGTATATGTGTTGTCTTCTGTGTGTGTACACACGTATATTCTGAAAGTTGCGTTTAGATGTCTCCCCTCATGGTCTCTTGCACTTCCGCTCCTTCGTTTGCCTCCCGTTACTGTCATCAGGAGCAGTTTGGAGACCTTGGAACTTTTTCATTTTCAACTTCCCGTTTGTTGAGCAAGGAATGGCAGGAGCCACCCTAACAAACATTCCAGAGGAGAAAACAGATGGCTGGACAAATTCTTCAAACACACGAGGCAGTTGTCTAGGCTACAGATGTGAGCAAGGGCTTGGATTTCTGTTTCACTGGGATACCTTTTTCTCCGAGGCAAGCACCCATCAGGGATCGCTCTGCATTTGTTTAACAATGCTGTGGGGTAAGCAGGATTCCTACCACAGCCAACTTCCATAATTACTATGCTTTAAAATGGATTATTTCATTTTCACTTGAAACTGACCTAAGGATTAACGTATTACAGTAATTACATGATGTGCGGTAAAGGAAATGGGTTTTGGCTTCCAGAGAAGGCTGCCGAAAACAGGCCCCACTCTTTCAAGTGTACCCACTGATTTGAGCTCCTATAGGATGTGAGGGTTTGGCTTTTAGGAACTCCATTCCATTAGGCAGGTATCTCTTTTAACCAGGATGCTCTTATGTGTAGGGGAAAACAAACCCACCTGTGGAGTGGAGAGCATGTCCAGGCTCCAGGAACACATTTTGCCATCGGTGGAGACGGTGATGAGGTTATGAGCATTTTGGGTCCCAACAACATTTACACAGTACACGGGATGCTGCAGAAGCATAAACATGGAGGATCAGATGCTGATCCAAGAGGAAATGCTTACATCTGAGTGTCAAACACATTACTCTGAAACGAGGATCAGAGAGCAACATAATCCTACAATAATAGAAGCCTCAGGTCATTTGCCACTTTTGATTGGAACCTGATTTCTTTTTCAAAGCTCTGGCGGCACCACGGAGTAGTGGAAATACTCAGAAAGCTTCACCTTGCTCGGTCAGAGGCAGTGCAATGGAGCTGAAGCAAGCGGGAGCCAGTGAGGACTGGTGGGACAAAAGGAACACGGGTCAATGTGTATGACTTAAATGAGGCTCCACCATGGAGTCTGGCTTTTAAGCTCACCATGAGTGATGGAAAAGGACAGTCCTCAGAAGGGTAGAATGACTGACTTTTGGGAGGAGTGATACTAATGCTCAAGTTTAGTGCATCTCAACCACAGTGCCAAACGTTTGTTAACATTCTTTATAAAAAGCGGTTAATATTCATCAGCCTCTTTTGATCTGAAGGAGAGATACTGGTGGTGGAAATTATTGGCACAAGGAACCTAGTGAGATAAAATTAGGTTCTTTTTTTGCTACCACATCTAGGATAGGATAATGATAGTTTTTGTTTTTTTTTTCCTTCAAAATATTGCTAAGGTAGGATGGAGGCTTACATTTGGCCAGGGCCTTGAGAAAGGTCACTTAAACATCCCAGGAATCATAAGCAAGATGCTCTAACCTTTTGTCATAACTCAAGAAGGTTACTCCACTTGGTAGAGTCCTAAATGGTAGGCTCAAATCATTTGCAGCTGCACATTAAATACTAAATAGAAGGTTAGCATAAGCAGAACCTAGCGGTAATTTGGGTTAGATTTCAGGCAGCTTAGCCTTCAGCGGCCAAACCACAACTTAGCTGATGCTTCTCTGTGCAAACAGCTGACAGTCTTTCTCTTGATGAGTTACTGTCCATAAGACGTAGCCAAAAAAACGATGAAACAATCTCTAATATTGGAAAGTTGATATCATATAAAGGATGGTTCCCCAACTATTATTATCATATAAACTCCTGGTCAGAAGGAACTGTAATAATCATCAAGTGCAGCTATTCCTCTGCCTCTCCCAAGACATGGTCCAAACTCTGCTGAAACACCTTTCTTAGCCAATTTTAGCACTAATTCTTGGGCGATCCTGCCTTCTACCAATGGGAATAAAGAAAATTCAAGGAGATATCTTTAGTGAAGCGCCTTCTGACATCATATTCATCAGGTCCAAAATAATACTTAGGGATTGTTCTTGTATTACTCCCTTTCCCCACCCCCCTGCCCCAGTCTTGTTTTTCTCAGACTAATCATCACCAGTTCCTTCAACTGGTTTGAGTATCTGCTGTTCAATACCTTCCCCATCCTGGTCACTCTCTTCTGTTTTGCTATATTTTGTGTGAGTTCTCCTGCCAGTGAAGTTCTGAGAATGAAACACAACTGTCTACCTATACTCTGGCTCACAGGATACAGAAATACGGGGCACTGAACTGTCACTTCTCATGTGATAAAATAAATATGCCTGTACAAATGTCTACTAATATTTACACTTGCTATTTTGGAAATTGCATCACCTCATTTACCCATGCTGGATAGAATCAACCAAGTCCCTATATATTTTTCATACTGTGTTCCTACATAAACCTTCGAATGAATCAGCCTCAGTGGGTCTGGATAGTGGAAAGCACAGCAGAGATGTGAAGTGAAATATTCTTCTGATCAGGTCTCTGAATATCGAGAGGACTGATTGGTTGTGAACAATGCTTTCTCCCAAGTCTTTGGCATATGAAACTCAAGGGTGAGTTATGTGGCATTCTGAGCTCTACGTGCAAATAAATGAAAGAATGGGTGAGACAGATTCTCACTTGAAAATGGCAGACCATAACACTGAGAATGGTGATTGCAGCCATGAAATTAAAAGACGCTTACTCCTTGAAAGGAAAGTTATGACCAACCTAGACAGCATATTAAAAAGCAGAGACATTACTTTGCCAACAAAGGTTCATCTAGTCAAGGTTGTGGTTTTTCCAGTGGTCATGTATGGATGTGAGAGTTGGATGGTGAAGAAAGCTGAGTGCCGAAGAATTGATGCTTTTGAATTGTGGTGTTGGAGAAGACTCTTGAGAGTCCCTTGGACTGCAAGGAGATCCAACCAGTCCATCCTAAAGGAGATCAGTCCTGGGTGTTCATTGGAAGGAGTGATGCTGAAGCTGAAACTCCAATACTTTGGCCACCTGATGCAAAGAGCTGACTCATTGGAAAAGACCCTCATGCTGGGAGGGATTGGGGGCAGGAGGAGAAGGGGACGACAGAGGATGAGATGGCTGGATGGCATCACCGACTCGATGGACATGGGTTTGAGTAAACTCCCAGAGTTGGTGATGGACAGGAAGGCCTGGCATGCTGCGATTCATGGAGTCGCAAAGAGTCGGACATGACTGAGTGACTGAACTGAACTGAACTGAATACCGAGAATGAGAAAGCAAGAGCCAGGCACGGTTACAAGCCCCCAGTCTGCCTGGTGTTTTTCAGCAAGAGTCCAGCGGGGGTTTCTTTTAACCACAGAGAATCAACACAAATCACCAGAACCCTAATGGGTCAGGACCCCTAAGGGTGGGTGTAGTAGGAAAAGAAGGCATCCAGAAGGAGGTATAGAGCAAATGTTCCAAGAAGGAATGCGTGTGGGAGCCCCTCCCTGGCTTTAATCAGTACTACTGGCCTGTGCTTTCAAGAGTAATAAAGCTCAGCTTAAAAGAAAAGAGAGAGATGCAAAAAAAAACTAGAACAGAAGCAGGCACATGGGCATGCTTACTTATACACACATACACACACACTCTACTTAATGGAAAGAAAAAAGCAACAGTGCAGCTCATTTTTCTAGTATAGAGGCCAGATTGTTTTTATTTATTTTAGGAATAAACTTGCTGTGTGGCAGAAGGCTTTTGCTTTAATTAGGATTTCCTGTTGTCCCAAATGCATATGTGTGGTGGGTGTGAAAGGAAATTAGTTAGTAATCTGTGGTGGGCCTCTTTTTCCTTAACCACTTTTGATCCTGGTACCAATCTGCCGGGCATTAGTGGAGGTTGAAAGACAGTCACAAAATTATCTGAGCCCTTTGAGCCGTGGATTCAACAGAACACAGCAAAAGAGAAAACAGTTGTTCTTTTCTAACAGAAGTAAACTGTTTGATAACAGAGATAATGTCACTGTTTGATAATAGTATTTTTGTTGTGATGATCACATCGTAAGTTGCTTGAAAAAGACAGATGAATACTTTGGAAGAGCCCTGCATTTGGATTCTCCCCAAAAGCTTCGCACTGAATGTTCTAATAGTTGAATTTATGACTTCTTGAAATTTCAGAAGGCATGCTCACAAACACACCAGATAGGCACGCAGTGCCAAGAAGTGGCTTCGTGCATCTTGAGCAAACACCTGCATCAAGCCTGTCTCCTCCTGCATCACAATTTTCTGTTATTAGTTTGAACAAGTGGGGTAGGCAAGAGCAATTTTCTAAGATTCCCAAGAACTAGTTTCACCTGCATGTGTCTTAGGTCCAAGTCAATCAGAATTAAGGCTGACTCGGTATTTGTCATTTCCCATCGTCGATCTTGCAAGAGAGGGAGAATTTTCCTCTTCATGGTCTCAGCTAACGCAACTAGCAGTCCTTTTTCAAAGCTAGATGGTTTTTCAGGCCAGCAGATGAAACAAATGAGGCAACCACATTAAGGAAATTGAAACAATAGTAGAGCTGTATCCTTGGGCATAATTTGGGCATTTCGGAGAAAGGACATCAGTTCCCCTGAATGTCAGGGTAGAAGAGATTGATGGAGACATGCCTGTCTTCTCATTCCTCCCAACAATCGCTAAACACACCTGTCATTCTCTTAAAGGAAATGACAGAGTAGTTGTCTTACGAACACTATACTGAACCTCTTCTGCTAAATTATGGGTAATGGCTCTGAGATGTTGACTTTTAACCCTATGGATTATATTGTCACTGTAGACTTCACTATTGAGACTTACACCATGCATTCCAGAATTTAAAGCCATAGCACTCCCTCAATCACAAATGGAAACAGCCTGTTGGCCAGAGTCCCACATGCCATCTCTGAAGAGAAAATGCTTACTCGTCACTGTCAGTTTGAAAATATGGAGAGAGGAGCATGGAAACATATACACTACCCCGTGAAACACAGATAGTGGGAATCTGCTATATGACTCGGGGAGCTCGGACCAGGGCTCTGTGCCAACCTAGAGGGGTGGGATGGGGTGGGGGGTGGGAGGTGGGAGGGAGGTCCAAGAGGGAGGGGACAGATGTATACCTGTGGTTGATTCATGCTGATGTGTGGCAGAAACCAACACAATATTGTAAAGCAATTATCCTTCAATTGAAAGTAAATAACTTTTTAAAAAATGAAAATATGGGTTTCCACCTTATAACATACATATGCAGAGTTTCTTTGGAAAAACAATTTCACAGAGGCCTCTCCCAATGTTTCTTTCTCTGCCCTTTTTTAGTTTTAAGCTACCCTCCCTGGTTGCTTTGAGGACCCCCAAAGAGATCCTTTCTGTGTGTTAAAAAAGTGAGAGTTAGTCTCTCAGTCGTGGCCGACTCTTTGTGACCCCATGGGATTCTCCAGGCAAGAGTACTAGAGTGGGTTGCCATCTCCTTCTCCACTATGTGTTCAAACTTGTAGATTACTAAGAGATGCTTCTAAACCCAGGGCTTCCTCCATCTACCTTCCACTTGGCTTTCCTTTAGTTGGGATGTGATCAGTATAAATCAGATACTTCCAGGTTGGAGTCACTTACGACAGGAGTACCTCTGTCAGTTACGCCCTCCTTCAGGGCCTTGGATGGCTGGCTGGGATGTGATGAGAACTGGACGTACCGTATGTGCAGCCGCAGACAAGGGCGTCCGCTGGACAGGCGTCCTCCGGTGACTGCGATTATCCCACAAGACGATCTGGCCCGAGTAAGTCCCCCCAACCACCAAGTTGGGGTGGAAACGAGCAAAGCAGACGGACATCACGGAGGACTGTGGAGGGAAAGCGGAGAAAGATACGTTGTGAAATGGTCGGGGGAGGCTTGTTTTATTGTGAAGAGGAAACCGCAAGTCACATTAACTCAGCACCTCCTGGAAATCACAAAGCAACTGTTCAGCGCAGAGTTAGCAGAACAGCATGTAACAGACATAGACTTTCCCTGGAGAGCTTGACCGATGTTTACTGCTTGAAGCTTGAAATCTGAAGTCCTGGCCATGTCATCAAATAGGCATCAGACCCATCTTATGTACACCACTGCTCTGTGGTCTGTAAAGCCTGGTTTGTGGAAATTTCCCATTTATCAATACAATGACATCAGAATGAATATTAATTCCCCACTGAAGTCTTCACAAAGCAGTTCTTTACTTTGGGGGCATGTCCTCAGCACTGTACCGCATTGGCAAGCCTTTGAGGACTTTGAGACGGGGTTCTTTTTTTTCTTTTTGGCTTAATGTAGACTTCTAGGAAGTGAACTGACCTCAGACTGATCCAACTGGTTCCTCCCCAAAATTCCCTCCACTCCCATGGGTATTCTCCTGACCTTCATCCTGCCCACTTCAGACAATTCTTAATGTTATTCTTTGCCTATTTTAACAAACAGCCAAAAATGGGTTTTCATCTAACTCTGCCATGGCCTGTCATAGCATCACGAATGTGGTTTTTAAAGTGCCACAGAAGACTACTGGGCACCACATTTTATAGGAAATTACTTCGCTGAGACAGAGCCATGGTACATTTGAAAATCAGACAACTTGGCTGTGCCACATTTGCCGAGAAGTCCATAAGGATTCCTGTTTTGCTTTACACGGTTGCATTTACACACACAAGGGCTTGTTTTTAATAAATGCATTTCATCCTTTCAACTAAATTCAACAGATGATCATGTGTAAGGAAGGCACTGTACCAGCATGATGGGAAAAGGCAGTCGCTGCCCTTGACAAACCTGTGCCCTAGGAAAGGGAACTAAAAAGCATGTGTGTGATGAACATACTGCTGTCAGTGACTCCATGTTAATCCATGCCTTTAAAAAAAAGTTAAAAAAAAAAAAAAGGTGATTCTCTGCACTATGTGGTCATGCGGGCAGGTACGTGCCTTGGCAAGTGGAGAGGAAGGTGGATTTTTGTCCTCACCTGTCCCTTGGGTTTGAGATGCTTATGCAGGTCATAACTTGCATACACAAGCTGCAGTCCTGAAGGCAATATGGGCCGTGAATAGATCATACGAACGAACGTGTGTGTGTGTGTGTTTGATGGGAGTGGTGAGGAAGGCTTGCTTTAGCTAGGAGTTGGGGAAAAAAGAAGGGAGTGGAAAGGGTGGGAGAGTTAGAAAGACTTAGTGAAAGGGAATGTATCACTTTTGATGTAAGTGTGGAATGTTCAGCAAGTAGAGAGGAAAAGCAACAGCAATCCCCGAGAGATGGGGTAATGGCAAAGACTAGAGGCACCAAGGCTGGTGAATAGCACAGTCTGGTTTGGCTGAGAAGGAGCCTGTGGGGAAGATGTGGGGAGTGGGAAATGTGGCCGAGGGCTCAGACAAGAGAACCTTGAATGGCAGGTACTGTTTGGATCGTTTTCTGTGGGCAACAGTGAGAAGTCACAGCTTTCTGTGCAAAAAAAAAAAAAAAAAGGAGAGAGAGACAGCGAGGATCAATGGTTGTACCAGATAAGCCAGTCAAGTGAAGAAATGACTGAAAAAGAAATGACGACCTTTTTCTGACTGGGAAGCTGACTGTTAAAAACATATCAGATCTGCTATCAGCCCAAGGCTTAAAAAAAGTCTCAGATTCTCTGAAGTAGAAGAATGTAGACTATTTTTCAATGTCACGTTTTCCTAGTTTGAATGATTTTCAGTTCCAATTTCTTGAACACGGGTCGATGGAGAACATGCTTGTGCCCCAATCTGGTTTTCATAAAGTTCAAGAATAACTCTCAATAATGGTACGGAATTAAAGAAAAAGAAAATAATGCTGGTCAGCTTCTTGTTTTACACATCCCACCAAAATGATTCTTAGTTTTCAATTGATGAAATTCTTATGTTGCTTGAGCTATGTTGGAGACATTTTGTTTAAAACTTCAGAAAGACTTAAAATTATCCAGGTGGTATCAACAATTGAATTTACTAAAGCTCCAATCAATACAGATAAAGGAATGTCATTAAATTTGAAAACTCCAGAATTAAACCACTTGATTGCTTCCATGTTTCACTTAAATCCAAGCAAATACTGCTCCAAACCTTGCAGTCCGTTGAGAGACTAAACTAGAGAAAAATAAACAGTAAGGGTATTTTCACAAAACAGAAATACATAGTTGGTGATCAACCAGAATGCAGTGAGAACTCTAAGTCCTACTTTTCCATTCATTAGTGTCCACGCTTCATTCATTCATTCAACACACAGTGCTCACTAAGTACTAATTAAACCACATTTCAAAAAAACTGTAAATGTCACAAAAACCACCCATCTCCAATTCAGAATACTCTTTACATTTGATAAAAAGGCAAATTATTATGAAACAGAAACAGACTCAAAGACACAGAAAACAAACTTATGGCTATCAGAGGGGTAATGGGTGGGGGAAGACATAAATAAGGAGTTTGGGATTAGCAAATACAAATTACTATATATAAAATAAACAACAAAATCCTACTCTATAGCACAGGGAACTATATTCAATATCCTGTAATAAATCATAATGGAAAATAATAGGAAAGGAATAAATATACATGCAGGCTTCCCAGGTGGCTCAGTGGTAAAGAATCTGCCTTCAGGGAACAAAAGAGATGCGGGTTCAATCCTTGGGTCAGGAAGATCCCCTGGGGTAGGAAATGGCAACCCACTCCAGTTTTCTTGCCTGGAGAATCCCATGGACAGAAGAGCCTGGTGGGCTACAGTCCATGGGGTCACTAAGAGTCAGACACGACTGATAATGCACACATATATTCATGTATAACTGAATCACAACATTGTAAATCCATTATACTTCAGTTTTTAAAATAAGTCAAATTAATGTAAAAAAAAAGGAATAACAATACTTTGGAACATCAGAGTTCTGCCATT
The DNA here is from genome assembly GCF_019320065.1 of Cervus canadensis. Taxonomy (NCBI): domain Eukaryota; kingdom Metazoa; phylum Chordata; class Mammalia; order Artiodactyla; family Cervidae; genus Cervus; species Cervus canadensis. The sequence continues at coordinate 12,131,774 of NC_057388.1, read as the reverse complement.
AGAGTCTACTTTGTTTTGCTGCAAACCAATCCTTACAAGATGGGCTCAATAAAGGACAGAAATGGTATGGACCTAACAGAAGCAGAAGATATTAAGAAGAGGTGGCAAGAATACACAGAAGAACTGTACAAAAAATATCTACACGACCCAGATAGTCATGATGGTGTGATCACTCACCCTCACCTAGAGCCAGACATCCTGGAATGTGAAGTGGGCTTTGGAAAGCATCACTATGAACAAAGCTAGTGGAGGTGATGGAATTCCAGTTGAGCTATTTCAAATCCTAAAAGATGATGCTGTGAAAGTGCTGCACTCAGTAGACCAGCAAATTTGGACAACTCAGCAGTGGCCACAGGACTGGAAAAGATCAATTTTCATTCCAATCCCAAAGAAAGGCAATGCCAAAGAATGCTCAAACTACCGCACAATTGCACTCATCTCACATACTAGTAAAGTAATGCTCAAAATTCTCCAAGCCAGGCTTCAGCAATATGTGAACCATGAACTTCCACATGTTCAAGCTGGTTTTAGACAAGGTAGAGGAACCACAGATCAAATTGCCAACATCCGCTGGATCATCAAAAAAGCAAGAGAGTTCCAGAAAAACATCTATTTCTGCTTTATTGACTATGCCAAAGCCTTTGACTGTGTGGATCACAATAAACTGTGGAAAATTCTGAAAGAGATGGGAATACCAGACCACCTGACCTGCCTCTTGAGAAACCTGTATGCAGCTCAGGAAGCAACAGTTAGAACTGGACATGGAACAACAGACTGGTTCCAAATAGGAAAAGGAGTACGTCAAGGCTGTATATTGTCACCCTGTTTATTTAACTTATATGCAGAGTACATCATGAGATTGACCGGAGAAGTATCAATAACCTCAAATGTGCAGATGACACCACCCTTATGAAAGAAAGTGAAGAAGAACTAAAGAGCCTCTTGATGAAAGTGAAAGAGGAGAGTCAAAAAGTTGGCTTAAAGCTCAACATTCAGAAAACTATGATCATGGCATCTAGTCCCATCACTTCATGGCAAATAGATGGGGAAACAGTGGAAACAGTGGCTGACTTTATTCTGGGGGGCTCCAAAATCAGATGGTGACTGCAGCCATGAAATTAAAAGACGCTTACCCCTTGTAAGGAAAGTTATAACCAACCTATACAGCATATTTAAAAGCAGAGACATTACTTTGCCAACAAAGGTCCGTCTAGTCAAGGCTATGGTTTTTCCAGTAGTCACGTATGGATGTGAGTTGGACTATAAAGAAAGCTAAGCACTGAAAAATTGATGCTTTTGAACTGTGGTGTTGGAGAAGACTCTTGAGAGTCCCATGAACTGCAAGGAGATCCAACCAGTCCATCCTAAAGATCAGTCCTGGGTGTTCATTGGAAGGACTGATGCTGAAGCTGAAACTCCAATACTTTGGCCACCAGATGCGAAGAGCTGACTCATTTGAAAAGACCCTGGTACTGGGAGGGATTGGGGGCAGGAGGAGAAGGGGATGACAGAAGATAAGATGGTTGGATGGCTCGACTCAATGGACACGAGTTTGGATAGACTCCGGGAGTTGGTGATGGATAGGGAGGCCTGGCGTGCTGTGGTTCATGGGGTGGCAAAGAGTCAGACACGAGTGAGCAACTGAATGGAACTGAATCTTTACAATACCTCCATGAGGAAAAATGAGTAGACCTACTTTTCATTTTTTATTTGGAAGATTAGAAATGATGGCGTAGTTATGTGATTCATCAATTTCACTTAATTTTTAAGCTTAGTATGTTAATTATGAAAAATATTCTATGCATTATAGACTATGTTGTTGTTGCTTAGTTGCTCAATTGTGTCCAACTCTTTTGCGACCCCTTGGACAATAGTCCGCCAGGATCCTCTCTGTCTGTTGGATTTCCCAGGCAAGAATACTGGAGTATAGTGTCATTTCCTTCCCCAAGGATCTTCCTAAATTTATTGACTGTCAGCATAAAAAGCAAAGGATGACCCAGGGATTGAACCCATATCTCCTGCGTTGGCAGGCGGGTTCTTTACCACTGAGCCACCAGGAAGGCCCATTACAGATTATGTATAAATGCTAAAAGGAGATCTCCAGGGTGTGCCACGTTTGACATTCATATGGAAACTCTAAGGGAGTATGATCACAATTATCTGGATGTAGAGTTTAGAATTCAGTCATTTCTTGAGATGTTTCAAAGTAGCCTGATGTTTGACATAATGGCAGAAAACATTTGGTTGATTGACTGAATTTTTAATTTTTCATCCAAATGTTTAGGTTCCTTTAGGAACAGGGGAAAACAGTCCCCCAGTTACAGCCCTGATAGAGACAGCTCCTCTTCTAATTTGGAAAGTCTGCATTAAACCCTAAACAGTGTCTTAGAAAAATGCCTGCAACCTTGTGTTGTTCATACAGCTAGTTGCCAACTGTCAGGCAATTTATTGACTGTCAGCATAAAGAGCAAAGGATGATATCATCCTGTCAGTGACATCTACTGGGTAAAGAGTTAAAAAGCATTCCAGAAAAAGTGATTGACACTACTAAAACACGTGACTTTTTGTTGTTCTCATTTTTAACAGTACATTTCCTGAAGACATAGTCTATGAAAAACATTAATAACATAATGCTATTTTAAAAATTTCATCACTTTCCTAGGCATTTAAAATGTGTATTCATTCACTTATTCAGTGTCATAATAAAGCACTATATGATTAATACAATTTCGACAAACATTGGAAACAAGAAGCTTCCCTAACCTTGGTATTCTTGGCTCTATAAGCATACATGTCTATATAGATATTTTTGTAGTCTTTAACTTTTTACTTATTTCATTTTATTCTTTAAAATATTAGAGCCTTGGAATTATTTTAAGAAATAACACACAGCCTTTAAACATTCAAATCAAGTAGTTTACATAAGCGGAAAAATAATGATAAAGATGATGCCAATTTGGGGACAATTGCTAACCATCTAACAAAAGTTTTTCCAACACTGCTGTTGAATTCTTTTTTTTTACAAGGCTAGTAATTTCACTGGTGTGGATAATTTGATGGTCAAATTAAAAGCTTATATTAGCTCCTAGGTGGTAAAGTTAGTGCTAGTGGTAAAGCTAGTGGCAAAGAATCTGCTTACCAATGCAGGAGAAATTAAAAGTCACGGGTTCAATCCCTGGGTCAGCAAGATCCCTGGAGGAGGGCATGGCAACCCATTCCAGTACTCTTGCCTGGAGAATCCCCATGGGCAGAGGAGCCTGGCAGGCTACAGTCCATGGGGTCACAAAGAATTGGACACGACCAAAGCAACTTAGCATGCACACATGCACATCTTAAAAGCTTCATGTAAAACTGGTGAGCCTGACTGACTATATTCCAATACAAGTAACATAGAGACATCATTACACAAAGAACCACTATTTCCAACAGGTTAAGCATCTCATTTTGAGTATTTACATGCCACAGTTCCCCCAAACCAAGACAAACAAGATTTTAAGACTATGTTCTGAGGGTCAGGCTATCACTATGGACCATTTCTGGTGTACTCCACAGACGTGGTTGCCCAGAGGCTCCTGGGGAACCTGTTTATTTTCTAATCTTGCACAGGCCGCCTGGTGCAAAGGCAGCCCTCTTCGTATTCACATGGCCACTTGCACATGAGCTGACCCACTCCAGCAGGGTTCCACACCCTCGTCTTCTGTTTCGAGACAAAGCAGCCTATTTTACCCCATTTGCCAAGGGAACCCCCAGAGAGGAGTGTGGTAGGGTCTCCACTCACCACATCCCCCTCTTCTCACTGCATACCAAGTGCATTCAATTCCAGTCGGCCCCAGCCCCTGAGTGGCTGCGGGCGCTGTTTCCTATTTCATAGAGTTAATCCAGGCCAGCTTAAGGATGGTACTTTCCCTTAACCGCAGACCCAGATGCCCAGTGCAAACAGCCTTTGGTCACCACTGGTTGGGTGGTGGGCCCCACGGCCTCACATGTGATCTGGTGGCCTGGGTCCTTTCACGTGTAGCGCCCTGCCCACCCCCCAGCTACTGTGCCCGGGCAGGAGGGACAGGGGCCCTGTATTGAAAAGCATCTCTTATTTCAAGTACCATCTCTTCTGGGGAGAAGCTGGTCCCAGAGAGGGAATGGCCATATTGTTGCCATATGCTGTTTAATGGCGGCTGACATTTTACTCGCCTAAAAGCAAATGCTTAGCTGTCAGAGGTTTGTGAGGCAGACAGATCAGATGTTTCTGGCTACTCATGAGCTAGTATATATTTCTGAAAGTACCTAAGAAACCCTCAAAGATATTTCTCTTGTTAATGGAAACAAATGTAATCGGAGATCACTGCTGTTGAAAACACCTCTTCTAGGCAATCATGCAGCACTGGGCATCTGACAATGGAGAAGGTGTGAAGGTGGAAAAACCAAAACATGAGTCATGAGTTGGGCATTTAACTTTGAGATGAAGGGAAAGGGTCTTTCTTCCTTCAGAGCTCTCTTTTCCTATGCCTAAGTTGCTATCCTATAGTGCACACGCCATTCTTCTCAACTCTAAAAGGAACGACCTACTGAAAGTGATCACCCCATTAGTAATGGGCTGTCCGGGAGCAAAAGTTGAATTAGCTTGCTTGCTACTTCCTGACTCCGTTTGTATTTTTTTAAGAAAGAAAAGCAGTTGGTTCTAAAATCTGATTTCTAGGAGATTAGAAATCACTCATTCCAATCAATCCTAACGGAAATCAAACCTGAATATTCATTGGAAGGACTGATGCTTAAGCTCCATTACTTTGGCTACCTAGTGTGAAGAGCTGATTCACTGGAAAAGACCCTGATGTTGGAAAAGATTAAGGGCAGGAGGAGAAGCGGGCAACAGAGGATGAGATGGTTGGACAGCACCACTGACTCAATGAACGTAAATCTGAGCAAATTCTAGGAGACAGTGAAGGATAAGGAAGGCTGGCGTGCTGCGGTCCATGGGATCACAAGGAGCTGGACACAACTGAATGACTGAATAAAAACAATATTGCAATGACTTTTCTTCGAATCCCTTGGAATTTTCGTGCCTCTCAGTATTGTGTGTGCCTACACCTAGGCTGTGTGCTGAGTACACAAAAGTGAGTGTGCAAACCACAGTGAGATGCCACTTCACACCCACTAGGATAGCTATAATTTCTAAATGTTTACATGTCAAATATACCTCAGTAAATCTAGGGGGAAAAAACAAAAAAAGGAAAATGCTAACTCTTGGTGAGGCTATGGAGAAACTGCAACACTCAGACAATGCTGGTAGGAATGTAAAATGAGGGAAACAGTTTGGAAAACAGTTTGGCAGTTCCTGAAACCAATAAACATAGAGTTAACATCTGACCCAGCAATTCCACTCCTAGGTTTACACCCAAGATAACTGAAAACATGTAAGTACTCGAATTGTATACAAATGTTCATCGCAGCATTATCAATAATAGCCAAAAAGTGAAACAACCCAAAAGTCCACCAATTGAGAAATATATAAACAACATGTGGTGAATCCATACAACACGATATCATTCAATAAAAATGAAGGAAGTACTGATACATGGTATAACATGGATGAACCTTGAAAAGGCGCTAAGTGAAAGAAGTCACCAAAGGTCATATTGTATGATTCTTTTATATGAAATGTCCAGAATAGGCAAATCCATAGAGGCAGAAGGTAGCTTAGTGTCTGTTTTGAAATGGGGATGAGGGGAGAATGGGGAATGACTACTAACGGGTCTGGGTGTATTTTGGGCGGGGAGTGATAAAAATATTCTGGAGTTAGACAGTAGTGATGCTTACGCAACTCTGAATATACAACATTGAATTTTATACTGTACAATGGTGAATTTTATGTTGCATGAATTACATCTCACTTTTAAATAATTTTAATTTAAAATTTTAATTAGAAATTTTTAAAAAATCACTTATATGTGGAATCTACAATATGGCACAAATGAACCCATCTACCAAACAGAAACAAAGTCACGGAGAACAGACTGGGGGTGGGGGGGATGAGCTGGGAGTCTGGAGTTGGTAAACCATTACATTTAGAATGGATAAACAACAAGGTCCTACTGTATAGCACAAGGAACTATACTCAATATCCTGGTACAAACCACAACAGAAAAGAATACTTTAAGGAGAATGTATATATGTGTAAAACTGAGTCACTCTGCTATACAGCTGAGGTTGGAAGAACACTGTAAATTGACTATATTTTAATTTTTTTTTTTTTTTTTTACTATTTAAACATAATAAATGTTTAATTAGGAAACACATTTTCAGGGTATCACATGTATACTTCCTTTGTTGAGAATAGACAGGGCTAGCAAATTAAAATTGCAATATATTTGACTACATTTGTCTGCAATTCATAATTCCTCTTAAGCTTATTGATACTGAAATAAAAATTAAGAAATAAAATTGAATCCATAATTAAAACCCTTCCAACAACAACGAAAAAGGTGGTGTGCTGACATGGTTCCAATCTCGTGAACTTTAACAACCTTATTTCTTATCTTCAGGACAACTGTCTGGACTATTTTGACCACTCTTTCCTCAAATAATCATTCTCTTTTCTTCCCTGTGAAGAGCTTCTTCAGTTTCTACTCCCAGAGAGGTCCTGGAGGTGGAAAGGGAGGGTTGACACACTCGGGGTCTCCAGAGCTGAATTCCTGCCCTGGTATCTATTAGTCATGTACATCCTCTAAGCAGTAATTTTTTTTTTGCACAGTGGAAAATTATTTAGTTTTAAAAAATTGTGGTGAAATATTCATACCATAAAATTATTAACCATTTTAAAGTATATCATTCAGGGACATTAAATACATTCACATTGTCATGTAGCCATCACCATCATCCATTGCCAGAATATTTTCATCTTCCCAAACGCAAACTCCCTGTCTATTAAACATGAGTTTCCCATTCCCACCCTTCTCTCAGTCCTTTGCAATCAGGATTCTACTTTCTATGAATCTATTCTAGGAATCTCATATAAATGGAATCATATAGGTATTTGTCTTTTTGTGATTAGTTTATTTCACTTAGCATATGCCCTAAAGGTGTTATTACACCCACATAACATTACAGGTATTAGTGCATCCACACTGTGGCATATATCAAAATTGCTTTCCTTTTTAAGTCTGAATAATGTTCCATTATATGCAAATAGCACACTTTGGTTTTCCATTCATCTGTCAATAGATACTTGGGTAGCTTCCACTTTTTTGGCTATTGTGAAAAATGGTACTATAAATATGGGTGTACAAATATCTTTTCAAGACACTGCTTTCAATTCCTTTGGGTATATACATGTAAGTGGAATTGCTGGATCATGTTTGTGTGTTCAGTCACTAAGTCATGTCCAACTCTTTGTGACCCCATGGTCTACAGCACACCAGCCTTCCCTGTCCTTCATTCCCTGTCCTTCATTTGAGCAAAGCCTCCCTGGGTTTGCTCAAACTCATGTCCATTGAGTCAGTGATGCTATCTAACCATCTTATTCTCTAGCGCCCTCTTCTCATGCCTTCAATCCTTCCCAGGATCAGGATCTATTCCAGTGGGTTGCTGGATTTAATCCTCTAAGTCATATATACCTGTAGCCATTTGTTGACACGAAAGCAGATGATTAAGCCCCAAGACTGGACTCACGCCACGTTATTACTCATGCACACTACATTGCAAGCCCTGCCGATTTAGGAGAATTCAGGCTCTAAATCAAACTTAGCAGTCCCTTCAGTGCAAGAATTTCTGAACACAATCTAGGGCAATGGGATGATTTTCACACTGCTTCCAGCAAGTTTGCTGAAATAGGATTTTTTTTTTTAAAATGTCACTGTATTTCACACTTTGAATTGAGCTAGGACTTACTTGTCATGTGACTTCACATCTGATTATTGTTATTCATCATTTGCAGGTGCACGGACCCCTCAAGCTGTTTTCTAAGTTGGTGTTACTCCAAACTTGCCTGTACCTTAGCATCACCTGAGGACCTTTTTAAAATTCCCCAGTGCTCAAGTCACATACGATACCAAGCCATTCAGAATTTCTGGGGGTAAGACCCAGGCATCAAGATTTTTTAAAATTCCACAGGAAATCCCTATGTGCAGTAAAGTGAACAGTACTGTTTTAAATCAACGGTTCTTGAACTTATCTTAACATAAGTATTTAGAGAGTTAATTAAAAGCACAGGTTTCAGGGTCCCAGGCTGGATCTACTGGATCAGAAACTGAAGAGGCTGGGAGGTCTGTTCTTTCCATCACTGAGAAATTTGGAAAACCTGAAAGCAATGAATTAGTCGAGTAGGGCCGAAAGTCACTGTGGGATGAAATCTCCTGCTGCATCGATGTAGGCCATGCCTGGAATGTTTCCAGTCATGGGGTCGTACACCTATTTGCATAACCTGACCAACCAAGACACATATGATACAATAAAAGTTCCTCTGCCAAAGTGTCATTGCTCAATTTCCTTCCATTTGACTTGCTAGTGTTTTCCTCTCTCTTTTCTTCCCCTTCCCTTCTAAGGAGGCTCTTAGAAAGTGATCAGTGAGAGGGATAGTGAAGGTTTAGGTACCAGGTTCCTTTTAGCATCATGCTCCAAGCTGACACTGAACACCCAAGGATTTTCTTGTTTATTATTGGGGGGGTGCAGCTAATGAACACTATTAGGCTTCCCTGGTGCTCAGCAGTAAAGAATATGCCTGCTAATGCAGGAGACATAAGAGATGTGGGTTTGATCTCTGGATCTGGAAGATCCCCAGAGAAGGAAATGGCAGCCACTCCAGTATTACTGCCTGGGAAATCCTATGGAAGAGGAGCCTGGTGGGCTATAGTCCATGGGGTCACAGAGAGTCGGGCACAACTTAGCAACTAAACGATATCAACAATGAACATTATCACTGCCACGTTGGATTACATGATTCATGATTATTTACTTGAAGGGGTATTCCAAATTTTTTGAGCATCTACTAAGTGCCAAACATGCCGTATACATCTCTATATCAGTCTTATTAGACGGGCAATTTTGCCATTTTTTTTTTTTCCAAATTAGAAAATGCTGACTCAGGCAAGTCAAGTCTTGGCTTAAGATCAAATGTAAGTTGCATTTGCAACTGGGTAAGTTGCACAGCCCAAATTTGTACTATGGTTTGGCTGATTTAGAAGTCAACATACTGTGAAACCTTGCATCAGTTGAATGCAGGTGCATTTTCTCTTTGGGATGCACAATCTTCCGCCTTCTGACTTCACGCTTCTGACTTCATGTGTTCTCATGATCAGAGAACACCTCACGCATCCTAACAGGGCAGAGAGGGCTTTGGGGCTCCCTCACTGCTACAATGACTCTGGTATGGAGCCTCCAACTCCTTTCCAGTTTGACTTCTAGTTCCACCGTAGGAATTGACCAGCTGACTCAACAACTCCTAGGCTACCAGTTTTGACAGGTGACAACAGAACTAATTAGCACCAATGGTGGTGATCTCTACCATGAGCTGGTTCCTTCCTGCTGAGAGTTGACCGAGACCAATTAATCATTTCATGGGAGTCAGCTAGCAGCTGGAAACCAACGGGGTCACTAATGACAGGTTCTGCACTCACCGTCATGGCTTTGGGAAGAAATGCTTTGCTTTCTCCTTGCCACCATGCAGGTGGCGCCAGTGCTAAAGACTTCATTTGCCAGTGCAGGAGACACAAGAGAGGTGGGTTCCATCCCTGGGTGGGGAAGATCCCCTGGAGAAAGGAGTGGCTACCCACTCCAGTATTCTTGCCTGAAGAATCCCACGGACAGAGGAGCCTGGCGGGCTACAGTCCATGGGGTCGCGAAGAGTTGGACACGACTGAGCGACTGACCGCACAATGTGTGCAGCCAAATAAAAAATGCCATTTCAGTACAGCCAGTGATTCTTAAATGAGTGTCTACCCCCCTACATAATTATGTGAACTCTTATTAGCTCTTGTGAAAAGGGGAGAGTGCCCCCAAGTGCTGTAATGAACAAAAGAGACTTCCTACTCAGAGACACAGATGCAGGAACCCGGAGAAAATTCTTCTGAACTCGAGAAATATGAAACATGCATACATTGTTTAAACGCGAAGTTCATTAGGAAATGGGATCATCTTGGGTAAACTGGTCACCTTTCAGAAATGAAAGATAAGGATTATGCTAAGTGAAAATAAGTCAGAGAAAGGCAAATACTGTATCACTTACATGTCGAATCTAAAAAATACAACAAACTAGTGAATAAAACAAAAAAGCAGCAGACTCATAGATACAGAGAACAGATGGTTACCAGTGGAGAGAGGGTAATAAATAGGTAGGGGAAAAGAGGGTTATTATGGGAAACTTACGTAATCATCTGTGTGAAACTTCTAAAAATTGTGAAGCACTATAGTTGTTTTTTTAGCACTGTAGATTTAAAGGAATCTTTCACTTAATAAAATTAAAAAAAGAGAAATAAAAGGGTGGCCTGTGTTAAGGAAGAAGTTCAAAAACAATGCTCAGTGAAAATTTTGAGGTATATTCCAGCCTTACCTATAACTGGAGTCCTTAAAGAGTGTTAAACTGCAAGATACACACCATATTAAAACTCTACAAATAATAAATGCTGGTGAGAGTGTGGAGAAAAGAGAACCCTCTCACACTGCTGGTAGGAATGTAAATTGGTACAGCCATTATGGAGAACAGTATGGAAGTTCCTCAAAAAACCCAAACGTAGGGTTGCCATATGATCCAGCAATCCCACTCCTGGGGATATATTGAGACAAAACTGTAATTTGAAAAGACGCATGCACTCATGGATTCAGAGCAGCACTATTTACAATAGAAAAACGAAACAACCTAAATGTCCATTACAGATGAATGGATAAAGAAGATGTGGCATGCACATATATAGATATACACATCTCTATCTATATCCATACGCAATGGAGTATCACTCAGCCATTTAAAAGAATAATGATATTTGCAGCCACATGGACGGACCTAGAGATGATCATAGGAAGTCAGATAAAGAAGGACAAATACCATACGATATCACTTATATGTGGAATCTAAAATATGACACAAATGAACATATCCATGAAATGAAAAGACTTACAGAGGTTGCCAAGGGGGTTGGGAGAGGCAAGGACTGGGAGGTTGGGACTAATAGTAGGCAGACTATTATATATAGGATGGATAAACAAGAAGGTCCTATTGTATAGCACAGGGAACTATATTCAGTACCTTGTGACAAACCATAACGAAAAAGAACATATATGTATAAATAAGTCACTTTGCTGTAGAGCAGCATTTAAACATTGTAAATCAACTATACTTCAATAAAAAAAAATTTTATTTTTAAACCAAGAAACGTACCAAAAATTCAAGGTGAAAATGAGCCTCGCCACCCACACAATTTGTGTGCGTGTGCATTCCAGCTAAAAGTTACCCAACCATAAGATGGACAGTCTTGGTAACAAGCTCTTTAAAATACAAAGCTGCTCTTAGAAAGTAACTGCTTCAGACTGAACCACACAGGGGCATTGGAAATCTTCCCGGTGCCAGGAGCCAAACTAGATATAACCTATGTGTCACATCACAGAGCAACTAGGAAATTTCTACTTCCTTGTTCTTAAAAGCAGTTTGTTTCCCACAGAAACTTTGTAAAAGGTACTGTTTCTCACTCTTTCGTCAATCCTCACAGCCAGTTAAGAGTTCTACAGAGAAATGAGCACAAAAATGATTATTCTTAATTTTTAATAAAGTTTTTATAATAGTTTTAGATTTGCAGAGACGTTCTAAAGATGGTACAGTTCCCAGGTACCTCACATGCTGTTTTCCCCAGTGTTAACCTCTTCCCTATCGCTACATTAGTATGAGTACATTTGTCACAACTAATGAACTGATTTGTTGTGTTCAGTCACTCAGTCCTGTCTCTCTGTGACCCCATGGACTGGAGCATGCCAGGCTTCCCTGTCCTTCCCCATCTCCCACAGTTTGTTCAAACTCATGTCCCTTGAGTCACGATGCCATGGAACCATCTCATCTCTGTCATCCCCTTCTCCTCCTGCCCTCAACCTTTCCCAGCATCAGGGTCTTCGAACCAATATTTGAACAGTATTACTGAAGGCCAGGAGACCTGGGTTCGATTCTGGGTTGGGAAGATCCCATGGAGAAGAGAAAGGCAACCCACTCTAGTATTCTGGCCTGGAGAATTCCAGGGACAACCCATGGGGTCGCAAAGAGTTGGACACAACTGAACGACTTTCACTTCACTTCACTGAAGGCCAAACTTTATCCATAAGTTTTTCATTTTTACCCAATGTCCTTTCCTTGTTCCAGAGTCCCATTCAGGACACCACATTACATTTAGATTCATGCCTCCTTAGCTATCTTTAGGCTGGGGCAGTTTCTCAGACTTCCCTTGTTTTGTTGTTTTTTTTTGAACTTTTAAATTTTGTATTGAGGTATACCCACTCCAGTGTTCTTGCCTGGAGAATCCCAGGGACGGGGGAGCCTGGTGGGCTGCCGTCTATGGGGTTGCACAGAGTCGGACACGACTGAAGCGACTTAGCAGCAGCAGCGTAGCAGATTAAGAATGCTGTGACAGTTTGAGGTGAACAGTGAAGGGACTCAGCCACACGTGTACATGTATCTATTCCTCCCCAAATCCCACACCCATCTAGGCTGCCACATAACACTGAGCAGAGTTCCATGTGCTATACCAAACTTCCTACCTGTCCTTTCCCCCCAGCAACTGTAAGTTCATTTTCTAAGTCTGTGGGACTTGTTTTTGATAAGCTTAACTTTTTTGAGGAGTACTGGCAATCAGGTATTTCCCTAGCATGCCCATCAATATGGGTTTGATTTTTTCCTTGTAATTAGCCCTAGACATAGATGTTCTTGGTCTTAGGAAACATCTGAACAACAACAACAAAATCCAATAATTTGAGATCATTTGGCGAAAGGGGTTTATAACATTCCCACACTCACATTCAATTTTTATAAATTTGGTTATTCCAAACCTTTACCGTGAATAAAGCAAGGTGAGGCTAGGCCATTATCTCTGACAATAATGCTCAATGAAACGTGTTCAGGTCAAAGAAGCTTCTTCAGTCTAGACTTTCCATCATTTACTAACCATTCAGGGCCTCCTTTTTGGGAAATATGAAACCCAGGTTGCTCTGCCTAAACTAGAATAGGGGTGTGGTGCAGGCTGAAAGCACAATTTTGCTTTATAAAAGGGACAAAAGAAAATAGGAAGAAGTGAATATACGGGTTGTTTTATAAGTTAAAAAGCAGGAGCTTTCTTCAAATCAAATGTCTAAATCCTGCCTAATTAAAAAAAGGAAATTGATATTTGGATATGGCATGTGTTGACATCTACCCCTTTGATTTATATGAGTATGAACCAGAGAGAACAGATTATTCGAGAGAGAAGAAAACGAGTTCCAATTTGACAGGAAAAGAGTGTAGGCAGCATTAGCTTCAGTGCTTGTTAAAACATGAAGGATTAATTGCAAAAAGGGAGGGAAGAATTGTGAATGTCTCCAGTTTAGCATCTCCAAAAATGCTTAGGGTTTCTGAGAATGGTTCATCCAACCACATGAAAGTGACGCTAAGGGATTCAGCCACATGACTCCTCTAAATCCAGGGCTGGGACTGCTCCACTTTTTACCATCAAACCATCTTACTTAAGAGTGTAGCCACAAATTAAATTTATTTTCTATTAGAAAAGCACTAAATCCTTTCAAAGGGGGCAAACAGCATTCAGGAATATGGGTGGCTCCCCCTCACTCCTTGCCCCCTACTCCCTCCTTGATAGAGTAAGTCACGTAAAAAAAAATTTAAAAAGAGCTTCTTAGTCTATGAATTCTTCCTCGGCTATATAAAAAAAGACAATAGTGGCTTTCAGTTATAAAATTCAACAGAATTCAGTTAGCAACCTTTTTTTTTCCAAACAAATAAACAGGCCAATCAGATTCAGAACTATTGGCTGAGTAGAGAAAAATGTGTGTGCACACATAGAAGGTACATGCATGCTCAGTCGTGTCCAACTCTTTGTGACCCCATGGACTGCAGCCCACCAGGCTCCTCTGTCCATGGGATTCTCCAGGCAAGAATACTGGAGTGGGTTGCCATTTCCTCCTCTAAGGACTGTATTGGCAAGAAGGTGTAAAAACAATTGCATAATAAATCTGTGTCGTGCTTTGTGGGCCATTTCTTTCTGAATTTGTAGGGTTCAGGTTTTGTGCTAGAGGAGGTCCAAAAATGAGGACGAAAAGGCAGTCTCCATGTGTCAGCTGACAACCCCCTGCTGATAAAATAAATCTATATTTGGGGACTCCACCCAAAGAGTCATGGGACCTCCTGCATTAGATCATTACCAAGCCACTTAGGTTAGAAATTATAGGGGGACTGTTAAAGAAAAGAAAAATAAAAACCTAAAGTGTTCCACTCCGTGCAGGCATGACATGAGTTCTTTGAGTTACTATGGTGCTTTTTTGCCAACGGTGATGGTGCATGAAATCAGTAGGATTATTCTAAATTTAGCAAGAAAGTAAAAGAATTTGGCAGGAAGATGTGCTTTCTCACATTAAAACTAGATGGTGAGTATAGATCTCAGGGGAGCAAATGGGAAATGAGGTTCTACAGCCAAGAAGCTTCTTTGTCTCTTTTTATCTGCCTGGAATTACTTAGATATGCCTATGCCTAAGGCACGGAGATGAACCAGATGACCTCTTAGGACTGTGTCTAGCTTGTTGGTTCTACTGATAAACTGCTACTTTGAAGTACTGAAAAGGACAAAAAAAACCCTCAGTTTAAGTGCTTGCTAAAAGATCAATGCAAGAGACAAGGGTAAACTGAATTTTTGTGATTGTCATCCAATCCCAAATCTCACCCATCCCCCACATTCTACACCAATGCCTTTTCCACCGAAGATTCTTTGATGTTTAACAAGAGACCCAAAGATTGAGAGTGAGTAGTGTGGAAAGGGACAGAAATCTGTCCTGGTAGTTCATTTCTAAGTGGAGATAAATCCTCTTAACATAACATTTATGTATACTTAGAAGACTAATGGATAAATGAATATCAAATTCCCAACTGTTCAACCTGAGCTAGTTTTGCAAAGAAGCACAAATAATAAACAAACTCAGAGACAAACAAAAATGTATGAATAAAAATTCCTTTGGGATCAAATGATTAAATTTATAGCACTTCAGAGATTTTTGTCTTTTTTGTCCCTCAGGCAAAAACCCTATTTCACAAGACTTAGAATGCACAAATTAAAGGCCATTTACATGGAGTTTGAAGTTCTCAGTTCTGGAAAAAGAAACAAGAGGCATATTCAAATAGTCAATAGAATTCTGTCTGAACCTTGTCCTTCACTCAGTTCTGTGGGTGACAGTGCTGGCTAGCTAAAAGAAATGTGATCATACTTCTTGAACACATATGTCAGAGTACACTCAATGTGTACATCAGTCAATAACCACAATGGAGTGTGTAAATAAAAATACACAAGGACAAAAAAAAATACACAGAAGGACAATATTTTTTTCTCCTTTTCCCTAAAAAGGAAAAAAAAAAAAAGATTTTATGTAATGAATAGGAGCAGTTTTCATGGTAATCTGACTTTTGCTTACAGACATGTGACAGTGAGTATTTTACCTTAATGACTGGTGGCTCAGAGATCACAAGGTACCCACTGTACTTTTCTAAGAGCCGAATAAGGAGAGGTGCCCCACGGTCCTGGGGAAGCAGGAACAATATGAAACCAGATAATGAAGAGTTAAGGAAAGCTTCTCAGGCTGCTAATGAACTCCATCCTGCCCTGGTGAGACCACCCTCCTTTTTAAGTAAGAAGTAATTTAATCTGCATCGAACTCGTTGTATTTGGGCTTCATCCAATCTAAGAATATCAGTGTGATAAATTACAATGAATTGTCTGCAGTACTTCACAAAGTGACTATAACAGACCTGAAAAACAAGATTTCTAAGCCTGATTTTCCAGCTCCCTTTGAATGCTTCTCGCCTTATCCCTGTCGCACCGCTCCAAAACCTGAGAAGGCTTCTTACACTGGAAGTTACGTGCTTCTGGCCCCATTTGATTAGATCCACAGTTGTTGGCCGTCTCTATTAAATCAAGTCCCACACTTGAACATGACACCAACAGTGAGACCCGCCAAATCCTAGAGCAAGAGAGCTAACATCGCTCCTTTCAC
Organism: Cervus canadensis; assembly: GCF_019320065.1. Classification (NCBI taxonomy): domain Eukaryota; kingdom Metazoa; phylum Chordata; class Mammalia; order Artiodactyla; family Cervidae; genus Cervus; species Cervus canadensis. The sequence continues at coordinate 12,115,565 of NC_057388.1, read as the reverse complement.
TTCTAAAGGATTTCTTTCCATGTGAGTCTCCTCCTGTAATCCACACCGTGGGCCAGGAGGTTAGTGAAATAGATTAGATTCTTAGTTCAGATTCTAAAAAAGCAGTTGGATCAAGGCACCCTAGAGTTTGATCATAAGGATCAAGGAAAATGGGCCAAGACTGAAAAGGGGATCAGGAACTCAAGTCCTGGCTGAGTCTGTGCAGTCACAGACTGTGTCATTCAACTCCTTTGGGATGTACTTTCCTCATTTAGGTCAACAACCGTTGCCCTAGAGAATAGATCACCTCCTTTCCATTTCATGGCTTAGATGTCTCAGCTCTTCAGGATGCAAAAGCAGAGCTTATAGTCTATAGAAGGTCCTTCCCAAATAAAAGGTCAGACTGGGGTTAAATGCATTGTGCTGGTCAGAGGACAGGAGTCTTTGGGGAAATACACAAAACTTGGGTGGGAGAAGCAGGATGGGATTGGCTTCTTCCCAGTCACAGGATACAGATATTGCTATGTAAAGATCCACGGACTGGTAACTGAGAACGATTTTCTGACAAAATCATGTTAATTCTACCAGGCCTCCCTTTTTCACAGGCAACATAAAATGGTCACGTTGGACCTGTGAGCCTCACTCACAGGGGCAGGGGTTCTCTTCTCTCTTCTCTGCTGTGCTGTGTGTGTCTGAGACGCTTCTGAGGACTAGGAGACACCTGTATTTGTTTCTCATTGCTGCTGTAACAAATTACCCCACACGGAGCATCTCAGAACAATACACATTCGTTACCTTAGCGTTCTGGAGGTTAGGACTAAAATTGATGGGGAGGGCAGAGGTACATTCCTTTCTAGAGGCTCTGGGGAGAATCAATCTCTTTGCCATCTTTCCAGCTTCTCATTCTTTGGCTCGTGGCCACCTTCCATCTTCAAAGCAGCAATGGCTGGTTGAGTCTTGCTCACATCTTATCACTTTGATTCTGCTTCCATCATCACATTTCCTTCTAAGTCTGACTCTCCTACCTCCCTCTTTCATTTATAAGGACCTCTGTGATTATACTGGGCACATCCAGATAATCCAGGATAATCTCCCCTTCTCAAGATCCTTAATTTAGAACATCTGCAGAGTCTCTTTTGCCATGTGAGGTAAGACACTGAGTTTCCTGGTATTAGTAGCTGGGCATTATTCTGCCTACCACAGTGTTCAATAAATAGTTGATCAACTTATAAATATTTTGAGAAAATGGTAAGCAAAACACTTTGCATTATTTATAAGGTTAACTCATTTCCACGGATTGTCAGTAGCCAAAGTCACAGATATACTAGACATTTCTGACCCCTCCTAGACACACAACCTTTATACTCATTCAAGTTCAAATGCACTTCATCCTGTTCTGGCTTTAAAAATGCACTCTGGCTCTATCTTACTCTCTTTCACCTAGTAGACAGAATACAATCTTCTGTGACAGACTTTTCCCAACCAAATTAAATGAATTGCTCACTGTCACACAAAGATATAGACTTTTTACTTCCCTTGCATCTCATTTCATACTAAACTCCTTTCCCCAATTACCATCTCAGACAGATCAACCAACAAAAAGAGGAGGTGGTAATTTTCAGGCAGGAATAAAGATGCACATAGCATACTGGAATTCTACTAGGAAAAACTCAAGTTCTATTATTATTAACACCCTGAGTTACATATCTTTTCCCTCCAAAATGAATCCGTCAAATCTAAGCCATGATCAACGAGTTGGTCTCACATTAGAGGTGTTACCAAACATCACATCAAGATTCAGACACCATCTGTCAAAACTTTTTCAAACTTGTCCCCATGACATTATAAAATATGACAATAATCTACCTCCAAGTGTCACCCAACCCTCCTCCCACCAATGCAAGTAAAGTTTCACGGTGACTTTGGCAGGTAATCTATAGGAACTTCATAATGGACAATTACAAATTTTCATTTTGAAGTTGTTCAGTTGTTTTGAAGCAATTGATATTTTATACCTGTTCATCTATATCACTTGCACAAACTTCTACTAGTTCTTAGTCAAAACAATTACAGAAACCCTGTCATTTTTTACTTAATTGCAGCATTAATAAAGGGATGACAACTCAGTATCTCCCAATGCCCAGTTCTATCCATGTGTTATATATAACTGGTATTAAAGAGTAATTGAGAATAACTGGAAATCAAATATTATACATAAGTATGTTGATAGATAAGTACTGAGAACTAGATTGACATGTGAAACAGTACTTCAGAATCTGATACCCATGCATTCTCTTCTTTTAAACTTGGCAAAGATATCAAACTATATGAAAGATGAAGTCCACAGATTTACTTACAGGTTATCTTAAGTACAAACAAAATGTCTCTCTGTGGCCTAGAGGAAATAATTGTGCAAGAGTCACAAGATGAAAATTCTCTTGAGCAATTTCTCCTGCAGTTTCAGTAGGTCATTAAATATTTAGCACTTGCTGTTTCCATGGGGCTTCCCAGGTGGGACAGTAGTAAAGAATCTGCCTGCCAATGCAGGAGACACAAGAGATGTGGGTTTGGTCCCTGGGTTAGGAAGATTCCCTGGATTGGAAATGGCGGTCCACTTCAATAATCTTGCCTGGAGAAACCCATGGACAGAGGAGCCACAGCCCATGGGGCTGCAGAGAGTCAGACACGACTGAGTGACTGAGCAAGCATGTGTGTTTGCACACCTAGACCTCCTAAGATAGGTTTAACACAGCACATAGCTCTCACTGAAGAATGTGAATTTCTACAGTAAAATCTAGTTCAAAGGAAACCAATCTCTACTGTATTTTCTTTTCTTTTTCTTATTTAACTCCATATTCTTAAACATGAGCTTTAAAATGCAAAGAAACTAGGAAAATTTATATATGTGTGTGTGTACATATGTAAACATATATTTTCTATGAAGAAGACAAACACAAAATAAAGTTGAATTTCTAAACAGCTGTTTCTAGAGTCAGAAACCTTGTGTGCACCAGGTCCAAGGGAAAGGAGCAGACACCCCACAAGAGACTGAGCCAGACTTGCCGTGGAGTGTTTAAGTGTCTACGGCAGAGGCATGGGTCAGCAGTGGTCTGCCACAGAGACAGGGGCTCTGGCTGCAGCAGACCTGGGAGGCATGGCATGTGGCATAAGTCCTTTTGGAGGAGGTCGCCATTAGCTCCACTACAGAGCTGCTGAGCAGATGACCCACAAACTGGAGAACAATTACACCAAAGAAGTTCTCGCACTTTTGTAAAAGTTCTGGGATCCACAACAGACTTCCAAACCTGGGGATCCAGCAAAGGGACTGAGAACCCCCAGGGAATTTGACTTTGGAGGCCAGTGGGATTTGATTACAGAACTTCCACAGCACTGGGGAAACAGACTCTTAGAGGGCACAAGAAAAACCTTGTGCGCACCAGGACCCAGGAGAAAGGAGCAGAGACCCCACAAGAGCCTGAATCAGACTTGCCTGTGAGTGTCCAGGAGTCACTGCTGGAGGCGAGGGTTGACAGTGGCCTGCTGCAGGGTCGGGGCACTGACTGCAACCGTCCTGGGAGCCCAGTGTGCTAGCGTAAGTCCTTTTGAAGGAGGCTGCCATTACCTCCATTACCCCCACCATAGTAGGGGAGGGCGGGAACACAGCATCCCCCATCAGGAGAAAGCTGGACTAAAGATTTACTCATCATGGCCATGCCCACCAGGGCAAGGCCCAGTTTTCCCAACAGCCAGTCCCTCTCATTAGGACACGTTCACAAGCCTCTTATGCTTCTCCATCAGAGGGCAGACAAAATGAACACCACAATCACAGAAAACTAACCAAACTGATCACATGGATCACAACCTTGTCTAACTCAATCAAACTCTGAGCCATGCTATGTAGGGCCACCCAAGACAGATGGGTAAGGTGGAGAGTTCTGACAAAACATGGTCCACTGGAGAAGGAAATGGCAAACCACTTCAGCATTCTTACCTTGAGAACCCCATGAACAATATGAAAAGGCAAAAAGATATGACAATGAAAGATGAGCTTCCCAGGTCAGTAGGTGCCCAATATGCTATTGGAGAAGGGTGGAGAAAAAGTTCCAGAAGGAATAAAGTGGCTGAGCCAAAGTGGAAACAACGCCCAGTTCTGGATGTGTCTCATGGTAAAAGTAAAGTCTGATGCTGTAAAGAGCAATATTTCATAAGACCCTGGAATGTTACGTCCATGAATCAAGGTGAATTCAGTCAGTTCAGTTCAGTCACTCAGACGCGTCCGACTCTTTGTGACCCCATAAATCGCAGCACGCCAGGCCTCCCTGTCCATCACCAATTCCCGGAGTTTACTCAAACCCATGTCCATCAAGTCGGTGATGCCATCCAGCCATCTCATCCTCTGTCATCCCCTTCTCCTCCTGCCCCCAATCCCTCCCAGCATCAGGGTCTTTCCAGTGAGTCAACTCTTCACATCAGGTGGCCAAAGTATTGGAGTTTCAGCTTCAACATCAGTCCTTCCAATGAACACCCAGGACTGATTTCCTTTAGGATGCACTGGTTGGATCTCCTTGCAGTCCAAGGGACTCTCAGGAGTCTTCTCCAACACCACAGTTCAAAAGCATCAATTCTTTGGCGCTCAGCTTTCTTCACCATCCAACTCTCACATCCATACATCACCACTGGAAAAACCATAGCCTTGACTAGACAGACCTTTGCTGACAAAGTAATATCTCTGCTTTTAAATATGCTATCTAGGTTGATCATAACTTTCCTTCCAAGGAGTAAGCGTCTTTTAACTTCATGGCTGCAATCACCATCTGCAGTGATTTTGGAGTCCAGAAAAATAAAGTCAGCCACTGTTTTCCCATCTATTTCCCATGAAGTGATGGGACTGGATGCCATGATCTTAGTTTTCTGAATGTTGAGCTTTAAGCCAACTTTTTCACTCTCCTCCTTCACTTTCATCAAGAGGCTTTTTAGTTCTTTACTTTCTTCCATAAGGGTGGTGTCGTCTACATATCTGAGGTTATTGATATTTCTCCCGGCAATCTTGATTTCAGCTTGTGCTTCTTCCAGCCCAGCGTTTCTCATGATGTACTCTGAATATAAGTTAAATAAGCAGGGTGACAATATACAGCCTTGACGTACTCCTTTCCCAATTTGGAACCAGTCTGTTGTTCCATGTCCAGTTCTAACTGTTGCTTCCTGACTTGCATACAGGTTTCTCAAGAGACAGGTCAGATGGTCTGGTATTCCCATCTCTTTCAGAATTTTCCACAGTTTATTGTGATCCACACAGTCAAAGGCTTTGGCATTGTCAATAAAGCAGAAATAGATGTTTTTCTTGAACTCTCTTGCTTTTTTGATGATCCAGCAAATGTTGTCAAACGGGAGATGGCAAGAGTGAACATCGACATGTTAGGACTCAGTGAACTAAAATGTACTGGAATAGGCAAATTCAATTTGGATGACCATTACACCTACTACTGTGGGCAAGAATCCCTTAGAAGAAATGGAGAAGCCCTCATAGTCAACAAAAGAGTCCGAAATGCAGTACTTGGGTGCAAAAATGACAGAATGATCTCTGTTAATTTCCAAGGCAAACCATTCAATATCACAGTAATCCAAGTCTATGCCCCAACCACCAATGCCTAAGAAGCTGAAGTTGAACAGTTCTATGAAGACCTTTAAGACCTAGAACTAATGCCAAAAAAGATGTCCTTTTCATCATAGCAGATGGGAGCGCAAAAGTAGGAAGTCAAGAGATACCTGGAATAACAGGTAAGTTTGGCCTTGTAGAACAAAATGAAGCAGGGCAAAGGCTAACAGTTTTGCCAAGAGAATGCACTGGTCATAGCAAACACCCTCTTCCAACAACACAAGGGACAACTCTACACATGGACCCCAGATGGTCAATACCAAAATCAGACTGATTATATTCTTTGCAGCCAAAGATAGAGACGCTCCATACAGTCAGCAAAAACAAGACTGGGAGCTGACTGTGACTCAGGTCATGAGCTCCTTATTGCCAAATTCAGACTTAAGTTGAAGAAAGTAGGGAAAACCACTAGACCATTCAGGTATGACCTAAATCAAATCCCTTACAATTACACAGTGGAAGTGACAAATAAACTCAAGGGATTAGATCTGATAGAGTGCCTGAAGAAATATGGATGGAGGTTTGTAACACTGTATAGGAGGTGACGATCAAAACCATCCCCAAGAAAATGAAAAGCAATAATGGTTGTCTGAGGAGGCCTTACAACTAGCTGAAAAGAGAAGAGAAGCGAAAGGCAAAGGAGAAAAGGAAAGATATTCCCATCTGAATGCAGAGTTCCAAAGAATAGCAAGGAGAGATAACAAAGCCTTCCTCAGTGATCAATGCAAAGAAATAGAGGAAAACAACAGAATGGGAAAGACTAGAGATCTCTTCAAGAAAATTAGAGATACCAAGGGAACATTTCATGCAAAGATAGGCACAAGAAAGGACAGAAATGGTAGGGACCTAACAGAAGCAGAAGATGTTAAGAAGAGGTGGCAAGAATACACAGAAGGAATGTACAGAAAAGATCTTCATGACCCAGATAATCACGATGGTGTGGTCACTCACCTGCAGCCAGACATCCTGGAATGAGAAGTCAAGTGGGCCTTAGGAAGCATCACTCTAAACAAAGCTAATGGAGGTGATGGAATTCCAGTTGAGCTATTTCAAATCCTAAAAGATGATGCTGTGAAAGTGCTGCACTCAGTAGACCAGCAAATTTGGAAAATTCAGCAGTGGCCACAGGGCTAGAAAAGATCAGTTTTCATTCCATTCCCAAAGAAAGGCAATGCCAAATAATGTTCAAACTACTGCACAATTGCACTCACCTCACATGCTAGAAAAGTAGTGCTCAAAATTCTCCAAGCCAGGCTTCAACTGTATGTGAACTGAGAACATCCAGAGGTTCAAGCTGGATTTAGAAAAGGCAGAGGAACCAGAGATCAAACTGCCAACATCCGCTGGAACATTGAAAAAGCAAGAGAATTCTAGAAAAACATCTGCTTCATTGACTATGCTAAAGCCGTTGACCGTGTGGATCACAACACGCTGTGGAAAATTCTTAAAGAGATGGGAATACCAGACCACCTTACCTGCCTCCTGCGAAACCTGTATGCAGGTTAAGAAGAGTTACAACAAGACATGGAAACATGGACTGGTTTCAAATTGGAAAAGGAGTACATCAAGGCTGTATACTGACGCACTGCTTATTTAACTTCTATGCAGTGTACATCATGCAAAATGCCAGACTGGATGAAGCACAAGCTGGAATCAAGACTGCTGGGAGAAATATTAACAACCTTGGATGTGCAGATGATACCACCCTTATGGCAGAAAGTGAAACAGAACTAAAGAGCCTCTTGATGAAGGTGAAAGAGGAGAGTGAAAATGTTGGCTTAAAACTCAACACTTAAAAAACTAAGATCATGGCATCCGGTCCCATCACTTCATGGCAAACAGATGGGAAAACAATGGAAACAATCACAGACTTTATTTTCTTGGTCTCCAAAATCACTGCAGATGATAACTGCAGCCATGAGATTAAAAGACACTTTCTCCTTGGAAGAAAAGGTATGATAAACCTAGAAAGCCTATTAAAAAGCAAGGACATTACTTTGCCAACAAAGGTCCCTATAGTCAAAACTATGGTGTTTCCAGTAGTTATGTATGGATTTGAGAGTTGGATCATAAAGAAGGCTGAGTACCAAAGAATTGATACTTTTGAACTGTGGTGTTGGAGAAGACTCTTGAGAGTGCCTTGGCCTGCAAGGAGATCAAACCAGTCAGTCCTAATGGAAATCAATCCTGGATACTAATTGGAAGGACTGATGCTGAAGCTGTAGCTCCAATACTTTGGATACCTGATGCAAAGAGCTGACTCATTAGAAAAGACACTGATGCAGACAAAGATTGAAGGCAGGAAAAGGGGACGACATAGGACGAGATGGCTGGATGGCATCCCTGACTCAATGAACATGAGTTTCAGCAAGCTCTGGAAGATGCTGAAGGACCGGCAAGACTGATGTGCTGCAGTTCATGGGATCACAAAGCGTTTAACACAACTCAATGACTGAACAACAAGAGTCAGAAAGTGTTACAGCTTGGTAGCAATAATGCCTTTCACACGGTATATACAAGGTACTGTGGAAAGTTCTGTCTGTGTCTATATTAGCCAAGTCAAATGCAGAGTTGAAGAAAATGGGTCAAAAGTTCCCTTTAAAAAAAATCAAACTACTTTTTTTCAAGGCAATCAGACCAAGAAGGCAATAAAAGAGTTTCCTTTTCCTGTATAATTTGAATAAACTACGTCAGTTTTGCACACATTCACATCCCTTCTTCCAAAATGTACACAATGGCTATATAGCTAGCTACAAGTTGTCACACATCTGGAAGACTATTTTAAAACACATTCAAAATGTTTTCACTACAGGATGCCAAGCATCTGGCAATACAAACTTCTCTTAGAAATTTTTCTTCTATAGAATTCAGTCCTGTGTAGAGAGTCGTTGTTCCAGATTTTGAACTGCATGTTTTATTTGTGGAATTGATATACATATATATGTATGCAAAATACATATACTTGCAAAATACACATATATGCAAAATACATACATATGCAAAGGCAAGGTTTTCCTTGTGATTTTGATTTAGGTAGGCTTAGCTTAATGATGTTAACAGAGTTGCCATTGATTTTTGCATGACTTGCACTCCTCGCTAGCTGTGTCCTCCCCGGCCCCCAAAAAGCCCTTCAGTGGCCTCTATTGGTCAGTCCCTCCCCAGGAACGTTCTCTCCCAAAAGAACAGCCCTCACTCACTTGTCTAAATAGTAACTGACTTTATTGGTTTCATTCCTCAGCAAGGATGAGGAAAAGCGAGGCTTCTAGCTTTGCCCGTCTAATAGGAACCAGCCTTAGGAATACCTGTGGTTCACCAACCATCCCCAAACCATTTGCAGGATCCTGAGGTAGGAGGTAGGTATTCTTCATGTGAGGTCGCCTCCCTCCTTGGGTGAGCCAGCTCAGATTTCCAGAGGCCTTTTCCACAAACTAACCTAACCATTCCTACCACCGCTCCACTTTCAACCTTTCACACCAAGCCTTAAGTCGGGTGAGAGCACGGGGGGTGGGGTGGGTGGTGGTGTTCTGGGTAAAATATGCACCAATTATTTCAGCTCTGTAGATTGTGAAGACCTCAGATCACACCTTCTTGCTTGTGACCCAGGAGAAGAGCAGCAAACTCACAGGCAGGGCACAGACCATATTCATCCTTGTGGCCTTGGCACCGAGCATGGTGCTGGGCATGGTAAGTGTCTACTGAATTGTTCTGGATAAAAATGCAGACTGCCCCAGCATTGAAGTAAAGATGACTGCGTTTCAAAACTTGAAATCAAATCAAGCAGGTAGTCAGGTTTGAACCTAAGCAGCATTCACCATGGCATTAGTTATGCCATGAATAGCAGACTAAAAGGACGGGTCCACCAGAGCTACCTGGCATTAGGGTGTCACTGGTAAAACATAAAGACTAGGTGTAAGGAAGTCTGGAGGCCCCGTGGGGTACCAGCTTACCTTATTTAGGATTCTTTGACACAAAGAATACACACCTTGGGGGGAAGATCATTCCGTCTCCTTCTTCATGGAACATGCCTTGACCTGACTGGCTTCAGTTCTAGAGGTCCCTGGGCTGCTCGCGGCTCTGGAGCTCAGCTGCAGCCATAGAAACTTGCACGTGGTTGTTAAGCTCACTTTGAAGGGTGTGAGGACATCCCTGAGGGATCTGACGGGCTCAGGGTGTAGGGGAAGGCGGGGGACCTCAGTGCTGGAGTTCCAGCAAGCTGCCTGCGGTGTCGCAGGCAGTCCTTGCAACCTTATTTACACACAGGCTTGCGACCTCCTCTAGAAGCTTGCAGGAAAAAAATGGGAGACTCTGAAGAACTCAAGAAATCTTAAATCACAGATGGGATAAGAATTACAGAAATATAGTTTATACTGTAAACAAGACCTCATATAACCAGTCTGGTGTGGCCTAGGAAAACCTGGACTTGATAGATAGGTAGGTAGATGAAATTAAAACACAGAAATAGGGAAAATGAATTTGGTAACATCAAGCAATGTAACATATTGACACTTTATAATATATTTAATAGCATAAAATATTGTTACTGCACTTTAAAATATTCTAAATCAAGTATGTAAGTTTCATGTTCCTCTGAGCTGAAAACAGACCTGAGAAAAAAGTAGAAAGGCTTCTTAAAGGATTAATAATTCCCATGTGAGGAATGTATTTTAACTCAGAATTCCTCAAGGAAAACCAGCCTTCTCTGTCGATTTTACAAATAACAGCCATTGCTGGCTAATATTTCTAACCTTTAGTCAGTTTTCTGTTGATGAAAAATCAGAATCAGGGATTATTACTTTTACAAAGAATGTTTAGACATCCCAGTGACATGATCACTATATAAAATAAAATTCAAATTATCTCAGTTTAAACACTGACTTTGACAGTTAGTAAAATCATTTAATTTTCTGCTATGGAAACTATTTTAATAATTTTAACCACTTCTTAGATGATATCAATTCTTTGAGATGAAGTACGACGGAGAATGAAAATAATCTTTGTAAGTTGAGCTCCATTGCAAAAAAAAAAGAATGATTTCCATTCTTCAGTAGGAATATTAACGGATAACCTTTCGAGTGCCTTTCCTTGTATTTCTCTTCTTCCTCTGCATCCCCTGCTTTCTACAGCTCAAAGAAAGCCTAGCTCATGAAAACAGATTCTATTTAATGATCCCCTTCCCTCTGCCTTCTCCCATTCTCTTTCATTCACATTCCCAACTTTGCATCTCTGTTCTCATTTTCCTTTTTTCTTTCCGGGGAATGACCACCTCAAAGGATTAATTCAGAACATGCAGCAGAAAATGGTAACAAGAGTGGGCAAATCAGGATGTGGATTTAAAATCAAGAGGTATTTTAAAGGAGGAGAGTTACTCAAATTAAACATATGTTAAGAATATGGGTTTGTTGTTCATGGCATACCTGCTGCCTGTCATCCCACCCTCATCGGATCAGCCTTCAAGGGCAAAGCATTCCCTAGTGGAATAATAAATAGAGCGGCTGGAGTGGATATGAATCTGAGCAGCCCAGCAAGCTGCCTGTCCTCTTGGTCTGACTCCACTGTTGGAACACAGGTGGTCACTGAACCAGATCAACTAGTGAAATGGATCGTGGCCCCTCAGGCTCACTGCCAGAGAGAGAGAGGGAACAGAATTCAGGCTCCAAGTAATCAGGCTCTGGGAATAAAAAATTCTAATACAGGTCTTACTGAGCTTTTATACCAAACTGTTTTAACTGACGCTGCCTGTTTTCCAAGGCATCATCTTTCCTACCTTGATGCAAGTGAACTAGGCAAAAATCCACTGGTCTTTTAAAAAAATATGCTAGTAAGATCCTTAACAGCTGACCTGCCATCAATCGAGGGGTGTGGCAAATTTACTCTGTAGGTAAAAATACAAAGAATTGCCCTATTTCTGCACTTTCATTCTTCCCAATGTACTATATTTTGCAGCTCTCTGCTGTCTCAGAATTATGCTCCCAAACATTATTGATATGAACTAGTCAAACCTATACTCATTAAAGGTTTCTAGGGGAACCTACATAGAATAGCAATACATGATTTATTTGTTCATTTATATCCTTCCTTGCTTTAGAGGGGTTTTGAAGGTGAGAGCAGTGATATAAGGTATTTATGGGTTGAATTCATTCCACTGATAAGAAGGATTCAATAGTCTTGGGTCTCTCTGGAGAAGTTTCCATGCTATGGACAACTTATCCATAAGCGTTTTGAGGGAAGTACTTTTAACTTGGTTTTGAAATAATATGGGTCTGCGAAGCTCAAGGGACTCCTTTCCCATTTATTTTGACATTATTCCTAGAACATGAGACCTACCTAGCTAGCCGTGATATTATTACAGACTAATAGAAGCTAACTGGTTTCCCTTTATTCAGTGAAAATAATCCTTGCTAATAAATGAATAGTGTGGGGGAATCGTTTCTAAGTCCCTCAAGGATTTCATAAATGTCCATTTATAAACCATCATACACAAATAACAGAAACTTCTTAACTCTTCATCAAAGAAGTCAGGCCCCCAGTGTTTGTTTACAAGTTCAGGTTATCACATACAGAAATGAAAATACATTAACACCAAGACTAACAATGCCCCATATCAGCAGATATTATATCAGAGGACTTGACATATATATATACATACATACATACATATATATATATATATATATATATATATGAAGATTCCTCTTTCTCCAAGTTGGTGATGTTTTATAGAACTTGGCTCAAACGTCCCTCATACAAAGGGGAGAACATACTGTAATGTTCTAAAGGCAGGAGTTTTGTGTTCAGCCTGTCTCTGCAACTTTCATTATTCAAAGTGGAAAATCAGGTGAAATCCAGTTCTGAAATTTAGCAAGTCCTCACCTCACAAGGTGACCAAGGATATTAAAGAAAATGCCAAGAAACAGGTAGAGGCATCACTCAAAAGTGCGGCTTGGCAGGAGCGGGGGTGTAGAACGCAGGTACAAGCAGGTTGGCGGGGCGCAGGTAGCACTTCCCTAAGCACCTTCCTCCAAGGGAAGCCTTTTCAAGAGTTTCAGTGACAGTGGGTTGACACATGTTGTCAATGCCTCTGACGACATGATGTGAAAGGAAGCAGGTGAGGATGAAGATGGAAAGACACACGAGAAGGTGTGGGGGTGGGCAGACAGCATTGTACTTTCCTACTCCCAAAGCAACCCAAAGGTGCTGCCCTACTCTGGGGCTTGCTCCCTTTGACATTCCAAGGTGATTCTGTCTGTGATGAGCAGTCCTTTAGGATGGAATATTATTCTGCTGCAGAACTGGCCAGAGAGGAGGTGGTTTGCCCCGGACAGGAGCATGAGCCATGTTCGACAAGGCAAGATGATGACTGGGCAGGGGAAAAGGGAACCATTCAAGAGAATTCAGGCATTGAAAAGGCAGCTGGTCCAGAAAACCATGAAGGTTTCATCAAACCCTGAGGTTCTACAGTTCTATATATGAATAGGTCCTATGGAAAAAACATTAATTCATATGAGAAATAAAAAGCTTCCTTGGTGGCTCAGATGGTGAAGAATCTACCTACAATGCAGGAGACCTGGGTTAGATACCTGGGTCAAGAAGATTCCCTGGAGAAGGAAATGGCAACCCACTCCAGTATTTTCACCTGGAGAATCCCATGGACAGAGGAGCCTGGTGGGCTACAGTCCACGGGGTCTCAGAGTCAGACACGACTGAGTAACTAACACTTTCACATGAGTAACAAATGCCCAAAAAACAAAACAAAAAGCAAAAATCAATCCTTTCCCCACACAACACAGCAGAATATGGTTAGTCTATCTTAGAATGCTAATTGGACTTAGCTGGGGTTTGCCTTTCCATTTATTTAAAAAAAAAATGATTAGACGATGAAACAAAAATACAACCCCTGGTTACAAATATTAAGTGGGTGTGGATGTAGAACTCTGGATCAGTAGTTGAGATTGGCTAATACAATGTCTCTGCTGCTAAAACTAAATCAAATTAATTACAGAAATCTCCCTGAGCCCACAAAAACTCTGCTCACAGTACCTGACCACGCTCCCTCACATTCTTGTATGTGTGTACACTCTGTGGCTAAAGGAGCACATTTGCTTTGATTGTGGAGCTCTTTCCAGACCTTAAGAGCTGCAATTCTAATTTTTACACTGAGAAAATGCTCAAAATGTGTTCCCTTCTGGGGGAGTGAAACACTGTGCCTCTTTCAAGAGGCAAGCCCTTAGAAGCCCATCACCTGTTGTTCGAAACCTTCAGGCTCCATTTTTGTAGCATCTTTGTCCTGTATTTTCTGAAAGGCTTTGAGCTCTTGGACGAACATTCTTCTAGTGGCAATTTTAACACAGCTGAATGCTTTCATTTGTGCTGCAGGTAGCACACACAATAATAGGCATCATTCAATGAATACTGTTCCCATACAGAAGTTCTCTTCCAAGAGTCATTTGCCAGCTGCCCCGCTGTGGGATCAGAGGGTGGGACACTTTTGATTTTAGACATATGGAAGGGGACAGTAGGAGCTGGGCTTTTAGCGACAGAGCTTTCTGGGGCCCTGGGGTAAGTGTTATACTTCTCTTGCCAGAGAACAATGACAGCATGCCACCTCACTATTCACACAGAGCCTCACTGAGATTATGAACCACACACATGGCAAAATACTTCACTAAAATGTAGACCAAGAGCACTTTCCTTCAGAAGTATATTCACTGGAAGGGCAGGGGCTGAAGCTCCAACATTTTGGCCAACTGATGCAGAGAGTCGACTCATCAGAAAAGACCCTAATGCTGGGAAAGATTGAAGACAACAGGAGAAGTGGGTGGCAGAGGGTGAGATGGTTGGATAGAATCACTGACTCAATGGACATGAGTCTGAGCAAACTCCAGGCGACAGTGAAGGACAGGGGCACCTGGCATGCTGCCGTCCATGAGATCGTGAAGGGTGGAACACGGCTTAGTGACTGAACAACAACAAGTTCTGGAAGAAAAGCTGAATAAGCCAAAGGGAAAGCCTTGGGTATAAGCTGCTTATCTGCTATTGTTAGCGAGGTGAGGGGATCCTGGTCATACTTTCTGGGCTCTAAGGACATTTTGGCCCCTCTTCCATCATGCTCCAGAATTACTTTTTCCATTCCACCCCCCCCCCCGCCCCCCCGATGCTGCCTCTGTAACACAACCACTCTACGTAGTTTATCTCAGGAAATGACAATTGGCTGTCGAATCCCATACAAATTGATTGGATATGACAGCCTAAAAGAACAAATATTCTGCAGAGAAGAAAGTTTTTACTTAGACTCTTGTATTTTCGATCCCTTTTTAAAATCCCTTCTTGCTTAATTTTATTATTTCAATTAGATCATTTAAAAAATCAACACATCACATGCCAACCTCCCCTAAGAGCAATCATAAGATTTGATGATTTTTCTGATACACAGGCTAGGGTTTCAAATTTGCATTATTTTATCTACCAAATTAACTCTGAATTCTAAACCAAACTAATGCTGCCATGTGTTTTTAAACATCTCTAATCCAAACCATCTGGAGAGGCATGGCTTTGCAACAGCAACCCTTCCAGGACACTCTGTGGATTCTGTCACTGCTTGAGGTTTTGGCAAGCCATCAGCATTACTGTAATTCTCTTTTATGAAATATAGCTTTTGACTAGGATTTGAGAGTCTTGGGTGTGTGCATGCAGGCACTTGGGTACACTTTTGCTCTTGTCCCTTTCTTTTTTCAGCAGATCATATTTACAACAAACTTAAAGAAATAAAGGTCTCTGTTGTATACAAAGGATAAAATTAATTTCAACTACTCAACTTTATCTTAAGTTGTTAAGAAACACACCTCTCTGTACATAGGTGCTGGAAATACTTTTTAGACAAGTTAAAAGCAGCAGACATATCAACTTTAAAGAGCAGAAACTACCAAAAGTATAAAGTGATTATGGCAATAATGATTTGTAGATTTAACATATGAACTCAGTACATTTAAGAGGAGATCATAACTAAAAATCAACTAAGCTAAATCTTTGCCTGAGAAAGCAACATCTTGTTTAGTTCTTTGGCTACTAGGGAACATATTTAAAAAGTATAAATAAAAACAAAATCAGATATGAGCATGCTAAAAGCAAACTGTGGACCACTTGTCACAACAAAGGCTAAAAGAACTTTCCCTGGGGCTTCTCTGGTGGTTCAAAGGTCAAGAATCCGCCTGTCAATATGGGAGACATGGGTTCTATCCCTGATCTTGGAGGATCCCAATGCTGTGGAGCAACTAAGCCCGTGTACCACAACTACTGAACCTGTGCTCAAGAGCCCAGGAGCCGCAACTACTGAAATCCCTGCACCCTAGCGCCTGCGGTCTGCAACAAGAGAAGCCACTGCAATGAGAAGTCTGCGTACCACGACTAGAGAGCAGCCCATAGAGCAACGAAGACCCAGCACAGCCAAATAAATAAGTAAAAAACTTTCCCTGGAAGTAAGGGTGCTGAGTCTTCTTCCACAAATTCTTTGATAATAATGCTTTTAGATAATCTCAAAACTTAATTAAAAAAATGGACAGGTCCCCTTTTTTTTTGCTAAGAGCCACTGCCCAAAATAAATTATAATAATGATGTGACTGTTGGGGAATGTGACTATACCTGTATTTATTCCACCCCTTTCATCCAACAGTATAAGGCAACCTAAAGACATAAACAAACGGGAAGGTTTCACTGAAGCTCGTAAAGGGGGAAGATGTCTATCCTTTAGACACAGATGGTCTGAAGTCCAGACTAAGTCTGTGTTTAGAACATAAGGACGCCAAAGCAATGCAGAGGCACTGCCTCAGAGGTGGTCGCAGCCCAGAACACTCTTGCGGGGGCCGGGGGGGGGGGGCACTAACATGGTCTGGGACCTCATCACAATCCATCTCTGGCTGCTGTTTCCTTTCCTGCAGTGACATCCTCCACCCCCACACCTCTGAGGGAGAGGGGTGCCTCTCTGAGACTTCTCTTTCCTTTGAGACCACCTGGTATAATTTCAACCTGCTTCTGCCTGTATTAAAATACTGTAGGATAAAGGAAAAGCACAATCTGAGATTTTGGAGAATGGATGCCCCAACCAGGGGGACTGGAGCCCAAGTCTTTAGGAGACATAGCTCTTAATAGAGATGTTAATCTGGTCTCAGATGAAAGTAGAACATGGGTCAGTCTCAGGATCCTTATTCTCACTCCAGGGTCTACAGAGTGAGCTCAGTGTGGCAAAGGGCCAGCACATGTCTACAGAAATCAGTGTAGCCACATGACCTATGGTGGGCTTCTTTACTAGTGGTAAGAACCTGCCTGCCAATGCAGGAGACACAGGTTCGATCCCTGGGTTGGGAAGATCCCCTGGAGGAGGGAATGGCAACCCACCCCAATATTCTTGCCTGGAGAATCCTATGGACAGAGGAGCCTGGAGGGATATAGGCCATGGGGTTGCAAAGAGTTGGACCTGACTACACACACACACAAACTATAGTAGAGACCAGTGGGCACTCTTATGAAGCCTGTGCCTGAGGCAATCCGTGTAATTAAGCCATGAAAACTGAGGCATCTGCACCTATCTGTATATGGGGGAAGCAGACTAGCAGGGCTTCTAATGTAGCCATGTGTCACAACACAACAGTACCAGTTATCCAAACACTGAGATAACTTTGTACTTGTTAGAAAAATGCTCTTCCCCACATCCTCCCAGTGCTCCCCTGCTACCGGACCCCTGCACCCTCCCTCTTGCACCCTTCAGTCATGACCTCCCCCATTCAGCACCTAAAGGTGAGATGCTTAACACAAAGGGGACCCTAATCCATGCTCTCTGGACGGTACCATACAGATAGTTACATACTTAGAATTTCAGTCCTGCATAGTAGACAACTGACATTCACAGGTCACTTTGGTGCCTAATGGTGAATGCTTTATACATACTGCCTCCCACCCTTGCATGCTCAGTTGTGTCTGATTCTTTGCAACCCTACGGACTGCAGCCTGCCAGGCTCCTCTGTCCATGGGATTCTTTCAGCAACAGTCCTAGAGTGAGTTGCCAGGCCCTCTTCCAGGGGATCTTCCGGACCCAGGGATCAAACCCAGGTCTCCTGATTGCAGGCAGATTCTTCACCGCTGAGCCTCCAGGGAAGCCCCGACTGTCTCCTGTGCTACACTCAGCCACTCAGACATGTCCGACTATCTGCAACCCATGGACTGTAGCCCACCAGGCCCCTCTCTCCAGGGGATTCTCCAGGCAAGAACACTGGAGTGGGCTGCCATGCCCGCCTCTAGGGGATCTTCTCAACTCAGGAATCGAACCCTTATCTCTGGCATCTCCTGCATTGTAGGTAGTTTCTTTACCCACTGAGCCACCTGGGAAGCCCCAGCTGTCTCCTAGGACTCAGTAACTGGGAAGGTAGAACTCTGTAACTGCCTCAGGTTTCCCCTTCATTTGGCTCTTGTAAATAAAAAGCACACATAGGGATCTAATGAGAGGAGATGGCCAGGTGATGGGAATTAGGGCAAGGCGGGGACTGGGGCCAGCTGAAGAGTTCCTGTGGGGAGGGGATGGCCTCTTCTCGGCTCTAGCCTATTGTTGCTGTGAGGATCTGGCCATAGTGGGTACCCTGTAAGTGCATGAATAAAGGAATGGATGAATATGTAAGGTGAGATTTCTCTGCAAAATACTCAAGTAAGGAAAATAAGAATACCAAAGTTTAAGCTTCCTTCCATGAGATGGACTATCATGCAGTAATAGAGAAACAACCAAATTTAAAGAGAATGCTTTTGTCTCTTCAAAGCATGTTCACCTATTGCTATGGGATTATGTTCTCCTAAAAGTATGTTGGAGTCCTAAAACTCAGAGTGATGTTATCTGGAGATGGGTGCTTTGGGAGGTAATTAGGTTTAAATGAGGTCATGATGGGGAGGCCCTCATCATGGTATTAAAATATGAGAAAAGCTCGCTCACACTCTCTCTCTATGTGAAGACGGACCTAAAAGGCAGTCACCTGTAAGTTAGGGAGAGTCCTCACCAGAAACCTTAATGGCTAGCACCTTGATCTTAAACTTACCAGCTCCAGAACTGTGAGAAAATTGTTTTCTGCTTTTTAAGCCACCCAGTCTGTGATACATTATTATGACAGCCTGAACACACCAACACACCTATTATCTCCTTTGTGTGTATGCTCGGTCATGTTCAACTCTTTGCGACCGTGTGGACTGTAGCCCGCCAGGCTCCTCTGTCCATGGGATTCTCCAGGCAAGAATACTGGGGTGGGTTGCCATTTCCTTTTCCATATTATCTCATTTATCCTCACAATAATCCCAAGAGGTAAACAGATGCCCACTGGCATTCAAGCCAGACTCCTGATAACACTCATTAGACCAAATTCTTTGGACCTCTGTGAATGGCCAGGGGGCAGGGTGGTGAGGACAAGCGGAGTTATAGGCTGAAAAGCTCACTCATGCTGTTTCCTGGCGCTCACTGCACAGCACCAATGATTCTTGGGCAATTCCTTGATGAAGCCCAACTGCAGAAAGCCCAGTTCAGACCATTTTAGCACAGTGCATGGCAAGATGAGAGAAGGGCATTTAGGGGACTGAATGAAATCTTCAACACTGAGTTCTACGCCTCCAATCTATGTGCACATCAATGGGGCAGAGCAAACGTTAAGAAGTCTTAGGTAGCTTTGTAATAGTATTAAATGTCAGCTTGATTACTTGCAATATGCCATGACAAGACAAAGGAAACAATTTAAAAATAAGTTGTTCAAAGATGGACTCTCTTTTAAGCATCCCCTGCATGTAATAATAGCTCGCTTGGTCACTTGTCAGGTACTCAGCACCTTCAACGCTATTTTCAGATGAAGAATCGCCCCTGATACTATCTGTTATAATCCTGCCGATAACTAATAATCTCCCTAGATATATCCTAATGATCAGCTTTGCTTCCTCTTATGTTAATTTTTAGAGAAGATTCTAGAAAGCAGGCAGATAAAGAGTGAAAGCTGGCAAGGCAGTTTCTCTGCTGCCAGCTTCCTGGGCTGAAACAGAAAAAGAAAAGTTCCTGCTGTTCGATTTAATAAGAATCAATGTCTAGCTCAAGCCTCTCTCGTTGGACCAGTCATACTCAATTGGCATAAAAGAAGAGTTTCCAAGTGTCTGCATTTCATTTCAGCACGTACATGTAAATTCCCGTGTGAAAGTTGCTCAGTCACATCTGACTCTTTACAACTCCATGCAGTCCATGGAATTCTCCAGGCCAGAATACTGGAGCGAGTAGCCTTTCCCTTCTCCAGGGGATCTTCCCAACCTAGGGATCGAACCCAGGTCTTCAACATTGCAGGCAGATTCTTTACCAGCTGAACCACTAGGGAAGCCCAAGAATAGTGGAGTGGGTAGTCTATCCCTTCTCCAGGGGATCTTCCTGACCCAGGAATCGAACTGGGGTCTCCTGCATTGCAGGCGGATTCTAACCAACTGAGCTATCACCGTGTGCTTTTTCCTAAAGACACAAAATAGCACTGCTGTGCTGCTGCTGTTCTTGTCTGATCCTTACAACCTGAATCTTTTATGTAAAAGTTTAATTCTACCTTTGTGTCACATGGATTCCTTAATTACCCATAATTATGTACTTCGAAATGCATCTCACATCTGTACAACCAACAATGCTGGTTTGTTCTTTGGGGTCTCTCCACCCAGCATTGCCTTTGAAAACTGGGTCTTACATTCGTCAGCACGTCCTTGTCGATGGAGTTCATTCTCCAGTCACTAACCAATTAATATGTGCCCTCACTTTGTCATCCCGGGAATTCATATTGAATACATAACCCTAGTTGTCAAATAAACTTTTTTTTTTTAATTTATTGGGATATAGCTGTTTTCTATTCATTCATCCCTGCTCTTTTCTCACCTTTACAGAGTAACAGGGCTTTCCTGGTGGCTCGGGGGGAAAGAGTCTGCTTGCTAATGGAGGAGATACAGATTCCATCCCTGGGTCAGGAAGATCCCCTGGAGGAGGCAACGGCAATCCACTCCAGTATTCTTGCCTGGGCAATCCCATGGACAGAGGAGCCTGGAAAGCTACAGTCCATGACGTCACAAAAGAGTTAGACGTGACTTAGTGACTAAAGAACAACAACCGAGCAACAACTACTTTCCGCATTAAAAAGCTTAGAAAATGACTTAAAAAAAAAAATCAGTCAGGCCATAAGGAAGTTACCCTCCCTTAATTAAAAAAGAATCCTTAAGTCAAATTCTAACACTTTTCTGGTCATAAAATACCTTGGGAAATTCTTTTAAATTAATGTATATCTTTGTTTCCATAGCTGTTTTGTTATTTAGATTACATGCCACCATCTGGGCTAGGGAAGGGACAAAAAGTGATGGGAGAAGAAATCAAGTTTATTGCAGTAAACCTCACAGCTCCACCAGAGCTGGAGGAAGTCTCCTTTCTCTGACATGGCAACAAGGCCTCACCAACCGCCCCGTGGTCACTCGGCAGTGTGGTCAGCCAGGAACAGCGCTGCCTGTCCACTGTGTCCACTCCCCCACCAGCAGCCCACGTTCCCATCACTCCTCCCAGGGAGGTCTGCCGCAACCTCAGGCAGAACCAGACGCTGAATGGCTAAAGTTGTCACTGCAATCTTACCTGTAATCTTTATAGAACCTTAATGAGAAGAGAAGATGCGGAAAAAGTCAGCCGAGGATTTTAAACATGGGCACAAATGAGGTTAGTTGGTATGAACCCCACTTCACATTCTGCTTCCCCCTCCAACCCCCAAGTCAGGAGCGATTTGGGTCTATGTCCATTTCAGGTCATTGTCAGATAATCCTCAAGAAGAGAATGCCAAGGACAAAGAAACCAAATCGGGAAAAAAATAAAAGTAAAAATAAAAACCTCTGACAAAGCCAAGCCTCTAAATATAGCTTTTCCACTTTCCTCAATGCAGCTAATTCTAAGATATGTATTTCTGATTCTATTCATTCTGTTTTAAAAGAGAAAGACCACACCAGGGTAAGCAACGCAGGG
This sequence comes from Cervus canadensis, assembly GCF_019320065.1. NCBI lineage: Eukaryota > Metazoa > Chordata > Mammalia > Artiodactyla > Cervidae > Cervus > Cervus canadensis. The sequence goes on along the minus strand of NC_057388.1, from coordinate 12,093,900 downwards.
TGGTCAGATGCATAATCTAATGACAGTGTGGGGAAGCCACTACAGAAGACAGCGGGAGCGCTCGCTGCCAGATGGTGTGGTGGGGACCAGGGACTGATTTCTATGCAGAGTCCACTGATATTTTCCAAGTACGGATGCCTGTTCTCGAAATGAAAATAGAAAATGCAGAACCAGAGCCCATGCTAAAAATTCAGTTTAGTAAAGACAGAATACTGCCCACGAAAGTAGAGGGTATTTGGCCTTGCTATTTTCAGAGAGAAAGGAGCCTTCCTCCTGCAATCTTTTTACCATTAGGATAAAAGCCTGTCAGTCTTTGCAAAGGAACACTGAACTGATGTCTACATCTTGTGCATGTATTTTCTAGTGCCCCAAATGATGTTTTTCTGAGTCATAGGATTTGTTTGCGACTCTATACGCTTGCCAAAAACATGGAGAATCGTGAGAGATCAGCAAAAAATGGCCAACTAATGCAATTATTCCAAACTGATAAAAGTACAATCATAAGGCACTCGCAGCTCCTCCCAACCCTCAGCCCCCTTTCTTATTAAGCAAACTGATTTTGAAATTACTAGAACATCATAGAAGAATGTGGGAACCTACCCAATTTCAGTGAGTGTGTGTCTAGAGAGGACCAGCTGTAGTAAATAAGCTCTACTAATGATTAGAAGGGGTGTAACAAAGACAGTGAGAGGTCAGTGAGTGGAGGTTTTGGTTTCTCCCATGTCTCATCCCTGGGCTGGGAAGATCCCATGGAGAAGGGAATGGCTACCCATTCCAATATTCTAGCCTGGAAAATTATGGACAGAGGAGCCCAGTGGGCTACAGTCTACGGGGTTGCAAAGAATCGGACACAACTGAGTGGCTAACACTTCTACACGTCACTATTTTTAGTTCTGTGGCCACTCCAAATTCCCCCTGAACTACCCTGGCTACTTCACGGTAACCAAACTGTCCTGTTACTTCTTCCCTCCACCTCACCTCCAGCCACTAAGTCATGCACACCTTCCCTGGTGTCCAAGTTAACCCTGCTTTGGTCTCCCAACAGCTCAGGCATACTCAGGATCACGGCACTTCTGTTTTCTTTCTGCAACCACTGTTACTTACTTGGTGGTGATTCAAACTTCATTGAGATCAACTATGGCAAGCTGGGTCACTATCCCAAGAGCAATGGTACTGTCCACTGCATGCTGTGTCAGGTCCCCTCCTGGAAAAACAACTCTTGCTCTTCTGACCACCACAGAAGCAGATCCCAGCAACGAGTGAGCCAGAGGGAATAAGTGTGTGTGGGAGAGGGGGACGTGGTAAGAAGGGGCAGGGAGTTGGGTAGGAAATTTCTCAAATAGGGTCAGGTGGCAGGGCATCAGAGGAGCAAAAGCAAGAAATTCCACTCTAGTTTGGGTCAAAGGGGAAAAATGAATGATGGGCATACATTCAAATGAAGAAGTCAACTAGTCTCATCACTGATCACCCTCTTTATTCATCTCTCCTCTACATGGCAGGAGTTTTCAACTATTGCTGCATATTCAACTCACTTGGAAGCTCTCAAAAATGACTAGACTACACCCCAGACTAATAGTTAAATCAGTAGACTGTTCTTTTACATATGTCACATAACCCCAAAGTTTCAGAGGATTAGAATTCTCCCCTTCTCAGTAAGAGTGGTAGGTAAAGCTAAGCACCCGGACCAGTTTCCGGTCACCAGATGAAATGAAGGTAACAGTAGGAATTTGGGGAATATAGAGATATTTTAGTCAACATCTTTGGTAGGATATTCAGAGTACTTTTGACTTAAAAAAAATCAAGAGTATATGTTATTCTAAAACACATCTATTGGAGCATTTAAGGGGACAACTAAAAATAAGATTATGAAGGCACTTGGTGAAGGTTTCAGTAAATCAGAATCTCTGGGTGATACACAGGCATCAGGAGGTCTTAGAGTTGCCCAGGTGATTGTAATGATTAATAGAAAACACATCTCTGTCCTATTTTTTTTTCTCTATTCACTCCTGCATGGTGTTAACTGGCTGAATTCCTGATAAGAGCAGCAGAAGGCAATACACAGGCTTCAGGGCAAGAAGGCGCTGACTTCAAACCTGGCTTTGCCATTTACAGGCGTCATCCCAAGTTCATGGGCTCTCTGAGCCACGGTTTCACATCTAAGGAGTGACAGGAGCTTACGCCAATGAATGAAAAAGAAGATTCTCAAAACGTATTCATCTCTTTTTTTATTTTCATAGATCAATGTCACATGTCCTCAAATTATTGCTTTTTTATTCTCACCTCTAAGGAAAGCTACCGATGTCCAATAATTTCAAAGTTGACCACTCTAGGTATACTTGCTTATTGGCCCAAAGTGATCTGAAACCAGCAGGACTTTAGAAGTTGTGAAGGGCATTAGGTTCCTGGATTGATCTGAGGTGAAATCCAAGTATGATGGCTAATTTTATGGGTCAGCTTGGCTAGGCTATGGTACCTAGTTTTTTTTGTCAAATATAAGTTTAAACGTTGGTGTGAAGGTATTTTTTTAGATGTGATTAACATTTAAATCAGTAGATTGTTCTTTTGCACATGCCACTTAACCTCAAAGTTTAAAAGTATTAGAATTCTTCCTTTTCTCAGTGAGAATGCTAGGTAGGGTTTAGAACTCCCATTCTGCTTCTGGTCACCGGATGAAGTGAAGATAGTAGTAGGAATTTGGGGGAATACAGAAATACTTTAGTCAGCATCTTTTAGTAGGATATTAAGAGCACTTCTAACTTGAAAAAAACCAAGAGCATATCTTCTTCTAGAACACATACATCGGAGCATTTAAAAAGCAAGTGAAAATAAGGTTAAAGGCATTCTGCTGAAGCTTTTTGTAACCGATCCCAAAGATAGCAGGAGATGAAAAGAAAGGATGTTCTTTTCAGTCAATGCTAGGATTAACCATTGTGTCAGAAAACACAATTTGAAAATTTGAAAATTCCAGTTAATTCCTAAACCTTCTGGAATTTGTGTCTTCACTCAACTTATTAGATCCTACTGACCTGTTACTATGCAACATTGTGAATGTCAAGCACATTCTCAAATTGTTATTGTCACAGGCGACCTACTGCTAGTTAATAATAAAAATTTTTTTAATGATGATAAACATTTTGTACATTGACCAATATAGTGTGTCACTTCTTAAAGTTAAAAAAATTCTGTATATGATTTATACACTATTCAAAATACTTCAAATGGTGCTGTTTTTCAAAAAAAAAAATGTGCTTCTGTTTATCCCATAATCCTTTTAGTATTTTCTCGGTAATTCAGCAAAACTCTTTAAACTGAATAAAATTAGGATTTTGTGCTTCTATGTTTACAGAAAGAGCATATCAGACTGACAAATTTGATAATCTTAAAAAGAAAGAAAGAAAGAAAAAACTGTTCTCATTTCAAAGGTTCAAAAAATAAAGGTTATTTACTATGCAGACCAGGACTTCTTGTTGTTTTTAAGATAGCAAATTAGAAAAACATGGTCAGAGTTAGAGGTTACTCAATCAGGTTGAAGCTAGGACCTTTATGCCAGCAGTCCTTGTTCCTCAAATTATATCTGATAATGTTCTAAAGTCTAAACATATTTTAGTTCAAAACGATACTCAGCTCATAGATATAAAATGGCACTAAGCTTTCAAATATCAACAGGTTTACCCACTCTCTTCAACTGATGGATTTGTTTTCAGAGTAATCTGCCACTCAGGACCTCTGAACTGTAATTTCTGAGGGACTGAAACTTTGAGCTAGGTTTGTTTGCATTTTCCTGTGCATAATCATAGGAGAGGGGCATTAATACAGGCTTGGTATATTGGCCACTACCAAGGCCTATTATTTCAGCGGAGCCATGGCAACAGGACAATTGTTACATAATTTCAGCCTGAATTGTGTCCAATGGGAGAGTGGACCTATGTGTCAGCAGACACAAGCAGTAAAACATCCCAAACTAGCTGCAAACCAGAAACAGTATCTATATTTCTCCACAATTCAAGAAAGCGGGTGATAAACCTTCCCCTATACTGGCTACCAAAGTATTATTATCTGTGAAGTAAGATGGTGCCCGGCAACTTAAAACTGGTGAAATCGCATTGAACTGCTGCATTTCAGAGAGAGGAGGGAACTTGAAATGCTATTGCTCTGAGGATGTCCACGTGGGTGGGCAAACATATGTTCCTGCTAAGCAGAGGAAGTGGTACACCCGGATTTCTTCCTAAGTGCGAGGCCTTTATAAACTCATCCTCATGGCGCTGTTTTAAATAGAAAGAAAATGACACGCAGTCCCCACACAGGCTTCCTAACTGTTTGGAGAGGGTGGCCACTTTCCCAAAACATTGGGTTACTGTGGGGGAATTTTCCAAAATTGTCAACAATTCCATTTTTAAACTCAGTGCTGCTTCTCCACATGAAACAGATGCAAGGCGGCAGGAGCTGTATTTGGTCTCAAAGGAGATGTCAGTTATTTTTACCATGCTGACTCCTACCTGACAGTGGAAGACGTACTCTGGTGTGGTTTTCTTAAACTTCATGTTCCAAACCAAGGCTACTCCATCCGGTTCATGGGGAGCATCTTCGTTGTTGTTGTAGGAAGCGACCATCAGCTCAGGGTACTAAATGGAAGAAGTCACAGACAGGATGGGTTACGCCAAGATGACAACACAAGGGAAAGATTCTTATTCCGACAGACGCACGCTGTATTACACACGTGAAATGGTACTTTCTTTTTATGCTGTGGCATACTCAATACCGGGGTTTCCCTGGTAGCTCAGCTGGTAAAGAGTCTGCCTGCAATGCAGGAGACCCCGGTTTGATTCCCGGGTCAGGAAGATCTCCTGGAGGAGGGATAGGCTACCCACTCCAGTATTCTTGGGCTTCCCTGGTGGCTCAGCTGGTAAAGAATCTGCCTGCAATGTTGAAGACCTGGGTTCGATCCCTAGGTTGGGAAAATCCCCTGGAGGAGGGCATGGCAACCCACTCCAATATTGTTGACCTGGAGAATCCCATGGACAGAGGAACTTGACCTACAGTTGATGGGATCACAGAGAGTTGGACACGACCAAGTTATTTCAGCACAGCACAGCACAGCACACACTTAGTACCAACTTTGTGTCTCAGCCCACTGCAATCTAGTTTCCACCCGCAACGTTCCACATGCGCTTGTCACAGTCACCAGGAACTACCCAGCGACACACACCGCTGAGCCTCTCTGTGGCATCTGACATTTGGGCTGCTTCCTCCTTTCTCCTGTGTTGGCTTCCATGACACCTTTCTCTCCCACTCTTCCGAACCACTGTTTTTAGCCTCTACAGTTCCTTCTGTTACCTATGGGGGACTGGGGCTGTTTTCTGTTCTCTTGCTGGTCTCTTTTTACACATTCTTCCCTGGTGATCTCTTCAATAGCTTTAATTAGCATTCATATACTGACAATGTTCAAATATTTATCTCTGGGCTTGCTCTCTAAGGTGCACATTTTACAGCTACTGGAGATTTCTTAAGGCTGTCCCTGGACACATCAGACGCAATGCACAGGAAAATGAATGAGCTTGTTGCCTTCTACAAAAACCTACTACTCTTCCAACGTTTCAACATTCATCTCATTAGGACTTTGTACTGACTGTCTGGACCAGACACTCCATTTTTACTCCTCCCTCTTTCTTCTCTACATGCTGATTCAGTACTTCCTCAGTACCTTTCAAATGCATGCTTCTTTCTATCCTCAAGGTTAGAGGCTCCTAAATGAATTTCTTGTCTGGATGAAGACAACACTATTTTAAATGACTCTCTGCTTCTCCGCTCTCCAGGACCCACCCTCACCTTCTCCACTCTCCATCCTGTGTCGATATGACTTTACAAAACATATTTGGCTAAGTCACTTATCTGCTTAGAATAGCTTAATGGCTCATCATTACTTTCAATATAAAATCTGGGTCATTTAGGATCCTTCATGGTCTGTTCTTGGAGGAGGAAATGGCAACCCACTCCAGTATGCTTGCCTGGAAAATCCCATGGACAGAGGAGCCTGGAGGGCTACAGTCCATGGGGTTGTAAGGAGTTGGACATGAGTGAGCAACTGGGCACACATGATCTGTTAGCTTCTACTTTCTCTGCCTAATCTCTTACAACTCACCCTCTTCCCCCCAACCCCTACCTATGACCCAGCCTCACTGGGCTAGTTCTGAGGTTCATAGGTACAGCCTCTGTACCATGAGTTGACACTCACTCTCATTGAAAAGCCTCTCCCGCGTTGGTTACATCATTAACTTATTCATTAAGACTCCATGTAGGCACCAAGTTTTCCAGACAATCCTACCTAATCACTCACCACCCCTCACTGCCTCTCATCAGCCCCCTTAGCATTATGTATGTCCCCATATTAAGGCACTTTATGGCTTTTCCCAGTCTATGTCCATGAGTAGATTGTAAGCTCTTTGAGGGTAGGGGCTTGGTTTTATTGACCTCTAAATCCAGGCCTAGTAAGTCCTAGCATGATAAACTTGTGCCAAAATCTACTGAATTACAAATAACCTTTATTATGTCAGTGACCCTGTGCTCAGCGGCAAGATCCTATCTTTAATCCTTTGTTGTTAAATAATGCCAACAATTAAAAGCTCAAGTAAAAGAAACTCAAGTAGTAAAATCACTAAGAGGACTCTACAGCAAGTAGAAATACCTACTCACCATACATGAACTCTGTGTTGAGTGTTAGAAATAAACAGGTTGGATCTCACGGCAGGTATTTATGAGTTAGAGTACATTTTATGAAAATGTCATTCCTACCCAGGATTTCCATAAGGCAGCCCCATTAAATATAGTATCAGGATTATCAGGATTATGGCAGATCATACCACTCTTTGCTCATGGATACTTTAGTTTTTTTCCTTCTTATTCACTATACTGTATATATTTAACATAAGTTTGTCAGTAAAAATTTGAACATCAGCTTTTTTTCCTATCAAAAATAATTAAGCCTGAGTCTTCTATGTGTTTTATTCGTTCTTTGAACTCCCCCAGCTTAAGAAAGCTGCAGAGAGTTACAACTTGCCAGTTGGTACAGAGGAAGTATAAGTCTGCAATGATACACATGTATGTGGCCACCAGGGGAAGTAATCATTCTTTATTAGAAAACACTCCTCAGCGGATGAATCAAAGGCCTATTAAGAAAGGCCTTTGATTCAAAGCCCATTCAAAGAAACTAACATCCAGATAAACACAGAAGTCTCCAGACTGTCCATCTGAAGTTTAACTATGTCACATGTGAAAAGGCAACTCTATAAACATCAACACCACTCCTACAGTGGCCAATGAGCAGCCAGATGTGTCTGGAATAATATCCCACAGCTTCACATCTGGGTCTCATCGCTGGCTCCCACTTGAAAAAAAAATCTTCAATTATTGGGTTTAAAACTCCTTTAGAAAACAGGGAGAGTTTTCATCAAATACCAGTGAAATGCTCTTGGTGTAATTTCTATAACTGGGATCAAAAGGCCTAAAGACACTGATTAACTCTTAAGTCATGAGAGTGTTTATGATTTCAAAGTCTCCTCTAGTATGTTTGTTTGAACAAGACTAATCAATATTTTATTATTTTCCAACAAAAAGTAGTCATTCTCTGCATGATTATTTAAATATTAAAATTATTATTTTAAAGAGAATATCAACTACTGGGAAGTTTGTGATTATTCACAGGGCTGAATTATCTAATAATTAACCTAGGGGAATTTTACTCGGAAATTGCCAGATCTGCTCTTAAGCTGTTTGCTCTTATAAAAAAATAAAATCTGACATTTACTAGTGAGGAAGGAACCAACATGCTTTAAGTGTTCATTATGCATCCAGCACGGGGCTGGGTGACATGTTCACTCATTTGATTCTTGCAGTTCTCTAAAGTAAGCAACAGGTTTTCCCATTTCTACAGACAAAGTAGCCCAGGTAAGAAGCTGGGTAAGGAGTTTGTTCCAAGTTACATTGCTAATAAATGACAAAGTGAGATCCTGCTTGCAGTCTATTTCTTTCAAGACCACATCTCTCACACTGTGGCATGCCTCAAGTGGCCCCCAAGCATATGTAAGGCACTAAAGTGTATTAGTCACTCAGTCATATCCAACTCTTTGCAACCTCATGGACTGTAACCCACCAGGCTCCTCTGTCCAGGTGATTCTCCAGGCAAGGAGAATCCTGGAGTGGGTTGCCATTTCCTCCTCCAGGGGATCTTCCCGACTCAGGGATTAAACCCGGGTCTTCTGCATTGTAGGCAGATTCTTCCACCAGGGAAGCCTATTTAAGGCACTGGTGATAGGTAAAATGTGGGACAAGAAAGAAAGCACATGGGTAGATTTCAGGAGCTGGGGGTGGGGAGTGGGGAGGGGGAATGGGGACTTAGAGTTTAATGGAGACAGAATTTCAGTTTAGGAAGTTGAAAAATTCAGGAGCTGGATGATGGTGAGAGCGGAACGACAGTGTGAATGTACTCAGCACCACTGAACTGTACAGTTAAATATGGTTAAAATAGTATGTTCTATATTATGTGACTTTCACCACACTAAGAAAACAGTAAACAAAATGCAGGACAAGAATATCAACAGTAACATGCTTTGCTTTATAGGCACTCACCATTTAGTAGAAGGAGGTGAGACATGCATATAAAAAACTACAACACAAATAGAAGAGCAGAACATGCTAAGATGGAGATAGGAAAGGAGTTCTATCAAAGCACAGAGGATAAAATAACCAACTCAGCTGGAATGTGGTATGCCAGGGAGAGGGATTGAAAAGGACTTCTGAGAAGAAATGAGATTGACTGGGCCCTGTCACCTGGGAAAGTGATTAGGAGAGCAGAAAGAGAAAAGTATAGACAAAGGTACAAACACGGATGCAGGAGATTTCTCTTGGGAACCGGCCTGGTCCACAATCATTCTCCCAGTCCTTGGAAACTACAATACACAGGCGTCTAACCTCCCAGGGATAATTCACTCATCCCAGCTTGGCCAATCCCATTCTCCACCTCGGTCACTGTAAATTTTGCACTGAGAAACAGAATCCCTGGGTGGCAAATGAGTCAGGTAAGGACAGCATTCTATTGGTGAAGCTCCTCAAGCTGCCCAGATTTATACTCCTGAGGCCCAGTTCCTTGTCTTTTCCGTGGATTCCCTGAGTACCCTAATGACTAGAATAAATTTCCCTTTTTGCTGAAGGTAGCCAGGGCTAAATTTTTCTTAACTAATGCATTGGAGAACACATTCAGGACACAGTTAGGTTATAGCACCTGGCTGGGAGGCAGGTTAGGCGAAGAGTTGAAAAAGATTAAAGGGCTGGAGATGCTTCAAGATATTCTCAAGAATATTCTTGAACTCTTAATTCTCAAGAAGTTACTGAAAATAGGCTAATGATTTTAGACTTTACGCTGGGAGTCATACTCTGCAACTGTTAATATTTCTAATTAGACCACTACTTTCACTACTATGCCACATTTATTGAGCACTTTTACTATACTAGACACTTTATTAAAGTCTAAGTTTTTAAAGTACATTAATTCATTTAATACAATAAGCAAAGTTTGAGCAAAGTTTGATTACTATTTTGTGAATGAGGAAACTTACGCCAAGAGAAGTCAGGTGACTTGCTCAAGGTGACATTGAGAGCAAGTAAGTAATCATTACAAATAGTAACCTGGAAAAAGTACTTAATGATTCAACAGCATAGAGAATTGAGGCAAGAAGATCAGATAGGAAGCTATTTCCTGATAAAAGCAAGAAGAAGATGGCACGACATAAACTAGGTATCAATTCCACAGGTAAGTAGATTTGAACTGGTGACAGTGGGGGTCTTTATGCTACCATAAATTTGACTGGGTTTGGCAATTAAATGAGCTATCAAAGATTACTTGAAGGGGTAAGTGATTGAAGAGGGGAACTGGGGAGGAACAGAGGGAAGTTGATGCTAGCAGACGTAAGCTATTATGTATAGAATGGATAAACAACAAAGTCCTACTGTATAGCACAGGGAACTATGCTCAATATCCTGTGATAAATCACAATGAAAAATAACAGAGAAAAGAACGCAGATACATATGTACAACTTTGCTGTACATCAGTAATTAACACAACATTGTAAATCAACTAAACTTCAATAAAAAAGATTCCTTGTGTTTGTATCCTGAATGACTCCAAAGTTAGAGGATGCAAATCACATGTGACAGGAATATACCGGGTGGGAGAAAGATCATAAATCTGGTTTTGTATACAACTGCCAAATCTGTCACGTGAAATGTGCACAGTATTATTGACTCCCTCTTAATATTTGATGAACAGCAAAGTTGGCATAATTCCCCAAGTGCCCAAATGTCCTTCAGGGGATAATGACTGGTGGCTGTTTTGCAAATATTGCAAAGTTAAAGTGTTCTCGTTTAGGAAGAGGACCAATGAGACCTTTGATCCAGGAGCTCAAAGCAAAGCTATGCAGGAATCTTACAGTTTCTTCCTTCCCCCAACCCTGTCCATTCTGTTGCACTCATAAGCACACACGCCACTACTGGACTCAAAGACTATGCCTCTGTCCTTTTCCTCTTTCTGAACATCACTGGATTCCATATAGATTTACTCAGAGAGTCTCTTCATCCCATAAGTATGTAAAGTTGGTTCTTTGAACTCCACTAAATTGTTACGATGTAGAAACTAAGGGTTCTTTGGTGTTGTGTTCATCAAATTCCTTTATTATCCTTTTTTAAAATTTATTTTTAACCAGAGGATAATTGCTTTACAATGTTGTGTTGGTTTCTGCCATACAACAACGTGAATCACTTGTATGTATACATAGAGCCCTTCCCTCTAGAGCCTCCCTTCAAACCCCCACCCACCCCTTTAGCTCCTCACAGAGCCTGGAGCTGAGCTCCCTGACTTACAAGGCAGCTTGCCGCTAGCTATCTACTGCATACATGGGAGTGTATATATGTCAACGCTACTCTGGAACTAAGGATTCTCGTTCCTTTTTCTGATGCTCCATATAAAATACAGTCTTCAGAATTGCAAACCCCTTCCCCACAGTGTAGATGACAGATTACACGAAAATGGGGGAAAACCGATATAGAGTCTCTATGGTGGAACTTCTGCCCTTTCCAGTTTCACTTCCTGCAACAAGAACAATACACAAGATCCTGTGTGGAGACACATCTCCCTGTGGGCAACAGGTAGATGTCCGCCCCATGCCGAGGCCAGCTGGGGACCAGCCCTCCTGGCGAGGGCCCCGCCACCTCCGCCAGGAGCGTTGCCAGCAGACCTGGGGACTCAGGAAAAGCTGCCCTTGAGGAGTGTGTCCGATAAGGTTCCTGTGTAATCTCCAGGCTGTGAACAAGTGAACAAGTCGCACTAAGTGTTTCCTCCACCTTGGATCTGATTTCTGCACACACAGCCGAGCGTGCTCACAGACCACCCACGTGCCGGCTGGCAGGAAGCGGCTGGGTACACCCCTGCCTGCATCAGCCTCGGCACAACTGTGCCCTGCATACTCTCTTGTTCGGATGTAAGAGGAGATTCAAGAGGAGAGAGCACTCGCCCACTTTGTGGCTGTTGACAGTCTGGTTGCGGGGGATTACATTCCTCTTCAGTGTTCTGTTCCCCAGCACGATTACATGGGGCTCTTCACATCATCCGCTTCACTGCTCTGCCGGGAACACTCTCTTCTCCCCTCCCTTTCTCTAATCCCAGTCTTCTAAGACACCCTGTCCAACCAGAGGCACAGACGCCAATCTCCACTGAACCCTGAAAGCACTTGCTATCAGCCCTACATCATTCAGCACTTAGAACCTCTTGTCTGACTTCAGTCTGCCAGGCTTATCTGTCCCTGGGATTCTTCAGGCAAGAATACTGGAGTGGGTTGCCATGCCCTCCTTCAGAGAATCTTCCTAACCCAGGGATTCAATCTGCATCTCTTATGCCTCCTGCATTAGCAGGCTGGTTCTTTACCACTAGCACCACCCAGGAAGCTTGATGTGACGAGGGTGAAATAAAATAATGCCTCAGAGTAGCTGGCACAGTGCTTAGCATATAAGAAACACAAGTTAAAAGCTGGCCATGGGGACTTTCCTGGTGATTCCGTGGTGGAGAATCTGCCTTCCGATACAGGGGATGTGGGTTCAATCGCTGGTCGGAGAGCTAAGATGCCACGCACCTGGGAGCAACTAAAGCCCATGTGTTGTGACTCAAGACGCCTGTGTGCCTCAACTACTGAGCCTGCATGCTCTGGAGCCCATGCTCTGCAACAAGAGAAGCCTGAGCATTTTAAGTACAGAAGCCCGTGCACCACAGTGAAGACCCAGTGAAGCCAAAACTGAAAAACAGAAAGAAGCTAGCCATGATTACTATTCCCAATAAAAGCACAGATTAAAAGAAAGTGGAAAATGTGCTATGTATAAATGCCCAGTATTTATCATTCCTAGTTCCCTCATTGCTATTGTATCGCTGTCATTACAGGGGGGAACATAGCATGATCACCCAGAACACAAGTTCATGAGTTAGATCACCTGAGTTCACAGCCTGTCCTCACCACAGTTAAGCTGTGTGCCCTGATGGGCATTATTTAACTTCTCAGTGCTGGGTCAATGACACACTCAGTGAGTCGGCCATTCAGGAAAAATGGCTTTTGGTAAATCTGCCTGCTTTCACTAGGAACGTTACACCAGGGAGTTTAGTGCTTTCATTAGGAATGCTACACTATGGAGTTTAGTTTGCTTTTATTTTATTTTCTCTTACAGGCAACAGGGAGTTTTAATCCAGGGAGTAAAGTGATCAGATCCATATTTTAGAAAGCTTATTTGGCTAGATGTCCAGACAGAAAACTATAGGTGGACAAGTTTGGGTGTGGAAAGACCATGAGAAGATTAGCAATACTACAAGTGTAAGATAATGAATACAGGAGTAGAGAAATGGACAGTCTTGGTGACAGACTAAGTCTGGGAGATAAAGGAGAGGAAGTTTCTAATGTTAATGATGAAAAGTTTTTTAGGCCCTTGGGTATATTGTGATGGCTTTAACATAGAATTGTTGTTTTTGTTCCGTTGCTAAGTCATGTCTGACTCTTTGTGACCCCATGAACTGCAGCAGGCCAGGCCTCCCTGTCCTACACTATCTCCTAAACTCATGTCTCTTGAGTCAGCAATGCTATCCATCCATCTTGTCCTCTGTCACCCCCTTCTCCTCCTGCCTTCAATCTTTCCCAGCACCAGGGTCTTTTCCAATGAGTCAGCTCTTTGCATCAGGTGGCCAAAGTATTAGAGCTTCAGCTTCAGCATCAGTCCTTCCAATGAATATTCAGGGTTTAGAGTAGGCAAAAAAGAACTTCAGATGTGTAGAAATAATGAGTTAGTGATGAGTCTGCCATTCTATGGGACACCTGAATGGATCTGTCTCTCTGGGGTGTAAAGTGGAATTCAGGAGGGATTTTGGGTGGGGATAGAAAAAGGCTGCCCATGTGATGGTTGAATCAACAGCAGTGGAAGAGATCTTTTTCCACAGAGAGCATGTCCAGAAGAACAGAGACTGAGAGCATGACCATGAGGATCACAGGGGTAGAAGAGGAAAAAATAAGTCTTAGGGGAGTTCAAGAACTAGAAGAGAGTGGAGTTGTAGAACTCAGTGGAAGGAGGGTAGTTTTAGAAGTTAGAGAGAGTCAACAAAGCTGGGTGACAAAGAGAGGTCAGGGCAGATGAAGGCTTAAACACATTCACAGGATTTGACAAGCAGGAAAGCGCTGGCGACCTTAGTGAGACTGCTTTCATGGAAAGAATGGCCTGGCTCCTGGGCTGGTACCTGGCACAGAGTAAGTACTCAACGGATATGAATAACAGAGTGCAAATTTAAACGGAAACTTCAGCAAAACGAGAAAGAAAACCATAAGCATACAAGAAAACTGTGGGTCAGTGAACACATCCAAAGTAGCGAGGCAATTCTCTCTTATTTACTGTATACAAATGCCATGAGAACACAAGTCCGGCTTGTCCCGACCCAACAACAATTCTTACCTGGAGAGACCAGTCCATACAAGTGACGACTCGATGCTTGGACCAATGCTCATCGTAGAACTGACGATTGAAAGAGAGGTTGGCTCCAGCCTGGACGTCCCTAGGAGGGTTTAAAGATCAAAGACAAATAAGGTGCTTCAAAATGGGGTTCTATCTCTACGGTTCATATTGAAAGGACAAAATGGCAAGAGCATGGCCCACAATACTCTGAAGCCAAAGCATCAATTTAGGGAGCAAACGCTGATCATAAATGACCACTAAAGGTGGTCTCCATCATGAAAAGCTCTCTCTTAACTGGCCCAGATGAGGTTTCCACATGTTGTTCCAAGCCTGGTGTGAGATGTCAAATTTGTTTCAGGTTCCCATCTTGACCAGTTCTAAAGCATTCTCCTCCCCCTAAAAAGTTCTGCCTTGAAGCAGAGTTTACAAGAAATCTCCCAGCTATCAAGGAAGCACAGCACTCTGGGAGATTCTTTGACATCAGTGTCACCTTATCTGGCCTTAGACCAGAAGTGATATGCATGCTTCACTTTACCTATAATTTCTGGTTTACTGTAGTGGCTGCCTCCTTGTGCAATAGCAAGTGAAAAGTTCTACCGTGAGACAGGCCTGCTGGGGGGCAGGTGGGGTGAGGGATTCACCAAACATTGTAGATACTTAATATAGACCAAAATAGCATCTGGGTGGGGGAGGATTACACTTTGGCCAGTGTTTTTTTGGCTGATACTCAACTGGCTACAGACCATCCTCTGAAGAACTCTGCACTGATCCTACATTTGCTCCACAAGACTGTGTGTTTAAGTTGGGTCATACTTGTTCCGTGTCAGCCATTACTGGATCCACATTAAAAAGCTATCTAGACTCCTCGGGCTTCAGTTCAGGAATTCCTCCCCCCTCACCTTAGTTTTCCATTCTTTCTTCTGTTCTATTGCCTTGCACCCTGCATCACTTGTCCGACTGGGTGACTTGATCTCTGGCTAGGTATTTGGGTTCCAAGGAGCTGACTCATTACGACTTCTTTTCCCCTAGCTAACTCTTCCTCAGCTCCACCACTGCAAACTCAGACAAGTAAGTAAAGTGTCAGTCACTCAGTTGTGTCTGACTCTTTGTGACCCCACCGCTGTGGCCCACCAGGCTCCTCTTTGATGCGATTTCCCAGGCAAGAATACTGGGGTAGGTTGCCGTTTCCTCCTCCAGGGGATCTTCCTGACCCAGGGATCAAACCCATGTCTTTTGCAGCTCCTGCATTGGCAGGTGGGTTCTTCACCACTAGCGCCACCTGGGAAGCCCCAAGAGGTACATACACCCAAGATAATACTGCGCCAGGCACCCAGAGGGAAACAGGACTCAGACTATTAAATGAGCCAGAGAGTAATGGCTTTTTAAAATTAAACAAATATAACATGTATATTCAAAATACTGTCTCTTTGATATCGTCTATCAATACTATGAACTGTTAAGAACACTTTCAGAACTCCCTTCCGAACCTGTTTACATGGCCTTGAGCATCTTCAATGACGATAGGTTGGCCTTTGACAATGTATGTGAATTTTAGAAGTAGTAAAATGTCAGGTCTGATGAAAACTGCAGGTGATCTCATCTTTTCATATTGTTCCTGGCCAAGAGAAACTGGTGGCTAACAATCAGTTCTGTCTCTTTACAAAGCTCATAAAGTGCCTCCTCGATGGTTGACAATACACACGTTGAAGTCACAGGTCAAGTTGTTTGGGGCCATGGTTTTATAGACAAGTTTTCTTAATCTGTAAATATACCCCTGCACATGTGTTTCCTAAAGGCATATATACATAATCTTACGGTATCAAAAGAGGAAAAGGTGGCCAGTCTGTTTGCTGTCTCACACATCATTTAAGGTTCTCCTGGATCTCATGTTTATTTTCCTCAGCTTCCTGTTTGCTTAGACATCAAAACTAGATCTACTGGATAGAATGTAAATCTCCTCTTACTGCTTATAAGGATGTTTTCTCAGAGGACAATGTACATGACTCTACCAGTCCCCATCACCTGGGCTGTCCCCCAGATATCAAGTTCAAAAGCATTTCACCGAAGCACATGATAATTACAGGGAAACTCTAAGCCAGAAATCATAACCAAAGCCCTCAGTCAGAGCTGTTCAGCAAGATCAGCTCTGGAATTTCAGTCTTCTGATTTGTCAGACTTGCAACTTGCCTACTCAAAACATAAATGAGTTTAGAAGCAACAGATAACTTATCACAGTATTTTTTTTTAACTGCACACAAGAAACTAACCCGTCTTTTTCCTCTAATTCTCGACCACTGTAGTCAAAGAAGATATCGGAGTCTTCTGCCAGGGCTCTTTCAATTACCCGTATTGTCCGATCAAAAAAGATGAGAAACTCCTCTGAGTGAAGGATCTGCTGTTTTTCTTCCTCTGTCAGCTCCCTTGGAGGAGCTTTTTTATGTAAAAGAGATCATTGGGAAAGAAAAAAAGAAAAAAGATAATTAAAACATTTCAAGAGGAATCTAACTCTTGAAAGACACTGCTTATCAAAAGAGAAATAGGACACAGTAAAATAAGCCATTGTTAACATTAACTCTAAATTACTCTTAAATTCACACCAAAGGTTTTTCGCAGATGTCTTCATTGCCAACTTTGCAAAAAGATGTCATATCTGGATTAATTGCTATTTTGAAGAGTTGAAAAAATATTACAAATGAAGATGATTGTGTGTTTTAACAATCAGTTCTGAATGTTACTTTCTTTTGAACTGAAGTTGAAAAACAGCTCAAATAGTACATAGTAGAGATATCTGTAAAACCATGTATATTAGATTGTAAGGCTATGGTTAAGCTGCACTTACCAAATAATTAAGAACTAAGAATTATCTACAATACAATTCAGATAGCACCTTGCCTCTTTCTACTGATAAATTCATTTTCTTTAGATAGTTACTTGATATGGTTGATAGACTGTTATAGAAATTCCCCTCAAAAACTAAAGCATGTCCTTGCAAACCCAACTTTACCCAAGATATCTTCTGCTTTTAAACAAACACATGAAACAAATAAATGCTATAAGATACCTCACAATTGCTTTTATGCCTTACTTTTCTAGCATGACCAATCATATAAAACTAAATCTGAAGATACAAAATGAGGCCAAGAGAGACTTAAAAACTAGCAGTATGTCACAGTGTCTGAAAGTCAGCTCACCTCAGAGTCAGGATTAGGTTACAGAAACTGTTCCTTCAGTAGCAAAGTTCACATAAACCTATAAACGAAGCATTAGGAACTGCCCCAGAATGAGAAATCCCTAAGGGCAGAAACTGTCAGCTGAAACTTAGTGGCTCTTCAGGAACTCCATTTCAACTTCCGTGCAAAGAGACTTCAATAAGTGTTTGATTATTCTTCCAGTAGGATCAGAAGCTCCTGAAGTTTAAACTTCAGGAGAGGGGAAGTGCATTAAAACCATGGGGGTCCCTGGTGAAATCACTCACCCACAGGCTTTCCCAAACACTTCTACAACCATCCTCATGACTAGGACCAATGTTTACCTGGCTACATGGTCAGAGGAATCATTTAGGTGCAGTCACCTGCAGCATAAGGTTTTATGGAAGAGTTATTTGACTTGATTAATGGTATCTTGAAGCCAGTGCCCTGAGAAATCTGAACAAGGACCTACTGTATAGCACAGGGAACTATGCTCAATATTATGGAACAGCCAAAATGGGCCAAAATCTGAAAAAGAATAGATACATTAAAAAAAAATGGGGAGACCAATTGGGAAGATATGGTAATAGTTCAGAAAAGAAACAATGGGGGTTTGAACTTAACCAGTGAAACTAAGGATGGAAAGAGAGCAGATTCTTGTACGATTTCTAAGAACTGGTGACCCACTGGATGAGAGAAATAAATAAGGAGGAGGGAAGTCTTTTTGCAGAGCCATGGAGGTAGATCTCAAACTTGTAATGTTCAGAATGTCTCCCCCATTCTGGCCTGCCCTCCTCTGCCCCCAAATCAAAATGAAAGAGGGTCTAGACAGACTCCAAAGTCTGTATTTGAACAATAAACTTGAATGATTATGACGTAGTTGGTTCACACCTTATAAAATGCTCTCCAGGTGATGTTATAAAAAAACATGATTCATCCACTAAGCAGAAGGTAATCTCCAAACACAGTTCACCCCAGCAATTCTAAGAGGCAGAAGGATTTCTTTGTTGCCGAAATCTCCAGAGCCCCAAATATGCCTTGTATACTGGGACTCTATAAGAACCTCCATCAACATCTGCTGAGAAATGCTACACAGACACTAGTTTGAGAAATAGTGAGGTAGGTGGTATGTAAACCATAAATAACCAGAACTCTATAAAATCGACGTGGAATCCAAGAGCTACTATGCCATTTGCTAACTTGGATTCTTCAATCAGTGAAAGCTCTCTAAGCAGCAGTGTTATCTATAAAGAGAGGCAATGATACCTAAACTTCAAGTCTGCTTTAAGAGTTAAAAATAAACATACTAGCAAATAGTTGCGTGCATGCGAAATCGCTTCAGTGGCGTCTGACTCTTTGTGACCCTATGGACTGTAGCCCGCCAGGCTCCTCTGTTCAAGGGATTCTCCAGGCAAGAATACTGGGAGAGGGTTGCCATGCCCTCCTCCAGGGGATCTTCCCGACCCAGGGCTTGAACCTGTGTCTCCTGCAGCTTCTACACTGCAGGTGAATTTTTTACCACTGAGCCACTGGGGAAGCTCAGCAAATAGTTGAGCATTCAATAATTAGCTGTTGTTCAGCTGCTCAGTCATGTCCAACTCTTTGCAACCCCATGGACTGTAGCACGCCAGGCTTCCCGGTCCTTCACTGTTTCCCAGAGTTCTCTCAAACCCATGTCCACTGAGTTGGTGATACCATCCAACCATCATCTTGCCCCGTATATAATTTATCTACTTTCTGAAACACCCATAAATAATGCATGCAAAATTTTCACCCTTATATAACTTCAAAAAAATTATTTTGGTGAAACTAGGAAAGGGGAAAATGCTAGGCTCCTTTTGCTTCCACCGGCTGCTGCTCTCGCTGCTCAGTCACTGAGTTGTGTCCAGCTCTTCACGACCCATGGACCGCAGCACGCCAGGCCTCCCTGCCCCTCACTGTCCCCCAGAGTCTGTCCAAGTTCATGTCCATTGAGTTGGTGACGCCATCCAACCATCTCATCCTCTGCTGCCCTCTTCTCCTTTTGCCTTCAGTCTTTGGTCACTACTGTTACATAGATAAGCATCACTAAACTAGAATACTACAAGGTCAAGAAGAATTTTTTTTTTAAAGCAAACATAATTTTTAATGAGAAACATGTTGGCAAATTATGTGGTTATTCAAAACACGTTGGTAGGACAGAATTTCTTGGAGCAAATAAAGAGGGCATCTGTGAAAATATTAATTTCTTGCAATGGTAAAATAGTGAAAGAATTATTTCACAATGTTAGGTCACAGGTTGATAGCTACAGAATGAAATGAAAGGACACTGTGTATTACTTCAAGAAGAATGTTTTATTTTACAAAGCTTCATTTGACTTTAGTCACCGCTGATGAATGACTTGAAACACACTTGAAATTACACAGAGAAATAGGAATTTTCCCACTTTATTCCTATTTTTATATTTAAAAAATATCTATTCTATTCTGTTTATCTTTTTGAGTTACTTTTATTCCACCTGTATCTTTCCTTACAGGTCCATTGCTTTGAATAAAAAATAGTTCCTGTCTAATTTTCTGTAATTTTTTTTCCCTGTAGTTTATTGTCATTTTGATCTCAGCTTTCAAGACTTACAACTTCTTTTCTAAAAGAAACATAAACAGCTGATCAAAGTGTATTTGCAGAAGCCAAGTTCAGGTAACTGAAGCAGTAGCCTCTCCAAATAGTATGTTTGACAATACAATATTTGGGTTGAAAATAAATTGCTACAGAACCAAAACAAAGAACATACTTTATATTACGCTTTGATGTCTAACAGAGATCAAATGACATGATTTGTTAGCATAAAATAATAGATGAGTACTTTTTAAAAGTCATAAACAATATTCAACTTAGGAGTTAAGTAGAGCCATAGCTATGTTTGATAAAACCCCAAACCTCTCATATTTAAAAATCTTTAAATTGATGTTTTATGACAATGTAATGAAAACATAATGGACTATCCAAGAACCACAACCAATATCAGTATTCAGGAGATAAAACCTCTCCAGACATTATATTTCACGAGAAGAAAATTAGTTGATTAATGGAGTCCACAAAACTTAAAATACAAGCATAAACAATTTGAACCAGAACAGTATGACTCTACGATGGACCTCAAATTCTCCCTGAAATTTCTGTTTCTTCACTTCTTCCCTATCCCTGGAACCTAAAGAATTGTTTTCAACATCTTAACTGCATGAAAAGGTAGGAATTAATTTAATAGTAACAGGCATACCAGAGAAAAACAAGGACAACAGTAATGTTTGATTTTTCTTACAAGTTAAGCAGAAGGTGCTATTATAGCAGGTTTTGTTGTTTGTTTTTGCAACACGGAGTATTTCTGCCAAGAGCTAACAATATTTTATGCATTTTAAGTGATCTTTTTTAAGAGATAAAGATTCTTCAGGAAAACTAGAACATGTGGATATTACTTTCATATAATCCAAATAACAGGACAAGTTTCAAACTTACCAAAATTTACCTGAACAGTTACATTTAGCTTGAATAAGAAGTATGAAAACAAGGCACTAGAGTCATGAAATTCAAAGTTTAGAAAACTGCCCAATTTCTATGAATTCATAGCCTGAAAAAATTAAAATTTAGTATGAATTTTATTTTAGGGTCTATTTTTTATTCTTTTTATTACTAAAATCCTAATTTGTCTTGGTTTTATATATGACAATGCTTTTTGTATGTGTTTCTCATATTGATCCTATCCTATCTGCTGTGCTTTCTTGAGTTTTCTTATTGACTTGAATGTGTATTTTTTCAGCTTCTTTTTGATTTACTCTATTTACTATACACTATATTTTTTGATGTCTAGAGTTCCTTGGGTTTTTTTTTTTTTTTCTCTGTAAAAATGTAAGATCCATAGTGAAATCCACAGTTTTTATTGAATATTTTACAATCTCATTTTTAGGTCAAAAGTAATTTTAAAAATCTCCGTTTCAGAAATGCTTTTTTCAATGATGTAGCTTTAAACATCAATGTAGAAATTACATCTTTTAAATAGTTTTCAAAAATATTCCAAAAGATTAAAAAGTAAGTAAACCCACATAACTTAAATATTAAATCAGATTAAGAAGGCATAGTGGTTCTTAGAGAATTTTACAGTGAAATCAGTTCAAAAACAAGAGTAAGAAAACCCAAACTGAATAAAGAATGGTGCCCTTCTCTGAAGTTAATGTGAGGTTTATGAGTTAATGTGCAATTTCAGGAGCTAAGTTTCTGATTCTGTTGCTTTAAATTTCTAAACATGAAAATCCTAGGACATTCACATACCAAAATTTCCTAAAATTTGATTAAAAGCTAAAAAGGTACTTGCTGTTTTTCCCAACTCTTTTGTGAAAAAAAGAGTGGGAAGAGTAATAAATTGAACCCACATTTCTTTGCTGTTTAATGCATTTTGATGTCACATGGGCAAAAATGTCAAAAGCTGGTGAGGACGGATTTTTTTTTTTCCCATCTTCCCCTCAGCACTTTTTTTTTTTAATCCCAAAAAAGGCCAGATTTCTCAAAAATGTGTTCCCTGGTTTGAAACCATGTATGTCAAGTTTCAGCCCAGAGCAAATGTTTATGGCTAAGTAATAAATCCCTGAAATTCAGGGTTCCTATGGAAGTGCTGACACAGCCCTGCCTACCATGCAGCTGGGTGAATGGCGCCACGATCGTATCTGCTAGAGATTCTTTTAAAAGTGTGCAAAATACTATCTTGCTTTAAAAAAAAATAGCCAGCAAGAGTTTGATGCCAACATAAACATGCTTTTAACCCATCATATGCTAATGTGCAGAAAAGCCATTAATAGAGACTAAGACGCACAGCATGGCAGTAACAGGAAATGTACTTTCAAACTTCTCTTGGACTTTTAACAGGACTTTAATCAATTCCATAAAGCATGAGTAACAGTTAAAACTGGAGGGCGTTTTTGCTCAGAACTTAAGAAGGAGGTTGCAGTGCTTTGCCAGAGAAGACAATTTGGAGATTGGGGTTGGGGGGCAGTAGGGAGTCTGTGCCAAGACACACAAAATATACCCTGGCTCCTTATCACCCAGTACATCTTAAGGATATTTTGCTAAAAAAAAAAAGTAGTATTTTAGTAAACTCTGACTTATTTTGTCTCTTGCTACACCTGTGTTAATGATACTCTATTCACCAGCTTAAATATACACACATGTTCTTGAAAGTGAAAGTGTTGGTCCCTCAGTTGTGTCCAACTCTTTGAGACCCATGGACCGTAGCTTCTTGTCCATGGGATTCTCCAGGCAAGCAACTAGAGTGGGTATTCTCTTTTCCAGGGGATCTTCCCAGCCCAGGGACCGAATGTGGGGCTCCCACACTGCAGGCAGATTCTTTACCATCTGAGCCACCAGGGAAGCCTTTCCACATTCTTAGCAGGAGTTTAAATGTGAAATTGCTTCAATCAGATCCTTTTACAATCTCTCAGAAAATGTAACTTGGGCCTTCTGTGAATGCCACTCTTAAAGATGCTGAATCTACTACCTGTCTACAGCCATACCCTAGAATTTGGCAGTAAACAGCCACCTCATTCATGCCTGGGCAGGGTGGAATGAGTCTGCATGAGCAGTACATACCCACTCTTACAAAGTCCCTGGGGACAACCATGTGTGCCAGAGTCACAGGCAAATGGAAATTTTAAAAATCAAATGAGTTTTCAGGAGGGAGGAGACACATGTACACCTATGGTTAACTCATGTTGATTTATGACAGAAAGCAAACCAATACAGTAAAGCAATCATCAATCAATTAAAAATAAATAAATATAAAAATAAAATAAAATGAGCTTCTAATTAGACTTTTGTTGCTCTAAACTTGGGACACTTAGTAGGAAATATGCAAGAGTCCATTCTCACAGATACTCCATTTCTCAGTAAGAATGACAATCTCAAATTCTCTTTTTCTCCTTAGGCCGAAAATCTCAAAAAGCACACAAAATTAGATTTGTAAGGAAGCATCAGCTATAGTATTTCTTGCTTACCCCTTTCTATTCTTTTTACATTCTTGCTTTCTTGTGTTTTGAAATCCAGTGCTATTACAGGAGGAGGGCATCATGGGGACGTACATAGGCTTTGGTGCCAACTCTAAGCACAGGCCATGTACTTATACATTATGTATACAGAGTATGTTTTTAAACCTCTCTTTTCCTATTTCTCTATCTATACGATAGAGACAATAATAGTATTTGCTTCAAAAGGATGTTGCAAAGGGTACATAATATCTTTGGAGTGTTAAGGAGACAGCCAAGCACCTAGTAAGCCTTACTAAATAGAGAGGCTGCTCCTGATCTGGGCAGAGCATGGAGAAGACATTTATAGCACAGTCAGTAGTGATGATTGGGCTTCCCAGGTGGCCCTAGTGGTAAAGAGTCTGCCTGATGCTGGTTCGATCCCTGGGTCAGGAAATACCCTGGAGGAGGGCGTGGCAGCCCACTCCAGTATTCTTGCCTGGAGAATCCCACGGACAGAGGAGCCTGGTGGGCTACAGTCCACAGGGTCGCACAGAGTCAGACACGACTGAAACAACTTAGCATGCATGCACCATAGTGACGATCTTGGTTAATGTTTCTCTATAGCTCACATGGACCCAACTAGGTAACATGTCAATTAATAACAAGTATCTTGTTTTACTGCTATTTAGTAATAATTTTACGGGAATCATGACTGGACTTGTTGCTGGAATTGTGGATGACTTGTATTTTATTTGCTTCTGTCAGTCAAAAACTAAAGGAACCCAGTTTATACTGCTACATGTAATGTACTGAACAATCCCAGAAAACCTTCCATACTGGAGGCGTATGTTTAATTTTTACTTACCTCTACACCCCCTTATGTTGGTTACAAAAACAAAAACAATAAAACGATGACTTGATTTCTCTCCCACACCGTACCTTCCTTCACCTCCTGCTTTTTGTCTTCATTTTCCTGTTCTGAATCCTGGCCCCCTTTAGGTTCCACCATTTCCTCATCATCCTCATCCTCTGGAACAAAGAAAGAGAAAAATGCATTATATTCTTGCCTTCCAATCAAAATCTCTGGTTGCTGGTGGGAGGTAGGGGCAGAGGGTAAAGTTCTAATCACTCGGGGGCAACTTCTAAGTAAATCAGTCCACGATGGATGCCCGAGATATGTGCTCATGAATATATGGATACATTATCTCCAGAAGGGGTCTCTTTGAAAGTCCCCCCACCATGCTGCTGAGAAACCGCTCCGAGTCAGCACCTGTTCCATCTATCCCCAGGCCCCCCCGCCACATGGGATGTCTTGGAATTGCATCTCTGACCTCTGAAGCTTCTTCGGAGATGGGCCAGGAACAGATCTTAAACTGTTTCCACCTGCGGCACATTCTCCGCAGGGGACACCTGCTGTACAGACCACTCATTTCCAGTTTCATCCTCACCCCGTTGATTTGGTTTTGACCTACAGGAAAGGGTTAAATGCAGGTCTGACCCCAGGTCAGATGCCATCGGCAAGGAAACAACCGGGGTAGGCCCCCCAAAGTCATTGCCGTTGGCCTGGGAGAACAGAACTGACCTGAAATGGCATTTACACATTCAGAGCAACTCGCGCATTAATGTGCATTTAATGAGCGCTAACAAACGGTACCGGTCGGCCACCACCACCAGATGTTCCAGTGCCCTTCCTGCCCTATGCAAATGTGCATCCCTTGAGTCTCTTCCCCCTAAAACTGCCTTTCTTGGAGACCCTTTCCATTGCAGAGTGCTTGAAACCATCAGTCACAGGGTAGAGGGTGGGGGGACAAGACAAAGTATCATGACAAAGCCCAACTTACAGGAATAAGACAATATAAAAAATCAAAACTTGCTTCTGTGTTTTTTAAATATATTACCTTCACTCTTCAGTATCATATTCACCATAGGTTACTGATTCCATTGGTTCAAGTGGAATTTAAAAGAAATGCCTTCACTTCCTCCATACCCCCTCACTTACTCATATATTCATTCATTTAACAAATATATGCAGACTTTCTATAAATTCAAAGCTCTGTGGAGAGTCTCATTTCCATCACAACAAATCCTGAAATTTATAACAACTCAAACTTTCAGCTCCAACCATTGAGAGAATGTAGTATATAATGCGTGTGTAAATGTAGCCTGAAACAAACAAGTGTAGCCTGAAAAGCAACTCCAAAAGTTCTGCTGTATTAAGCAAGTGATTTGTGGAGGGAATATCCATTTTAAGAATATGGATGTGTGAAGTACAGTATTACAATTTATATACTGGAAATATCTCATGCAAATTTTCAATAGAATACAGAAGTCTATATGCATGTGTGTAGATTGTGGAACCACCCTCATTACTTTATAATCACACTATATACATACCAGAAAGAAAGAAAGATGCCTTTGAGGGAAACTGTCATTTATTATTAACACATTAACACATTTATTACTAATACATTATTACTGACACATACCTGTGAGACAAGACATTCACTTAAAATTTTGACAGGTACACTGAGTTACCCAGATATGTAGACGAATAAACCTTTTAACATGTTAAACTATAAATAACACACATAAATCTTTATATGTAAAGATATTACTGCTACCTATCTGTTAAAAATCAGCTTGGAAAGTCCTGAGAAAAATCTTCGCCTTGACATGTTATATATTCCTGAGCCAAAGATCAAACACAAAGCCCAGGGAGGTGCTAGCAGGAGGGAAGTTTCTCTTCTGGTAAACCTTGGATGGAGAGGCAGTTTTCAAAAGGCCAATAAGCTGGGAAGTAGCTCTATCTCTGAACCTTCTAGAGACCTTTATTTAAGTCCAATGGGTCCCGGAGCCATTCCCTGGAACTTAATAAATACAAGTAAAATACAACAGATATAAAGGTGCCAAATCCCATGTTATGAGTTGAATTGCGTCCCCCACCCCAAATTTATGTTGACTTCCAAACCCCCAGGACCTCAGAATGTTGATCTGACTTGGAAATAGTGTCACTGCAGATATATTAGTTAAGATGAGGTTGTGCCAGAGTAGTGAGGGCACCGGATCCAGCACGACCAGTGTCTTCATAAACAAGGGGAGATTTAAACACAGAATCACACGCAGGGAGAACACCATTGAAGATGAAGGTGAAGACTGGAGGGCAGCCTCTACAAGCCGAGAAGTGCCAAAGTCTGCCAGCAACCCAGAGACATGGCACGGATTCTCCCTCTCAGTCGTCAGAACAAACCGGTCAATACCTTGATCTTGGCATTCTAGCTTCAAGAACTGCGAGACTTTCCATTTTTACTGTTTAAACTGCTCAGTTAATGGGACAGTATTATGGGAGCCCTAGCAAACTAATAAAGCCAGTAACATGCCTTAACTTCTATGGTTTTATAATCTAGTGAAGAGATAATGAGACACACAGTTGTGGTTGTTCAGTCACTAAGTCCTGTCTGACTCCTTGTGACCCCATGAACTGCAGCACAGTAGGCTTCCCTGTCCTTCACCATCTCCCTGAGTTTACTCAAACTCCTGTCCACTGAGTCAGTGATGCCATCCAACCATCTCATCCTCTGTTGTCCCCTTCTCCTCTTGCCCTCAACCTTTCCAGCATCAGGGTCTTTTCCAATGAGTTAGCTTTTTGCATCAGGAAGCCAAAGTATTGGAGCTTCAGCTTCAGCATCAGTCTTTCCAATGAATATTCAGGATTGATTTCCTTTAAGATGGACTGGTTGGATCTCCTTGCAGTCCAAGGGAGGTCTCAAGAGTTCTCTCCAACACCACAGTTCAAAAGCATCAATTCTTTGGCACTCGGACTTCTTTATGGTCCAGTTCTCACATCATACATGACTACTGGAAAAACCATAGCATTGACTAGACGGACCTTTGTCAGCAAAGTGATGTCTCTGCTTTTTAACACTCTGTCTAGATTTATCATAGCTTTTCTTCCAAGGAGCAAGCATTTTTAATTTCATGGCTGCCGTCACCGTCTGTATTGATTTGGGAGCCCAAGAATATGAAATCTGACACTGTTTCCACTTTTCCCCCATCTATTTGCACAATAATCACACCTACAGCAGTGATGAATGCTTTATTTGCATCATCTAATTTATATATCAGAACTTGGTACCACCAACCTAATTCAATAGATGAGGAGACAGAGTAATTGCCTCCCCAATCTTCCAACCATGTCAAGCTTCACGTTCTACCTGGTTCTATGTGTAACGGGGTCTCTGGTCTTTAACCATTAAGTGCACTGCCTCCCTAAACACAGCTGTCATGAAACAGAAATGTCAGGGGGAGATGCCTGAAACGCAAAAGGTGTGCTGCTCAGCTGCAATGCAAGCAGGGGTGTGTGGAGGCTCCTGGAGGTGGCCATCGCATGGAGAACGCTTTCAGTTTCCAGAGCTCACCACACACAGCACACAGGGCATCTATATCAAGACCACCAGGGTGGAAGTTGCTTAGCTGTGTCTGACTCTTTGGGACCCCATGGACTGGAGCCCGCCAGGCTCCTCTGTCCATGGGATTCTCCAGGCAAGAATACTGGAGTGAGTTGCCATTTCCTCCTCCAGGGGATCTTCCCAACCCATGTTATCCATCCACACTGGATTCTTACTTACTCTGTGGAATCCACTCTCCTGAGACCCAATTCAGCAATACTTATTACAAGCCTTGCTGTATTCCTTCAGACAGATAAGAGTCACAACCTGGGTGGTAACTGCATTTCAAGGCACGTAATAGGTCTGAGTCCAAGGTTGGGGTCTACCACTTGCGAGCCCCTCACTTAGCATAATTCATAGGAACTCTGTGAGGCCCTTTCCCTCATTTGCTGAATTGGGATAATAACCTTTCCTCAAAACACAAATTTATTATAAGACTGTAAGATAAAATTGTTAATGTGAAACTGCTTTTTAAACCACCAAGAGAGCTGCAAATACCCATCCAGAGAAATCTTCAAGCAAGTGCTGCCTAAGCTTGTATGTCAGCAAACACTGAGGAGCACTCACAGTGCTCATGTGCCAAGAACAGGACAGGGAGCCTCCCCCCAAAAGTCTGTGCTCATGTCATGGTGCTCCCATGAATGAGCACAAAGCAGCTGAAAGCAAATAATAAACAAAACATACGCCGAGTCAGGTAACTAGGACAGAGACAGAGAATGCTGGAAAGGGGCATCGGGGGTGCTGATCAGGGGAGGAAGAGGCGAAATTTTAAACAAAGTGCTCAAGAAAGGCCATACTGAGCAGAAACTTCAAGGTGTCCAGGACTGAGAAGTGAAGATTTCAGGGAAGTAAAACCAATAATCAATAGGTTCTTCCACCTCCCTCCATAGACCCGAAGGGGAGAACAGCTCAAGTTCTAAATTACTTTAGTCTTAGTTCTTCTGAATATAGAAAAACAATTGTGCTTTTATTAGAATCACCTAGGTTTTTTTTTTTAATGAAAAAGAAAATTATTATTATTTTTTTTTTGAAAGCAATGGTCTTTTATGGGTGAATTTTTTTCACATTACTTAAAGAGGTTTTAAAAAGCAAAGCAAAAGCAAGTCTTTTATTTTAATTTTGGAGAACCACCTAGTCTTTACATTCACTTTTCTTAGTTCTTAAAATGAAGTCAGTTTCACCAAATGACTTTGCGCGAGACAGCTTTAAACAACATTAAGCTCCTATCTTTCGCAGACACAAGGATTTTTAAACATTAACTCCTGAAAGAATTAAAAAGAAACATCATGACAGAAAGTGGCCACTTAGAGCTTTTTGGAAATATATTATTCTATAAGGTCCTGGCTATAAAAAGGGGTGGGTTTGTAATAGAAGTGTGTTGGTTTATTTTTGAAGTAGGTGGGAAAATAGCAGGTTATCTAAATCTTTAAATAGAAAACACTTCCCCAGAGAATATGTTTTCAATGAGTTTTTAAAAACCCCAACAAATATTTATTGTGTTTATAATATGTGCAAAGTCCCATAATGAGATACGGTGAATAAAAGAGAAATAATTAAAAAAAAAACAGTACTGTTTTAAAGTGGTTACAAACCAGTTGTAGGCATTAATTTTTAATGGCCACAGAATTCTTTGTCTATCAGCTTT
Organism: Cervus canadensis; assembly: GCF_019320065.1. NCBI lineage: Eukaryota > Metazoa > Chordata > Mammalia > Artiodactyla > Cervidae > Cervus > Cervus canadensis. The sequence goes on along the minus strand of NC_057388.1, from coordinate 12,064,611 downwards.
TTAAAGACAGAAAGTAAGTGTTTTGGTGAATTTGTTAAGGAAATAAAACATAAGAGACAGGCTTGTCTCTCTGCATACTGATATGTTTGCCTTGCTCAGCAAAGAGAGTATAATTTTCTTTAAGATTCTGGTTTCCTTTCTGGTGCAATTGGAATTACTTCTGTTGAAACCATTTTCAAAACAGTTAAATAACTTTAAAGAAAAGGATTTATGTAGAACTGCTATAGACTACTGATATATGAGTTGTGCTACTAGTTCATACCCGGTTACATTTCCTCTGTGATTGGAGGGGGGAAAAAATTACCACCCATGTACGGTTTCCTGTCCCAGGTACACGTGAGAAATTAAACTACTGGCAGAAGTTAATTACCTGTCGGTCTAAGGGACTAATTTCAAACAATGGCATCTTTTAGACATTATTTTATTCAGCACCTAAATTCTACCCTCTGCAGTTGTTGCTTTCTTTCTCTGTAGTTGGAAAAAAGTTTGGTAGCTACTGTCCTCCTTCCTTAAGATATTCTTGAGGTCTAAACACGAGTAATTGCACGTTCTCCGAAATTGCACATAACACACTTAGTCCAGGGCCTGACCCTGTATATGAGCTCCGGAAAGGTAAGTTTCCGCCACTAGCCTGGTGGTTAAGAATGAAGCCAATGTCACCACGCTGAGTATGCCACAGTTGTCTGACCACTGAGCTGCTCTGATGGCCTTCCCTGGGGGCTCAGATAGTAAAGGACCTGCCTGCAACGCAGGAGACCTGGGTTCAATCCCTGGGTCAGGAAGATCCCTGCAGAAGGGAATGGCTACCCACTCCAGTACTCTTGCCTGGAGAAGTCGCAAAGAGTTGGACACAACTGAGTGACTAACACTTTACCTTTCTGATGACCTCCCAAATCTGGGACTTTGGGATAGAAGTGCAGGGAACCATTTGTTTTTGTTGGTAATACACCACCAAGACCCTTTTCCTGGCAGGATGGCTGTATTGGTGGCTAGCTGGTACCCTACTTTCTCACCCTGAAGCCCCAGAGAGACATTTCCTGCTCTCCATTTCTTGGTGACCAGGACACAGGCAGGATCTGGGCAGTCAGACCGAACACTCCTAACTGGGCCTTTGTCTCTGGGGCCAAGAGGCAAAGCCAAGAGGGCACGGAGGATAATGAGGGGCAACACGCCGCCAAGTCTGACATCCTGGCCAGACTGCTCCAGAGACCCACGCTCTGGGTTCCCTTGGTCTTGCCCTTTCCCAAGCCTGCTCCTTTGCCTCCTGTTGATTCTGTGAGCACCAGATTTCCTTCCAATAAATCTTATTAGAGGTGATGTCAGCACCAGATTTCCTTCCAATAAATCCCCCCGGATTCAGTGCCTGCTGCTTGCAACCAGAACCCCGAGTGACACAGGGAGGCCCTCTGTGAAGAGAAGGGCTTGTGTTTTATGAGGTCAGTGGGTCCTTTCTTTCCCCAGCCTCTCAGGACCTGCAAAACCCCAGGATAAGAGGGTCTGAGGGCCTGCCCCTAGTCCTTGACGCCCTGCTCCTGGCTTTTCACGAGGGGTCTGTGGCTTCATGGAAGACAGCTAAGTCTGGTCAGGGGGACACAGATGGGAGGGAGCAAAGTGGGCCATTTCACTCCATCCTTCTTGACTCCAAAGGGCACGCTGCTGCTGCCGAAAGGGGGAAGCAGAAAGCAATTCCCGTAGGGCTTCAAATCGAACAGGCCAAAGTCATGTACTGCTAAAAAAATTGATCGCTGCTAATTAAACTTTAACACAGCATCAATTCTAATGTGAAAAATTGTGAATGTTGGAATTGATCAAATAATGAGTGGCTTAGAAATGAATAGAACACTAGCTTCCAAAAGATAAAAGGGATGATGGCAAGAACAGAGAGTCAATTCTAAATCAAACTTACCACCATGTTACTGTTGGTGAAAAGACTTGGATAGATAAAGAAGGCCTTTTTTTGTTTGTTTATTTTTTGTGTATTTTACTTCTCTTTCTTTTTTTTTTTTTTGGCCACACCACAGGGCATGCAGGATCTTAGTTCCCTGACCAGGGATTGAACCCATGCCCCCTGCAGTGGAAGCATGGGGGTTAACCACTGGACCACCAGGGAAGTCCCTGTTTTTTGTGTGTTTTAGATGTATTGCCCTTAACTTAATATCAAATGCACTGGCCACTTTTATACAATTCTATGTATAGCTATTTCAGATAGGGATTCTTTTTATAACATATTTTACATGTTCTATAGAAAAATCGAGTTAATCTCTCAAATTAAAACTTATAAAAATAATTCACCTTAATGAAGATATTCTTTACAGTTCTGTCTTTGGCCTCATCTTTTCTCACGTCAGATGTCACTCTGGATAATATTTACATTTGTCTTTACTGGTGGCTCAGACAGTAAAGAATCCGCCTGCAATGCAGGAGACCCGGGTTCAGTTCCTAGGTCAGGAAGATCCTCTGGAGGAGGACAAGACAACCCACTCCAGTATTCCTGCCTGGAGAATCCCACGGGCAGAGGAGGCTGGTGGGATACAATCCATGGAGTCAGAAAGAGTCAGACAGGACTAAGCAACTAACATTTTCACATTTCCCTTCCATCATCACTCATGAATGGGTATCTCCTGCCAAGATTTCCCCTCTAGGCTCCAGGTTCTGTGTTGTACATTTCAACTCGAATGTCCCCCAAGGTGTTCACACTCCACATATTCAAAGCAGAACCCCCCACCTTCTGCTGAGAGCTCCTTTGACTACATTCTCCATTCCCCCCACCAACTGCACACCTTTCACATATGCGTTCACAATTAGGTATCACAGTACTAACTTTAACTCTTCCATCAGAGGTTATAACAAGGGGTCTACATTGGTTCAATCCTTCCTCCAAAATCTGTCTTAAATCCGCCTCTGTCTTTTCTGCACTGCCCTGATCCAGGCCATTACCATCTCTCACCGGGAGTATTATAGTAGTTTTTTGACTGGTCTCTCTAAAACTACATGTCTTGCTCTGTGTTTCTAGTAGTTTCATTTTTATTTTTTAAAAAATACATCTATGTATCCTTTCCCCACCAAAAATATTCTATAGTTCCCTATAAATTGCAGCATAAAACCCCACAGCTTCTTATCTCTTCCGCCTCAACCTGTACTCTGAACAAATGCACAATCACCGAAAACCCCAGTAGGTACACGCCTACACATTTTTTCCCTTCTACCAGTCTTGGTCTTTCCTCCAGCATCCAGGAGGTGATTATTACTAATTCTTCATGGTGCAACTCCGGAGCTTTAACATCTCTTCCCAGGCAGATCTATGGACACCTTCCATTATTCTCCCTTGGATCTCCATGATAATACAGCCAAGAAACCACTTGAAATTAGGTTCTGCATTTATCGCCACAACTAGAAGAAAAGTCCCTCAAAGACCTACTCTTGATAGGACCATCACAAAGTCAAGTACAAACACTAGCAAAAGCAAGATGGGTGATGGTTCTGGAAAGGCAGTATGAACATCCTATAGCTCCTTAAATGACAGAACAAGTTTGGACTTCTTTCTGGAGACCAGTAGCCCCCTTTTGAATAAACATCTGTTGTCGTTTCATTGCTGAGTCATGTCCAACTCCTCTGACCCCATGGACTATAGTCCATCAGGCTCCTCTGTCCATGGGATTTCCCAGGCAAGAATAATGGAGTGGGTTGCCATTTCCTTCTCCATGTGAATAAATATATATCTCATTTAACCCAAATGTATAATTTAAAATTTCAAAAGGAATCCAAGACACTGGAAATGCCAAATACGGCTTTTGAAACCTCACTCCTCTCCTTGGCCAGCTCTTTATGCATATTCTGATACACCTAAGGGGTGGCCTGACCCTTGATGAAAATTGCTGCTGCCACCCAACCCTGCAGAGAATCTGGAGGCATTTAAAAATGCAAGAGACAAGGTCTAATTTTGTTTAAGAATACAGAGGCAGTATGGAGCTGGAAGGGAGTGGGAGAGCCTGGAATGAGGGAGACAGTCAGAAGGTAAGCTATAGCCCTAATCCAAGCAGCAGATGATGAGAACTTGGCTGGGGATGGTTGACCGCCAGTAGGCGTGATGAACTGAACTGTGAATGCAGACATGTGTTTTTATAGCAGACAGTGAGGGCTCTCGTACAGAACTCACTCAAGTCACCCTATCCTTGGACCGGCTTTGTGGACGGTTTGCCAACTTCACCGGGAGTCCAAAGAGAGCCACCTCCTGATACGTATCACGGCAGCCAAAATAAAGTATAACATGCACCGCTGAATGCTTACACAAACCAAGGTGAGCGCCTCGGTGCTTTCAAAATATGCAGCAAAGACATATTTTGTGGGATTTTCAGTAAGCACTTTGTTAAATATACTACATGCTAATATTTAAAAAACCTTCGCTTTCTGGTCTAGAAAAATCTGGCCAGAGCAAAGAAAACATACATTTCTCATCATACAGAGCACTCCTGTTAACACTCTAGGCCACATCAGTTCTCTCCTAAGGCTCTAACATGACAGTACTTGGAAAGTTTACTTCCTGATGGAATGTCACACAAGGCCTTGCAAATGGGAGGAAATGAAGGAAAATATTTAAAGCGAGAGAGGAAGCCAGAGAAGAGTACTTTTTAGCAGCTGTTTCTGAAACCTGTAACTGTGCTGATACATGAAACGTGTGCGGCAAATATGGGCTGAATTGAGTGGCCATGGATTAGTCAGCTTGCATACAAGGTCAGAGACCAGGAGATTTTCCCTTCTGGAGATGTCCAGGCAGGAGCCCAGGGATAACCTCAGCTTTTGATGTTTGGGGCTGGGAAAACTTGATTGATCTCTATTTCCATACATTTTCCTCTTTAAAAACCATCAGTGGCTTCCTATTTCCTAGAAGAGCTCAGTGTTGAAGGCCTATGACTAGCTAACTTCGACTGAATTCTCCAGCACTGCTCAGAACAGAAGAGTCCTTGACTCATCCGTACATGTACTTTGTTGCCAGAAACCACCCCCATCTTTCCTGTCTTGATTCTTTTATGCTTTTCAGGCCCCCATCTCCTAAGTTTCCACCGGAAGTCATAGAGTCTTCAGCCATGATCAACTGGATGAGCTAATTCATACTAACAGACTAGAGAATGGTCACCCCAGTGAATTAATGTCTAATGGCAAACTGCAGTTCTTGCAGGATCTGGACGGGAGAGAGATTTTGAAAGAGCCAAGCCACCCCTCAAAACAGTCCTCTGTTCTGGAGTCTTGGTAGCAGAAGCACTCATTGCACAACTCCAGAAAGAGCACTGCCATTGTGCTCTATGTGAACAGAGCCTCCTTGACGCATCCAGGGCACAGGCTCTATGTCTATTCTTGGCAGTTTTATTTGTATAGGGGTGTGCGCACCACACACACACACAGACACACACACACTCTGGGCAATAATTCAAAACACTTGAAAATGCAAGTCTCGGCTTCTTGGAAGGGGAGAAGGGACTCCTAGCTTTCTCTTCCAGACTTAAAGCCCTTTTGCAGCCCACTTTTGATTTTGGACAATCTCATACCCTTCCCTTTGTTTCCTCCATCACTTCTTCTACTGTGCAAACCTGTGCTTCCTCTTAACAGCAGCATGGCTTGTAGAAAAGAAAACTGAGGCTGCAAGGACAGAAATGTCATCATACCTAACTTTAAGCAGCAACCACAGATATGTCCCAGAAAAAGTAGACCCCAAGGCCTCCAGGCATTAAAATGGTTACTGTGTTAACTAGTGAAGACAGAGTAAAATACGTAGATGCCATTTAGAAACATTATTTTGCTTGTAAAGAAACTGTAAGGAAAAAATGGTACCTTGCATCTTTAAGCTTGTCAAGTCTGACATTTACTGTCAGAGCAGTTGTCAGGTCCATCCCTGCATGCAGAAGTCATCATGTTCTCTAGCATTCATCTTGTTTTTGTCCTTTTTTTGGTGGGGGAGGGGTGTGTGTGTTTTTTTTTTAATTGAAGTATAGTTGATTTCCAATGTTGAGTTAATTTCTGCTGTATAGCAAAGTGAAGTGACTCAGTTGCACATATACATACATTCTTTTTCATATTCTTTTCCATTCTGGCTTATCCCAGGACATTGAATATAGTTCCCTGTGCTGCAGGAGGATGTTGCTCTCCATCCATTCTATATGTAATTGCTTGTACCTACTAACCCCAGACTCACAGTCCATCCCTCCCTGACCCCTCCGCACCCCCTGGGCAACCACAAGTCTGTTCGCTATGTCTGTGAGTCTGTTTATGCAATCTTTTTGTTAATAGGATCAAATTGTGAATTCTGCCTCTTTGTATCCCCTTCACTTGCACAGCTCCCTATGTACTCTCTATTTTTCTACCTCCTTCTCTTTGGTAAGGGCCACCATGTGGCTGACCGTCAGGGTCTCCTAGCTGGCATTCTTAACTCTAGCTGCTCCCAATGCCTGCCCTTGCTACCAACTCTTGAGAGTTCCTGTGCCATGCAGAATACAAGTTGGATTCCTTGGCCTCGTCTCTAAGTCTTCTAGGTAAGAAGACTTGAAGACTTCTGGCTCTAAAACCACCTGTTTCCTGCCGACCTGCCTGCACCTCGTTCACCCCCCTCACCCCATCCACGCACACACTTCTGTCACTGACACTGCAACACGGCACAAACCACCGCAGTCCATCTGCCCTTCGGTTCCCGTGGCTCCCTCCGCCAGACACTCTCCCTCCCCTCCTTCTTGCAAAATACGAGCACCTAATATGTGACAGGCACTATCTCAGGCGCCAGAGATACCGCAGTGAGCAGAACAAATGAGACATCCTGCCCTCATCGAGCTTGCATTCCAGTGGCAGGGACAGAAAATAAGGTAAACAAGGAAAGCATAACGTAGGTTAGCAAGTTGCGAGCACTAAAGAGACCAGCAATACAGGCCAAGTGGTGAGTATCACAATTTTGCACATAGGTAGCTAGGAAGGGCCTTACTGAGAGGTGGGATTTGCTAAGAAGACTCAAGGAACAAGCTCTGTGGGTAGCTGGGGAAAGCATTCTAGGTAGTAGAAGCAAAAACACAAGGGCAGGTTTCACCTGGAAGGTTCAAGGCTTTGAATACCTTTGTATCTTCCCTGCATGTAAAATCCAGCTATACTTCAAGATCTGATTCAAATGACCCCCAGCTCCCCCAATGCTTCCTGTTCACCCTTGTTAGAAGGGATGTCTTCCTCATTTAACCCTTCACAGCACTTGAGTTGAGACAGTCTTAACAATTTTCTGTATCCAGTCAAAGAACTATTGTGTTTCAAAGTAGGACATGTATCATTCTCTATTTTATTCAGGAAATCAACTCTGAATATTCACTGGAAGGACTGATGCTGAAGCTGAAGCTCTAATACTTTGGCCACCTGATGTGAGGAGCCAACTCATTAGAAAAGACCCCAATGCTGGGAAAGATTGAGGGCAGAAGGAGAAGGGGAAGGCAGAGGATGAGATGGTTGGATGGCATCACCGACTCAATAGACATGAATCTGAACAAACTCCAGGATAGTGAAGGACAGGGGAGCCTGGTATGCTTCAGTCCATGGGGTCATAAAGAGCCTTAGCAACTGAACAACAATAAATTCTATGTACTATTTTAAGCAGAGCACATTTCTGTGCGTTTCTGGGCTTTCTTCTCCATCCAAAATTCTGAACTTCTTGGGACTAGGATACATTAACTATTCACATTTATTTGCCCCAATATGGGTGTTAAGAAAATATTCTTGACTGTTTTAAAAGTTAAGAATGTCATTTCCCCCAGGGTTCTGAAAAGCACATTTTCTCAGCGGTTTCTCCAGTGTTTTAGCTGGATCACAAAACTCTTCACTCCGTTTCCAATTTTAAGGTTCCTTTCCTTGATCACTAGGTCTTGTCATTATTGCCAGCATCTCTTCCCTAAACTTACCCAGAGTCTCGCTATGCTCACGCTGAGGTTCCCGATCCTCTGTCTTGTTTTGTGTCCTGGTCACTAGCTATTTGCTCACCACCTAATGAGTGCTCAGATGTGTACCAGGCATCACGGAAAAACAACAGTTATCCATTTATTGGATCATACATGTTAAGCTTTGTGGTAAAGGTTTTATTTCATTAGCCTGTTTAATCCTCCCAACAACTCACCAAGGCAGACATAATCGTTCTCTAGCCCAGCGGTTTCTAACCTTTTTGGCACCTGGGACTGGTTTCATGGAAAGCAATTTTTCCACAAACTGAGGTGGGGGATGGTTTAAGCATGATTCAAGAACATTACATTTATTATGCACTTTATTTCTATTATAATTACATAATAGTAATAATAACAGATCATTAGGCATTAGATCCCAGAGGTTGGGGACTCCTGCTACACATGAGGTTTTTGAAAGGAAGGTGATCAATAAGACCAGCACTAGGGGAAGAACAGAGCCAATATTCAAACTCATGTTTTGCAACCCCTAAACTCCCTCAACTTGCTACTAAATCATACCAAACTTTGTAAAGGAAGAAAAGGGACCTGTGATGGATATTTTTGACTTTGACCACCCAGAATCCACCACGTCATGTCTTTGACCAACAGCCTTTCTACTCTTTCTGGATGAACCCATCCCTCCCCACTCTCAGCTAGGCAAATCCTTCTTAAGATTCAAGGGGAAACATTGTATCTGAAGCAGTGACCAATGACACGAAAGCTCTGTATTTCTCTCTGGACTATCAGTAGACTTTGCATAAAATCTACTGTCCAAATTGGGGTACTTCTCAGAGGAAATGGTGGTGCAATTAATGTTTAAGCATGACATGGTGAAGGGAGACATGGCAGATACGGATGAGGAGAGTCTGGACAATCCAGGATGTGTGGTCACCCCTGCCGCAGGACAGCGGGCTCCTCCATTACACTGGACTATGTGACTGTTCTCGCCAAAGCAGGACACGTGGTTGCTCTAACCACCAAGGAAGTGGATGCCTCTCCTTCATTGGATTGGGTGTCATGCCCAACATGGAACCAAAGCCTTTCTGGCTCCCTATATGGAACTTGAAAAAGAATCAATAAAGAAAGAGCATGGCCAAGAGTGGTAACTAACAGTCTGAAAGCTAAATTGAGTAGTAACTGAAGTCACCATCGACTTTTATTTGTTAACAGCAAACAAATGTTCTTTCGGCTTCAGTAATTTGGGGGTGGTTTCTCTGTCACTGGCAACCAGAAAAGCATGAATGATCAGGAACTAGTAACTACTGACTAAGTGCTCTGTACTCTTTGTAGTTACTCTGTAGTTTCTGTACATGATCTCTTTTAGCGAGGACATGAGCTGCAAGGTAGTATGGGGTTAAGTGCCTGAGTCCTGTTGCCATGCCGCTCAAGTTCAAATTCTGATTCTATCATCTAATAGTAACCATGGGCCACTTACCAAACCCCCTGTACCTCAGTTTTCTCATCCACTGATTACAAAATTGCTCTCCTTGGTTAATGATAGTTCTTTCAAGGCTTAAGATACTTAAAGAACATTTTTATTACTATTGCTGAGGAAACTAAGATACAACGAGGCTAAATAAGTTGCTCAAAGTCAGACAGCTACTAAATTATAAGGCAGGTTTCTGAACCCAAGTTTTTGAGGCACCAAATTCCACTCTGTTTCATGTGTCCACACTGTCTCCCGGCTCCCTGAACTAAGCAGGAAGAACAGAGATGTCTCAACGGGTCTGGAGGTAAGAACAAGCATAGCCAGTGGAGACACAAGGTGGTGGAAGGAGCAAAGCTGTGTTGGAACGAGTTGAAAATGAAATCGCCCGCCCCCCATATTCACTCACACAGACCCCAGCTTCCTGCGCCGAGCCCGGCTTCAGTATAGTTTTAGCACAGTCGGTGGTCGCTTCACAATCTGCCTACAGTTTCAGAAGCGTTCCCACCTACTTCCGGGAGGGCTACTTGAACCATCTCGTCCCCTCCAGCACGAGGCCATGCTTACAAGAGGCACCCTGCTCCATCTCTTGCCATGTGGGTTCCTCTGCCCTTTGCCAACCCTGCTTCAACTGAGGTAGTTACTTAGCTTTTCTTCATCTTGCCAAGAACTCTCATGTCTCACGGCTTTTCCATCCGCTGTCCCCTCTGCCTGGAATACCCATTATCCAAATAGTCATGTGTCTTTCTCACGACCTTTTTAAGAGTCCCTGTTCAAATGTCAGCTCGTCTGTGAGGTCTTCCCTATGCAACCTATACAACAGGGCATCATGCCTCAGCACATTTCGTACTGGCACATGGTACTTGATTTTTTCAAAAACTTTTTATTTTTTATTGGAGGATAGCCTATGAACAGTGTTGTGATAGTTTCAGATACACCGCAAAGTGACTCAGCCATACATATACTTCATTAGTGTTAGTGTTAATTGCTCAGTCAAGTCCGACTCTTTTGTGACCCCATGGACTGCAGCCCTCCAGGCTCCTCTGCCCATGGGATTCTCCAGACAAGAATAACACAATGGGGAGCCATTCCCTTCTCCAACATATACTTCATAGCACTGATAACTAACTGATTTAATACATGTATGCATGTATGTATGTATGTATGTATGGCCTGCCTCCTACCACTGAGAATGGAAATTCTACAGCATCAGTGACTGTCTCTTTTCTGCTCTACCCAAATCACCTAGAAAATAGCAGGGTATGTGGCAGGCGGGCCATAAATACTTGTTGGATGATAAGATGACTGAACGCACAAAAGAACAGCAAGGCAGCCTTGCATCTTGCAACCAACACACATGTAATTCCTTAACCCCCAGAATGATGGCAGTCTCTGCTATAGAAATCTGGGACTCACATCCTTGACCTTGTCCTGGATGCTTACAACTCCACAGGTCTGGTTCCTTCAAATGGGAATTTTCTATCTCTTTAGCACTTTGATTCTCCAGAAAATGAAAATGAGTGCTTTCTGCTGAACTTCCATTTCAGCATTTTCTCTTTCTGGTGTCTACCCCCAGCCCAGAGAGAACTGATCTATTTTCCATCTGGAAATACATCAAAATTCATCACGGTCCAATTCTCAGGGAAGATCATTAGCACATTTGTTTGCTTTTATCCTGGCATTAACAACTCTATTTGGGGCTAAATCATTTCCCCTGGTTTCAACGTCAAGTTTTCCCATTGGCTCAAATATGAAGTCCCTTGTCTGTCAATGTAATAATTTTCTATTAATTATGAAAGAAGAAAGCAAGCAGTTTGAGAGTCTTAAGGGAAGCATTTGTCTAATCCAAGAAACTGATTTTTCCAGTTACTTGGACTAAGTACAGCCCTCAGTTGTGGTCAGATTCACAGATTTCAAAGTGCCCCCTTGTTTTTACTTTCTGGTCAGTCTAGACAGACATGGTTCATTCCTTCATTTTTCAAGCTGTTGAAACATCACGTTGGTCAAAAGAATCTGAATCTCTAGAGACTGAACTGAGCCGTGTTTCACCAGAGACTTCATAACTTTCTACCGAATATCCCTTCAAACAGAACCACCTCAGTGGTACCAGGAGAGATTTCACTTCAAAGGCTCCATGTGAGTGTGAGAATGAAATTGTGACAACAAAAACAGTAACCACTATTGTCCCAAATGGAACTAGAGTCCAGTGGTGAGAGTATGCAGTCCTGATTTTTTTTTCCTTTTGCCTGGTCTCAGCTATTTCAGTTTCAGCTGGGTATCTTTACTCAACCCAATTGTCCCCTTTAAATACCAAGCTTCTACTCCTTGGACACATGTTCTTGAGAAACTACCATGTGCAATACTGGCTCCATTGTATGGGCCACAGAAATGAATCAACAGAGATGCTTAAACTCAAGAGCTTGGCATCTGGGCAGAGAAATGGCAACTGTATGTAAATATCTATATTGGAAGGCAGAATGTTTGGATATCTGGTCCACGGAATCCCCAAGGGATATAACTTCTTAAGGGAGAGTGTGAATAGGGAAGACGGAAGGGAGGCAGATTTTTTTCAAGGAATTTATTTTCAGTTGGGTCTTGAGGAGTGGTGGGATCTTCAGAGGGACGCAGAGATGGGAATGCAGAGTATCATTCCAAGAAGAGGAGAGGGCATGGATGAGTACAGAACAATGGAAAGATGGCAGTGGCAGGCAGTTCAGCAGAGGAAGTAGTGGAAAAACCTTAAACACCAGGATAAATACCTAGCTAAGGAGGGTCACACACATTTGCTATTTGATTCACACAGCTCTGTTGAGAAGAAGCATTGTGAATTCTCGTTGCTTTAACTCATGTCAAAAGGACTTTTTAAGGATCCTCGGGTACTTAGCAGTGCCATGACTCAAGAGAACAGTTTTCCCATCAGAAAATTTGCAGCATGTAAATTACCTACTTTTTCTCCCCAGAGATAGCATAGGGAAAACATGGTCTTATTCACAACCATTTGTTACATAATATGGCACTTGTGGTAAACCCGCCTCCCAATACAGAAGATGCAAGAGACACAAGTTCGATCACTGGGTCAGGAAGCTTCCTTGGAGGAGGAAATGGCAACCCACTCCAGAATCTTGCCTGGAAAATCCCATAAACAGAAGAGCCTGGCAGGCTACCACCCATGGGGTTGCAAAGAGTCGGACGTAACTAAACACTGAAAAATGAGATAAATACGTTAGGTCCTTGAAGATTTATTTTCTCATCCCTAAAGCAGGGATCCTAATTTCTGTGCTACTTACATAACAAAGTTGTTGTCTGAAACAACAATGTAATGGAGACAGAGATGCTTTGTCACTGATAAAATGCCATTAAGTGTAAGTTATTAAGGCAGGATTAATTTGTAGTAATAATTACAGCTTTTTGATGCCCAATGGCCCACTCGGCCACAAAAATGTGCAAAGTAGGAAGAAGGTTATGTAAGAGAAAAGGGAGACATTCCATCTGAAAGGGAGCTCTTCTAGAAAAGAAAAGGGAGACATTCTCATCACAGAAACAAAGGACTGAGAAGATCCACAGAGACAACTATTGTTGGGTTGTGGCAGAATTTGCGGGTGAGGAGTTCAAACAACAGGGCTTCCCTGGTGGCTCAGCAGAAAAAGAAAGAATCCACTTGCCAATGCAGGAGACGTGGGTTCAATCCCTGGATTGGGAAGATTGCCTGGAGAAAGTAAACGGCAACCCACTCCAGTATTCTGGCCTGGAAAAACCCATGGACAGAGGAACCTGGTGGGCTACAGTCCATGAGGTCGCAAAAGAGTCAAAATGACTGAGTGACTAAACAACAAGTTCAAACAACAGATCACAAAATAAGGGTTCAAGCTATCAAAGTTCTAAGTCTTGTTGACAGGAGAGTGTGCATGTAAGCTATGGATCATTAAGCATTTAGACTGAGTCAGTGCTTACTGCAGGCATGAGCTTGGCTTTGAAGGACAGGTGAGAGTATGATGGACAGGGAAGAGAGTGTTAGCATCTGTATTATTTAGCTTAGGTGTTCTGGGCTCCCACTGCAACCTACACTTCCCTCTTTAAGGGCACAAGTCCATGGCGTTGCGAAGAGTCAGATACGATGGGCAACTGACAAAAGAAAACAAAAACCGTGGGGGCATTACATTACACTCTCCTTGTACTCTCGGCTCTCTGTCCGGTGTCTGGCCCATAAAAGCGACTCCTCTCTTTGGTGTTAAGTCAGTCCAGGTACAGGATGAAGGCTGGTGTAAAGTCAGGAGATGATGAGCACGCATTCAAGAATAAGGGAAGAAGAACCATGTGAGATGGGAGCAAGTAACGAGAATGATGGTGAGGCTGGACACTGTGTGATAGACAGCCTGGAAGCTGAGTTAAGGCTGTGAGTTTTGATGGAGCAGAGAGAACAGGGAAAGAATTAAATTTAAGTATTAGATGGGAGCCATGCAATGCAGATGCTTCAGCTTCAGCCCTAGCTTTAATCCAGTCGTTTGGTGGACCAACCAAGGAGAAAAAACCAAAATCATAACTGCCATGATTTCAGCATGGTATTCCAGTGAAATCCATTTTTTCCACTACACATGACGATCCCTATTCCTGTCCTTGGATACTGCTGAGGTGGCCGCAAGGTTTTAAAATATCACCTCCTATTTTTGCCTCCATCTTCTGCCATTCCATTTCATTCCTAGAGCTTTCACATAAACTCAGACTCATAAATGTATACAGCTGAAAAGATCCATAAAGACAGCTGTGGGAATATTGTTAGAATTAAGGGTGATATGGGTAAACCACACGGCATGATGCTCAGAAAAGTAGCTAAAAAACCAGGTTAAGTGGGATTTTCTTCTTTTCCTCCTCTTCCTCCTCCTCCTCTTCTTTCTCCTCCCTCCTAATGATCTAGGTTAGTCTTTTCATCTAATGGGTGAGCTATGGCCGTCCATGTAGTTGAAGTCTCTCCAGGTTCACCCAGTCAGCGAGCGGCAGAGCTCCGGTTAGAACTCAGATCTGACAGCTGTCTCTCCAGTGCTCTCCCCGATCTCATGTTGCAGCTGCAAGACTGTCCCAGAGACAGAGAAAAGCCCAGTTCCAATCAGACTTGAAAAAGCAATGTGTTTTGGCAGTGGAATATCTGACCTGCTCTCAGCGAGTTTCACCTGTCAAGATGGCCACATCACGGATTTACTCCCCTCCTCTAATCCCAAGTTTTCTTTCGGAATGAAATCATTAAATTCTACAAAGTCATCAAAGCACCCTGTGGCTTCTGGCCAATCCAACGTGGACCATCAAACCCTTACTCCTAGAGTCCATGCTTGGCAGAGGGCAGTCTGCAGGCACACCATTAAAATTCAAAGATTCTTTAGGGGACAGGCTAATTAGACCAAATCATTCAGACAGGTCTAGACGGTGCTGAATAGGGTTTAGGATCTGGATCGGAGCCGACTGTGGTCCCACAGGCTTGGCTGCTCCTATCGATTTGCAAAGGCACTTCCTTCCTTGCTTTGTGGTGTCGAGTGTTGGCCTTTTACGGCAAAGTGAAACCTTCTGGCCCCACATTATCTGTCACCAGAGGAAAAACTAAGAAAAAGGATAGCTTTGCTCCAAGCTGACATGCTTGTAACGCCTCAAGTTGCTGCTGCTGCTATCACTGTTTAATTCCCCTTTACACTGAAGCAAGTCAATCAAGCTGGCAAACAGTTTTCTACGCAGTTTGTTTAGGAGGGAAACAGGAACAAGGAAGGCTGATGGGAACGTTTCTACCCCCCCACCCGCCCCCACCCCAGCCCCGCCATGGCATTACTTCAGCCCTTCAACGCTGCTGGCTGTTGGAAGTCATTATGGAATGTGAATCCTGACACATAACATCTCCTTGCTTAAAACCCCAGTATTTCCTCATTCCTCACACAGAGAAATGCCAAATTCCCTAGTCTGGTGTATACCGTCTCTTGTGATTTAACCCTTGAGTAGTTTACCGTCTTTATATCTCACCACTCCTCTCGTGTAGGCTGTATTCCAACCATTACATCTACATGCACTAGTCCCACAGGACAGAATATAGGAATGGTGAAAAGTACAAGCTCTGTCAGGCTGCCTGGACCCTCGGATGCTAGGATGGGATGCTAGGATGGGATGCTAGGATGGGATGGGATGCACCCTGGGATGCTAGGCTGCAGAACTCCCAGGGGACACTCTTCACATTGTTGCTAATGTTAATAGACACTTACTAAAAGTGCTAGGCACGGTTCTCCCTAACAGTCATCTCACTTCAACCTTATAGTAACCTAGCAAGTAAGTATTATTATTAGCCCTCCTTTAACACGGGAGGAAGCCAAGGCTAGAGAAGTTAAGTGAGTTGGAGCAAGTTGATGCAGTTGGTACATAACAACTGGGATGTAAACCAGGTTGAATTTCATTTCAGAACTCAAGGAATGTTCCACCCCATCATGCAGTCTCATGGTTCTCTCCTTCACACTTACCATCTTCTTGGATTCTCTTATCTTTGGGATTGAGAACAAGCCACTGAGTCAGCTTAGCTGGAAGCATGGGCTCCATCTGAAATGTGACTTCTATGTCAAGCTCCTATCTCCAATCAGTTGATAGATTTGACCTTCTTAATCTCCAAAAGATCCCCTAGCTCCTCCTCCCCCTTACCTCACTGCCATGCCTTGATTTCAGCCCCAATTAATTTTCTCCCAAATTACTCCTGCTGCCTCCTAACTATCCCAGCCCTGCTAAAATTCTGCTGGTGCATCTTCAACCGTGGCTTCAAGCTCAGCAGCCCCAGTACTGCAGGATGTGGTTTGGACTCTCTCACTTCATCTTGTATCGCTGTCCCATGGGATTCCCTTGCTCAGGCATTCAGAGCCTCTCACAGGTCTCCCCACTGTGTGGCTTCATCCCTCTGAATCTTCACAGGCATCGCTCTTTCTGCGAGGGTGTCCTTGCTCACTTCTTCTTCCAGTTAACTCCTATTCATCCTTCAAAACACAGCTTCAACTTCACCTCCTCTAGAATAACTCTCTGATGTAGCTGCTGCTTCTGTGTGGAGCAACTTAGCCATGTATTATCTGTAACTGAGGATTGTATATCTGCCTCAACTATGCTCTAAACTCCTAAAGGAGGGTAATCACGTTTTATTTGCCTCTGATTGCCCGTGCTTGGTCAAACGCCTGGCACAGTGTAGATCCCCAAGACAGATTTCTATATGTTGAATTAACAGACAAGTTCTTGAGGGTACATTTTAGGACAGAGTCAATATTAATTTCTACTCATGCATTTTGAATATGATTTATCTTCAGATTCTCTACAAAGGAAGACTTATTTGATCACCTTAGAAAACTTATGTCTAGAGAAAAGAGTTTGCTTGCTTTGGTTAGAACTCAGCTGTGTCTCGTACAAGTGAGTGCTTATGCAAACTTTCTGGTTATGACATAATGTATACATTCCTTAATCATTTTCCCAGAGACTCCTTGAAGAAAGTGACTGGATATTACTAAATAATGGCAACACATATGGAATCCTATGAGACTCTTCAAATGGCAGTGGTTCTGAATCCAGGGTGACTTTGCCCCCCACCCCCCGCCCCTGGGGACATTTGACAATGTCTGGAGATGTTTTTGGCTGATGTCACATCTGACGGCAGTTGCTACTGGAACCCACTGGACAAAGGCCCTGGCCTAAACGTCTCCCACAATGCATAGGACAGCCTCCCACAGCCAAGACTAAATCCATCCAAAATGCCAGTGGTGTCCAGGCTGAAAAACTCTGGTTTATGGTATCCAGATCCACTCTCTCTTTGAAGATATCCAGCCGCAATTGTGATGAAGTGGGTTAACACACTCAGCCTATACTTCTTTCTCCCGGTAGAAGCTCTCATGAGCAGCGATATTTGATGTGGGTGTGAACATGGCTTAAAGACCAAGGCCAGAAGGATGAGCTGTATGCTTTTGAGGAGAACTTCACTTCTTTCAGAGCCTATTCCTATGAGTATCCTTTCCTGTAAATCCCATGATCAGCAAAAACATTTTGTTTCCCAAAATGAGCCTCCACCTCCTGACTGTGGCACCCAGATGAAAGCTTCAGGCTGCAAGAGTCATTTCCCCACTCTGACACCTGTAGCTTGTACAAGTAGTGGGAAGAGAGAAGACCTACAGGTTTGCAGGGTTCCAGCCCCTTCCTTCCTTGGGTTGACGGGGTCCCTACTCAAGAACTCCCAGATGAGACCTGAGCTCCCAAGGGTGGGAGCTTCTGATGAAAAAATCCTGAAGCAATGAGTAAAGCAGCAGCAGGCAATAAACAGCTTAACAATTTATTCATTTGGGAAGGAGTACTGATTTTAGGGGCATTTCCATACAACAAAGAAATAAAGGGTGGGGGTAGGGCAAACAGACTGTCCTGAGATTCACACTTCAGGAGCAAGGCTTTAGGAAGATGCCACCAATTCTGAAAATCTAAGCAGCAACTCCCAACTTCCTCTGACATACGAAAGTTCTACAAAAAGGGCTAATGAATACTGGCTAACTTTCTGGTGGTCAACATTTCATGTAAGAAATGTTTTAACCTTTTCTCATAGTATTTACAATAGTTTGTTCATTATATTGCCTCTAATGCAAACCTGTATTATCATTTTAAAGTTAAGGAAAGACTTCCTGGTGGCTCAGACAGTAAAGAATCTGCCTGAGATGCAGGAGAAGAAGGAGACTTGGGTTTGATCTCTGGGTGGGGAAGATCCCCTGAAGAAGGGAATGGCAACCCACTCCAGTATTCTTGCCTAGAGAATCCCATGGACAGAGGGGCCTGGCGGACTACAGTCGATGGGGTCACAAAGAGTCAGACACGACTGAATGAGTAACATTTTCTTTTTTTTTTCCCACAATTACTTCAGTCATGTCCAACTCTTTGTGACCTGATGGACCATAGCCCACCAGGCCCCCCTGCCCATGGGATTGTCCAGGCAAGAATACTGGAGTGGACTGCCATGCCCTCCTCCAGGAAGGAATAGTAATAACTCACAATAAGGGTTTTCTGATTATGTAACAAGTCAGTGACCTAGATGGAGCTTAAACTCAACACATTTAGGACTACAGAACAACTAGATGAAGCAAATGTAAAGGTTAGTAATTTGGTATCATCTGTGGCTCAGATGGTAAAGAATCTGCCTGCAATGCAGGACACCTGGCTTTGATCCCTGGGTTGGGAAGATCCTCGGGAGGAGGGCATGGCAGCCCACTCCAGTATTTTTGCCTGGAGAATCCCATGGACAGAGGAGCTGGAGGGCTACAATCCATGAGGTCACAAAGAGTCAGACTCAACTGAGCGACTAACACTTTCACTTTCTGAACGAACCAGAGGACTGACTTGGTCACTAAATATGTGTGTGTTAGTAGAATCTTGGAGTTCCAATAGCCAATTAAATGCCTACTCTTATTGAGCATCTACTATGCAAGTCAAAGAAGATAAAGGTGGCTAAATATAGCTATTTTCCTTGGAAAGCTCAGACTTTAGTCAGAGAAGCTAGCAAATAAGCACTTAATACTATATGTTACTTACTGAGCAACTCAATATGAGTGTGCCATGTGGACTCTGGTACTTGATCTGAGTGCAATGAAATGTGACCAGGCACCCAGGGATGGAACTGGGACAAGGCTAAGAATTCTCCTGTTATAAGGTATCAGCTCTCATCATACAGAAGTGTCTCCACTGTGCTGAGATACAGTCAATGTATCTCAGTTTGCAATCAAATAATGTAACACTTTTCAAAGAGTAGTGACTGTTATTAGCTAAAGCACAAATCTTCCCAAGTTGGCCAAGTGTAATAAACAAGCACCACAGTACTCTCAATAACAGGTACTCATTCCCCTTACTCTGGCCAAAGCTCCCAGAGATAGACAAGGTTATATGAAAAATGGAGCCAAAATTTACAGAAAAGAGCACTGAGAACTAACATCCTTAATACACATTGAAGAGTGAATGAGGAAACTACCGTAGATTATGTTCACAGTCATGCCAAATAATTATACATTGAATATATATATATATTTTTTACTCTGAATTGAGCTTTTGTTCCCTTCATTTTAGCTGGTCCTGTCTGGAATTCTTAGGTGGACTGTGTTTCCAAAGGTGAAACTTTTCATACGTCTTCGCCTCTTAACTCTGTGCAGTAAAGGGCCAGTTTAAAAAATTTCCATTCTGTGTCAAACCAATCTTTTCATAAAATATAATCAGTATGAATGACTGGATGTCACACTAAAGCTGAACCCATACAAAAATGTCTAAATTCATACTCTCAATTTCTTTCCCTCCTCCATTAGAGACTGATAACCAACAGCTTGTAAACTGGATCCTCTGGGAAGCACATGTTACAAGGTGCTAATATATAGATACTCAAAGACACTTAAGACAGCAAAGAGAGTAATTTCTGTGACTCTTTAACAGGAAGATACAGAATGAGAATATCTAAGACGAAAACATGTTGAAATTTTAGTATCCAGCTCATCCTGCCTACACCTTTTAAGTATGATCAGCATAAATGTGCTGAATGGCCAAAGACCAAGAGACAGTCTACAGACACTCTCTAAACCAGCACTGGCCAACAGAGATTTCTGTGACCATGGCAATGTCTTTCTTGTGCTGTTCAAGGCAGTAGCCCTGAGCCCCACGTGGCAATCAGGCACTCAAGTGAAGTTAGTGTGAATGGAGGAACCAGATTTAAAATTGTATTTGATTTTAATTACTTAAAATTTGAATAGCCTCACATGGCTCCCAGACTGGACAGCCTAAATCTAGCTAATGATGATAGTAACAGAAATGTTTTTAAATGACAGATTTTTTAAAAAGAGGTGGCATGGAAAATCTTAAAAGAGAGGAACTGCTTCTCTCTAGAAGGATAATACTTTGGGATCCACAAACCCTTACACTCCCTAATCTGCCGCTCCCTGCCAGCCCTCAAGGTTCTGGCCCAATGACCGCCTTGGAGTTCATGTCTTCTTTCAGCATCCACAGCGCGATTGCCAGAAAAGTGAATGGTGACCAGAGAGCACGTGGACCCCTTTTCTTTTGCAGCAGCTCAAATTAATGAGATCTCTGCTGCTCTCGAGACAGCGAAGGCTGCCTGGCCTAAGTGTTGAACCAAGGTGTTTGTGCCTGCATAGAATTAAGTCACAAGTAAAGCACTTATTTCTGACAGCAGATTTATAATAGGAAAATCTCAGCAGGAATAAAGAGTTGGAGACCCCAGCCACAGGCTTTTCATAAACTTTGCCTTGATTTAGTGGCTCAAACAACCAGCAAGAAAGGCAAACTGCAGAGGTAATCCTATCATCTTTTCTCCAAGCAGCAACCTCTCTTCTTGGCTTCCTCATGCTGCTAATACGAATTCAAATCATCTGTGTTTAAAGTTAAACTCTGTGATTGACAGTTCTTTAGAGTCTCAGTCCTATTGAAGATTATTCTAGATATCTATCAGTTATTACTACAAGCGCAGTATGATATTCAATGCCGACAGTGAAAATTGTTTTTAACAGTGTAATGTCTGATCTGTTTTGAAAGCGATTTTAAAATAAAGAACTAACCATAACCAGGTGGGGAAAACCCAAACATGCTTCTCTTTTCTTTCTTTTTTTGCCATTTTTTTTTTTTTTAAGTAGGAGCAAGGGAATGGGGGAAGGAGAGAAAAGAGAAAGTAAAGCACATCCTGAAAGAAGCTGTTCTACTAACATAAAAAGAGAACAAAGTATTTCACTTTAGTTTTGCAGCCTCTATTTCTTTAAAAAAAAAATATATATATATATATGTATATATAACTGAACAAAGTTTAGCCATTAAAGCTTACAGCCGTTAAAACTTTGGGGATTTTATTTCCAGGAGACGTTAGTGCGTGTGCATGCTCAGTCACTCAATCACATACCACTCTTTTACGACCCCATGGACTGCAGCCCACCAGGCTCCTTTCTCCATGGGATTTTTCAGGCAAGGATAATGAAGTGGGTTGCTATTTCCTTCTCCAAGGGATCTTTCTGACCCAGGGATCGAACCTGCGTCTCCTGCGTCTCTTGCATTGGCAGGATTCTTAATCACTGCGCCACCTGGGAAGTCACTTGTAAAAACTGCTATTGCGTAAGAGATTATGAAATAGTACTGTAACATTTTGAGATCTGTATGAAGGTATATTTGTCTGTTTTGTTCTCTGTAGTATCCTCAAAGCTAGAAAAGCTGGGTACAAGGTAAGTGAAAATATCTGCAGAACGAATGCATGAACTTGTAAAGACACGGACCAACCACCATAATTCATAACAGTATTTAACAAATCCCAGTGGCTGTTGTGATCAATACAATTCTGTCCCATGGAGACCACAGCAGTTTTGTGGCCTGGCTTTAAGCTGAGCTCTGCTGGACACGCAGACCCTGAAGGTCTCCTGTGATCAATCATTCCCTAAGCTTGTGCTCTGAACTCAGCCACACACCTCAGCAAGGCTCAAAAAGAAGAAAGGAAGACAGGAAGGGCAGCATGATGACTGAAAGAAGGACCCAGGAGGAAGGCAAGGAAAGAGGAAACAGGCTTGCAAAGTGGGAATATACCAAAATGTTTGTTTTTTCTTTAAAGTTTATTATATAGCACCTACAAATTTTAGAGGGCTTCCCAGATGGTGTGAGTGGTAAAGAATCTGCCTGCCAATGCAGGAGACACTGGAGAGGAGGGTTGGGTCCCTGGGTTGGGAAGATCCCCTGGAGGAGGGCATGGCAATCCACTCCAGCAGTCTTGCCTGGAGAATCCCTGGCGGGCTCCAGTCCATGGGGTCACAAAGAGTCAGACACAACTGAGCGACTGAGCACACACAAATTGTATACCTCCATTTACCCAGAAAGGTTTTGTGCCTGGTAGAGAAATAACTGACTATTTGCTTCCCAGCAGGCTGCTTGGGGGAGGGGAGTGTAAAAGCTCGGAGCAAGATGTGCGCACCCTGGGCTTGCAGAAGGTTTTCAGCTAGAACCTTCAGGTCAGGTAGTAGAAAGAGGTTACTCGGGTTTTGCCAGTAAAGTGGGGATAAAAGAGGTGGAGGAGGGGATATCTGGGGATCCGGGCTTGAACGCACGTCTTCATCTTGATGAGGCACCTCGGCTGCTGAGTTCCTGGTGGCATTTTCAAGACTCCTCTAATCACTAGCTGTCACTCTCCACCATTAGTGAAGGAAGGGAGTGGCAAAGGGGAGGAAAATATAAGCTAAAAAAATCCACCACCTTATGTCAGAAGTGCTAAACGCATTAACAGTGATTGGGAACAAATCTGAGAGTCAGAAGGAGGAAGTGATTCCATCATGAGGAAAAGAACAGAAGTGGGCGACCTGGGGGCAAATTGGCCCTAAAGCCACTAGAATGGGGGAGCCGGAAAGAAGACAAGGAAAGAGGGAAATGGGGAATGCAAGGAAATAAGAAACGGAGGGAGGAAACAGTAAGAAAGATTCTTACACCCTATGATCAGAGACTCATTCAGTTGGAGCTCGGAGCACACTTTTCAGAATCAAATAGGCGACCAAAGGCTTATGAAATAATGAGATCCGTGTTTGTCAATTTGCTTTTTTTTTTTTTCCCATCTGCAAATAATGAAACATAAATGATGCTGAGGGAGACTGGAAGGAACACGGTCCAGGAGGCTGTGGAGAACCACAGAGAAACAGACAGAAGAGAAGTGTCAGGGCGGGGGCCTTCCTGACCTCCACTCCGGCAGGCTCCACTCCCAGAAATGTGGAAGCACTTACCCGAGGTAGCCCTCGGAGGGGCGGCTCTTTGCAGCAGGAATCCACAGCACAGAGGAAGTCTGCTGCGTAGGCGTGCTGGCCTCCCACGCGAAAAGGGATGGCGATGCTGCCAAGCCCCGGCAAGAGTTTCCTGCTCATTTTGGGAGCTGGGGCCATTTGGAAAGCGAGTAAGGCATGAGCTTAGGACTGTGCCATAAGAGAGGATATGTTAAAATTAACCTCAAACAAAAAGGTGATATTGAATGCATTGTTTGAATCTGTAACAGACAAGTGTTGGTAGTGAGGAAAAGGAAAAAAGGAAAAGAAAAACAAACCTCAAGTTCCAAGCAAACTTTCAAAAGCAAAATTCAGAGGGTCCCATGTTGATCCTCAGTTGTGCGTGCTCAGCCGCTCACTCGTGTCCGATTCTTTGTGACCCCGTGGACTGAAGCCCGTCAGGCTCCTCTGTCCAGGGCGTTCTCCAGGCAAGACTACTGGAGTGGGTTGACATTTCCTTCTCCAAGGGATCTTGGGGATCCCAGGGATCAAACCCGAGTCTCCTGCATTGACAGGTAGGTTCTTTACTACTGCACCACCTGGGAAGACCTGATCTTCAGTTAGAATACTCCATGTTTTATCATAACTATGAGAAGAGAAACATCATTGCCTCTCCCATAGTACATCTTAGCCTTTGTAAATACTGCCCGTGACCCTTAAAGTCTTAACAATTTTGTGACGAGGAAAGCCAAGGCTGCTCTAAGGATGAGATGGAGTGAAGTCCTGTTTACTTCACCACAGATTTTAGGAGTGGGTGCTGGGAGGACAGCTGGAACCTCATTGAAGACATATCAACTATGCTGCTTAGCAAAAAAAAAAAAATCAATTTCAATTATATCATGAAACTTCTGGAACTGGTGCTGTCTACTGAGAGGAAAATAATGATAACAGTAAAGTGCTAGTTATGAAAACTTTAAAAGGTATAATCATTGTCACCAAAAAACACTGATCTATTTTATTCAACTCCATTCATTCTTAGCTCCACGGACCATTTTATTTTGAAGAGTTACGAGACAAGTCTGAGGGAGATAAAGAATAGAAAAAACAGTGATGCTTTGCATCAGGTAATGAATTTTTCACATACCCTGAAGTAGAGGTGATTTGAACCATTACTATATCATAATTATTCTATTTTGGGTTAATTGTTATCATCTTGATTTTTGGGCATTTTACTAGTTTCCTTTTGTTAATGTTTCTAGGCTGAACTTGCTCCTGATTTTCACTTCTGGTTAATGAGTATGGTTGCATTTGTACCCTTCCCTACTGACCACAGTCTTGCTGCTTTATCCTTCACTTGTCTCTTGTTCTGAATCTGACTTGTTGATTCTGATTCTTAATTCAGTTTTGCCAAACTCTGCAGTGAGAACCAAAGATGTCAGAATAAGACAATGACAAAGAAAACTTGTGGCTCGTCATTCCTTACTGGCAACATAAGCTCAATTCAGTTCAGTTCAGTCGCTCAGTCATGTCCAACTCTTTGCGACCCCATGGACTGCAGCACGCCAGGCCTCCCTGTCCATCACCAACTCCCGGAGTTCACCCAAACTCATGTCCATCGAGTCAGTGATGCCATCCAACCATCTCATTCTCTGTCATCCCCTTCTCCTCCCACCTTCAATCTTTTCCAGCATCAGGGTCTTTTCAACTGAATCAGTTCTTCACATCAGGTGGCCAAAGTATTGGAGTTTTAGCTTCAGCATCAGTCCTTCCAATGAATATTCAGGACTGATTTCCTTTAGGATGGACTGGTTGGATCTCCTTTCAGTTCAAGGGACTCTCAAGAGTCTTCTCCAACACCACAGTTCAAAAACATCAATTCTTTGGTGCTCAGCTTTCTTTACGGTCCAACTCTCACATCCATGCCTGACTACTGGAAAAACCATAGTTTTGACTAGACGGAATTTTGCTGGCAAACTAATGTCTCTGCCTTGTAACATACTGTCTAGGTTGGTCATAACTTTCCTTCCAAGGAGTAAGCATCTTTTAATTTCATGGCTGCAGTCACCATCTGCAGTGAGTTTGGAGTCCCCCAAAATAAAGTCTGTCACTGTTTCTACTGTTTCCCCATCTATTTGCCATGAAGTGATGGGACCAGATGCCATGATCTTAGTTTTCAGAATGTCGAGTTTTAAGCCAACTTTTTCACTCTGATCTTTCACTTTCATCAAGAGGCTCTTTACTTCTTTGCTTTCTGCCATAAGGGTGGTATCATCTACATATCTAGATCAGTGATATTTCTCCCGGTAGTCTTGATTCCAGTTTGTGCTTCCTCCAGCCCAGTGTTTCTCATGATGTACTCTGCATATAAGTTAAACAAGCAGGGTGACAATATACAGCTTTGATGTACTCTTTTCCTGATTTGGAACCAATCTGTTGTTCCATGTCCAGTTCTAACTGTTGCTTCTTGACCTGCATATAGATTTCTCAGGAGGAAGGTCAAGTGGTCTGGTATTCCCATCTCTTGAAGAATTTTCCACAGTTTGTTGTGATCTACACAGTCAAAGGCTTTGGCATAGTCAATAAAGCAGATGTTTTCTGAAACTCTTGCTTTTTCGATGATCCAACGGATGTTGGCAATTTGATCTCTGGTTCCTCTGCCTTTTCTAAATCCAGCTTGAACATCTGGAAGTTTAAGGTTCATGTACTATTGAAGCCTGGCTTGGAGAATTTTGAGGATTACCTTGCTAGCATGTGAGATGAGTGTAATTGTGCAGTTTGAGCATTCTTTGGCGTTGCCTTTCTTTGGGATTGGAATGAAAACTGACCTTTTCCAGTCCTGTGGCCACTGCTGAGTTTTACAAATTTACTGGCATATTGAGTGCAGCACTTTCACAGCATCATCTTTTAGGATCTGAAATAGCTCAAATGAAATTCCATCACCTCCATTAGCTTTGTTCGTAGTGATGCTTCCTAAGGCCCACTTGACTTCACATTCCAGGATGTCTGGCTCTAGGTAAGTGATCACACCATTGTGATTATCTGGGTCATGAAGACCTTTTTTGTATAGTTCTTCTGTGTATTTTTGCCCCTTTTCTTAATATCTACTGCAACACAAGCTACTTATTTATATAAGATTCAATGGCACATATTGAATAGGTACATCAATAAGCTTTTCATTGATTTTCCCCAGACGAAATTATTTTTTTCTTTTTTTGTCAAAAGAGCCAGATGTGGATGAGTTAATATAAATCCATTCATGTTCATGGAAACAATAAGTAAGGAGACAAACAAAACCAAACATCAAAAAACCGAGTCTACGGGAACTTGAATGGAATTTGTATCCTACTGTTATGTGAAAATTGTATAAATCTTAATTATGCTGAACTGGTTCACAGTCATTTTCAGGTCTACTACATCCTGCTAATTCTCTGTATATTCATTCTACTAATTTTTGAGATTTTGATATTGAAGTTCCAATGAAAAATCTTAATTTATCTACTTAAAAAATAACTGTAATATATAGAACAATATGTAACTTTGTTCTGTATTTTCCAAGTCTCCTACAAATGTGTTATCATATTTTCATAATTTGAAAAATTAAAATTAAAAAAACCTCCAAGCGAACCAAAGCAAAACGTTCAACATATGCCTGAAAAAGGTTAAGGAGAAACATCTTCATATTGGAAGGATAACTAGTGTTTATCATCATATGTCCCTCATGCTCTTTTAATAAGCGTCCTTTTAGATATATAAAAGCCTCATAGGTTCCTTCCATTTTCTACTAAACCATTTACCCCATTTCCTTTATGGGACACTTCTCTCTATGAAAGAAACAGCAAGTTGCCTAAGAGTGTGATAAAGATTTGCCAAGGGAGAGAAAAAAGGAAAGAATTCAAAATGAACATATCTAAAAATCAAAGATTTCTAACATGCCAGTAAAGTACTTTGTAGGTAGGATAACTAGGGGGAAAAAAAAAAAGATGAGAGATTAATGGCAAACCAGTCCAAGGCCCTTTATGTATCCCCAGGCCAAAAGAAAACTAACAAACACACTGCGAATTTACAGAAAACTTCTATCCATTTGGACTTCCACTACTCAGGTCCACTTTGGTCGGGATGGATGTGGGTTTTGTAAAGAGAAGGGTATTTAAGTTAACAGAAAAAAAATACATCTCTTACATTTACCTGCTAATTATCGTTCCTGGCACTGGCATAGAACAAGAACAAAAACTTAGTAAACCCTCACTGGTGAGAGCTCCATGCTGACTGACTTTCATGTTGGTGTTTAAAGGAAATCCAGTCAGGCCAGTGAACAGGCCTCCTCCACCAGTTCTAACAATCCCCTGGGATTTACTTTTCCCTTTTCCAACAAAACTTAAGAATTTCTCTTGCAGGAAAGCAATTCCCCATTAAAAACCAGCCACTCTTGTGAGTCAGGCTGCAGTTAATGACCACTGAGAGCCAAATATCCAGGGCAGCCCAGGCACGTCCAGGGCAGTAACTGGCCACTAGTTCTTCTAAGGACTAGTGCACTTGCGTGAGTGAATGTATAAATTCCAAAGATGAGTTACAGGCTCACTATAAAACCAGACCTTGACGTGGAACTCCAGAGCCATATTTTATGCCTTAAGCACACATACAAACACAAATTCTTTAACCTTGACCCTATTCTCCCTTTGGTTCACCTCAGGTTGATCTTTGCACAACCTTAAACCTTGCTTATTTCTCCCCAAAGTCCAAGTTGCTCCCAACTTTCATCATCGTCTCCCATTCTTGCCTCCAACGGGCTACAAACCTTCCCATACAGAGTGGGCTTGCAAAGACAGAGGAAAACCTAGGACCTGAGAAGACACGAATTGGGAA
Source organism: Cervus canadensis (assembly GCF_019320065.1). NCBI lineage: Eukaryota > Metazoa > Chordata > Mammalia > Artiodactyla > Cervidae > Cervus > Cervus canadensis. The sequence goes on along the minus strand of NC_057388.1, from coordinate 12,036,628 downwards.
ACTTTATGATCCATAAGAAAACATTCGACAGATGTAAATGAAATTACATCACCACCCTATCAGCCTGATGCAGACATTAGCATCTGTGTAAAGTTAACAGCTATCTGCTATTAAAGAATGGGAGAAAATATGTGCAAATGATGTGACCCACAAGGGATTAATCTCCAAAATTTAAAAACAATTCATGTGATTCAATAGAAACCGCCCCCCTCCAAAAAAAAAAAAAACACGGCAGAAGACCTAAATAGACATTTCTCCAAAGAAGACATACAGATGGCCAAGAGGCACATGAAAAGGTGCTGAACAATGCTGATTATTACAGAAATGCAAATAAAAACTACAATGAGATAGCATCTCACACCAGTTGGAATGCCCATCAATCTGATTACAAAGAATAAATGCTGGAATGGGTGTGGAGAAAAGGGAGCCCTCCTACACTGTTAGTGGGGATGTAAATTGGTACAAAGAGCATGGAGAACAGTATGGAGGTTCCTTAAGAAACCAAAACTAAAGCTACCATATGATTCAGTGGTTCCACCCATGGGCATATACCTGAAGAAAAGCATGGTTCAGAGGATACGTGCACCACAGAGGTCACTGCAATGCTGTTTACAATAGCCAAGACATAGAAGCAATCTAAACGTCCACTGACAGATGAATGGATCCAGAAGATGTGGTACATACATACAATGGAACATTACTCAACCATAAAAAAGAGTCAAATAATGCCATTTGGAGCAACACGAATGTACCTGGAGACTATCATGCTAAGTGAAGTAAGTCAGATAGAGAAAGACAAATGTCATATAACATTACATGTGGAATTTTAGAAAATGAGGCAACTGAACTTAATTACAAAACAGAAATAGACTTACAAACTTAAGAGATGGATCTTATGCTTACCATGGGGAATAGGAGAGAGGGGAGACAGATTGGGAGTTTTGGACTGACATGTATACACTGCCATATTTAAAATATTATACATAACCAATGAGGACCTACTTTTAAAAATTTAAAAACAAAAAAATTCAAAATTTAAAAAAGATGTGGTATATATATATGTGTGTGTATATGTATAGCTATATATATGTATACATATATTACATATGTGTGTATGTATATATGTGTATATATATAGATAGATAGATAGCTAAAATGGACTATTCAGTTCAGTTGCTCAGTCGTGTCCAACTCTTTGCGACCCCATGAATCGCAGCACACCAGGCCTCCCTGTCCATCACCAGCTCCCGGAGTTTACTCAACTCATGTCCATCAAGTCAGTGATGCCATCCAGCCATCCCATCTTCTGTCGTCCCCTTCTCCTCCTGCCCCCAATCCTTCCTAGCATCAGGGTCTTTTCCAATGAGTCAACACTTCACATGAGGTGGCCAAAGTATTGGAGTTTCAGCTTCAGCATCAGTCCTTCCAATGAACATCCAGGACTGATCTCCTCTAGGATGGACCGGTTGGATCTCCTTGCAGTCCAAGGGACTCTCAAGAGTCTTCTCCAACACCATAGTTCAAAAGCATCAATTCTTTGGTGCTCAGCTTTCTTCACAGTCCAGTTGGATGTAGTCCAACTCTTACATCCATACATGACCCCTGGAAAAACCATAGCCTTGACTAGATGGACTTTTGTTGGCAAAGTAATGTCCCTGCTTTTTAATATGCTATCTAGGCTGGTCATAACTTTCCTTCCAAGGAGTAAGCGTCTTTTAATTTCATGGCTGCAATCACCTTACTTAGCCATAAAAAAGCATGAAATACTACCATTTAGAGCAACATGGATGGACCTAGAGAACATTACGCTGAGTGAAATAAGTCAGAGAAAGACAAAAACTACTCTTTCACTTATATGTGGAATCTAAAAAATAACACAAATGAACATATACACAAAGCAGAAACAGATTCACAGATGTAGAGAACAAACTTGTGGTTGGGGAGGCAGGAGGTACGAATAAGGAGTACGGAATTAACAGATATAAACTACTATATATAAAACAGATAAGTAACAAGGATTTACCGTATAGCACATGACTGAAGCCATGAAATTAGAAGACACTTACTCCTTGGAAGGAAAGCTATGACCAACCTAGGCAGCATATTAAAAAGCAAAGACATCACTTTGATGACAAAGCTCTGGACTTTAAAACCATAGTCATAGCTATGGTTTTTCCAGCAGTCATGTACAGATCGGGGAGTCAGACCATAAAAAAAGTTGAGTGCCAAAGAATTGGTGCTTTCCAATTGTGGTGTTGAAGAAGACTCTTGAGAGTCCCTTGCACTGCAAGGAGATCAAACCAGTCAATCCTAAAGGAAATCAACCCTAAATATTCATTGCAAGGGCTGATGCTGAAGCTCCAATACTTCAGTCATCTGATGTGAAGAGCCAACTCATTGGAAAAGACACTGATGCTGGGAAAGATAGAAGGCAGGAGGAGAAGGGAGCGGCAGTGAATGAGATGATTAGGTAGCACCACCAACTCAATGGACATGAATTTGAGCAAACTCTGGGAGACAGTGGAGGACAGAGAAGCCTGGTGTGCTGCAGTCCAAGAGGTTACAAATGGTTGGACACAACTTAGTGACTGAGCAACAACAATACAGGGAATTATAGCCATTATCTTATAATAACCTATAATGAAGTATAATCAGCAAAAACACTGAATCACTATGCTATATACCTGAATCTAATATATTATTACAAATCAACTATACTTTGATTAAAAACAGAAAAAGCAATTCCTGAATTGGCAGCTTCTGCAACTCCCAATCTCCTCACAAAACTCTCCCTTAGCTCCCTTCTTCACTCCAGGTGTACCAGTTTCCTAAAGCCTGTCTGTCAGTGTGAGACGCTCAGTCCTGTCTGACTCTTGTGACCCCATGGGCTGTAACCCACCAGGCTCCTCTGTCCACTGAATCCTCCAGGCAAGAATACCGGAGTGGGTTGCCATTCCCTTCTCCAGGGGATCTTCCCGACCCAGGGATCGAACCCAGGTCTCCTGCATTGCAGGCAGATTGTTTGCCGTGTGAGCCACCAACCAGGGAAGTCCACCCCCACCCCCAAAACCTATACTTGGATCAAATTATGCCTCCTCATTCAGGAAAAACAAGAAGAGTACTTACCTCAAAAAGTTGTTGTGAGAACTAGACGAGTTAATACAGGTTAAACCCTGGCACAAGCCTTTCCTCACACTAGATACTCAATAAATGTCAGCTCTAATATTACATCTATCTGATATACAGCCCTGGACACAGATCAACCAAGGCAGCTGCCCCAAACTCACCCCTTTTCTGTTGTAAGAAATCAAAGGTAAGACTAGCTTGTAAGACCAAGCCAGTGAACTTTTGAAGTTAATAAAACCAGCCCCGCTGAGCCACTTCTGAGTGTGGCCTTGGGACCTCAGCAATGTAGCTTGAGAATATGCTGAATGACCGAGGCACTGGTCCATCTAAGGACACTAACAAGCGTGACACCTCTCATCTGTTGGATCCATCATCTGGCCGGCCCAGTGGCCCTTTCAGATCTTTGGTTTCAGCCTTTTAGGTTAGTATCCCAAGAGTTAGTCTGTTGGAATGCGGCCCGATGCAAGCGTCATGCAGATGTGCTTGTCAACTGAGGTTACCCTGTTCCTAAAGATCAGGATACTAGTGGTTTGAAGGGCTTCCCAGGTGGCGCCAGTGGTAAAGACCCCGCCTGCCAATGCAGGAGACAGAAGAGATGTGGGTTTGATCCCTGGGTTGGGAAGATTCCCTGGAGAAGGGCATGGCAACCCACTCCAGTATTCTTGCTTGGAGAATGGCCATGGACAGAGGAGCCTGGCAGGCTACAGTCCATGGGGTCGCAAAGAGTTCCATATGACTGAAGACATTTAGCATGCACACTGGCTTGAAACTCTCGATGCCCTTGAGAGACTCCTGAGAATTTCTGCAGTATGAAGGGATGGTCATCTCTGCTGGCTGCCTGCCTCTGCAGAATTCTTACTCCCCCTATATCAGGGCTTTTCATTTTTTTCTGCCCTGATGTTGAACCTCAAATGGAACTCACCCCTTTTCTTTAACCCAAAAGAAGGGCTTCCCTGGTGGTTCAGTGGTAAAGAACCTGCCTGCCAATGCAGGAGATGCAGGTTCAACCCCTGGGTTGGGAAGATTCCCTGGAGAAGGGCATGGCAACCCACTCCAGTATTCTTGCCTGGGGAATTCCAAGGATAGAGGAGTCTGGTGGGCTACAGTTCATGGGGTCGAAAAAGAGTAGCACATGACTTAGCAACTAAAGAACAACAGCCTGAAACAAGCCATATAAAGGGACCTGCTTTGGAGAAGATTTTATTGAAGGTTTGAGATGAAAAGAATTTGTAATGCAGCAATGTAAGCCACTTAGAATTGCTTTCTGGTCTTTTCTATTCTAAAAGCTCAGCTACTCTGTCATAATGCTTGGAGAATTATTTTTCTGTGTTCTTTTCTCTCTTCTCTGCCTCTCAGGTGTAAACTTCCATTCTGTTCCTAAATCTCTCCAACTCTTTTATATAGAACATTTCAGCGGCCTTAGTTCCTGTGCCTGCCTAAACTGGAAAACAAGAAACTGGAGAGTACAATCAAGGATTAAAGGAGTATGGGATGGAGAATGTGGTCCACCCCCTTCATGGAGGCATGAGTTTCCTAGGGATGGATGGTAGGAGCTGGCCTGGAGTTACCTTGAGCATCCGTTCAGTTCAGTTCAGTCATGTCCGACTCTTTGCAACCCCAATGGACTGCAGCATGCCAGGTTTCCCTGTCCATCACCAACTCCCAGAGCTTGCTCAAACTCATGTCCATCGAGTCAGTGATGTTATCCAACCATCTTGAGCATATCTATCTATCTAGAGCATCCAACTATCTTGAGCATAGTTCCCCTCAAACCCTGCCACATACAGGAGAAGATCTCAGCAGAATGAGGCTCTGGGGTGGGCTAACGGTGTTAGGGTTTGAGAAAGTCAAGTGAAGTATGTCTTCATGAAGTGGTTCAGGGATATTTTTACTGTATAACACAGTTGCCTTGGTGTTTTCTGCAGTACAAATTTGGTAATGATTTTGGCCTTAGTGTTTTAAAGACACATGACTGTCAAGGAAGAGAGATTATAATGATGCAGACAAGCGCCTCCATCAGTGTGAACAGACGTTTACAAAAGAAGGCATGGAAAACTGACAGCACTCATTCTGTGCTGGATTTACAGCACACACTAATTTCATTTCATCCTCATGAACCATCCTTCACTGTATGGTTATTTCCACTTTGATCACAGAGGAAACCGCAACACTTGAGAAGTTAGTTAACTTGGGATGTCCTTCAAAGATACTACAATTGCTCCCTTCACCTGACCTTTGCATCACCTCTGCCTTGCCTCACTCCCTCCAGTAATCCGGGGCTGTCTTTGTTCCCACCTCCTTGTTTCTGTTCTAACTTCAGCAGAGCAATGATGTATTTTGCAATCAATCAAATACAAAAGAGCACCCTCCTTCCATGTGGCTTTCTCCATCTCTATTTCTTTAGTCTGCTCTTTCTCCTCTAGAACACCCACCATCATCTGACATATTCTGTATCTACTTGTTTTAATCTAGTTATTGAAATTCTCCCCTTCCCTCCAACCAAGATATAAGTTCCTTGAGGGCAAGGACTGGGCCTGCCATATTCACTAGAGTGTCCTTAGCACCTAGAATAGGGCCTGGCTCAGGGTAAACATTCAGTTCAGTCGCTCAGTCGTGTCCGACTCTTTGCAACCCCATGAATCGCAGCACACCAGGCCTCCCTGTCCATCACCAACTCCTGGAGTTTACTCAAACTCATGTCCATCGAGTTGGTAATGCCATCCAGCCATCTCATCCTGTGTCGTCCCCTTCTCCTCCTGCCCCCAATCCCTCCTAGAATCAGGGTCTTTTCCAATGAGTTAACTCTTCACATGAGGTGGCCAAAGTACTGGAGTTTCAGCTTCAGCATCGGTCCTTCCAATGAACACCCAGGACTGATCTCCTTTAGGATGGACTGGTTGGATCTCCTTGCAGTCCAAGGGATTCTCAAGAGTCTTCTCCAACACCGCAGTTCAAAAGCATCAATTCTTTGGTGCTCAGCTTTCTTTATAGTCCAACTCTCACATCCATACATGACCACTGGAAAAACCATAGCCTTGACTAGATGGACCTTTGTTGGCAATGTAATGTCTCTGCTTTTTAATATGCTATCTAGGTTGATCATAACTTTCCTTCCAAGGAGTAAGCATCTTTCAATTTCATGGCTGTAATCACCATCTGCAGCGATTTAACATTAATACTTATTAAATATTTATTGAATAAGTTAATCAATGAATGACCTATAAGTGGCGTGTACTAAGACTCTTTCTGCCGCATGACAATTTACTTTCAAATAAGTGTCCCTACATTCTGTGAATGAGGTATATATTGAATATATAGGAAATATATATACACCTATATATATATATAGGAATATATTGAACTTATAGAAGATCACAAGTGATGAGAACCACATATTCTTCTACAGGGCTGATGAAGATTTTGTGGAGGAGGTGGAATTTTACAAGGTTAGTTATTATCTATCTACATGTGTATTTCAGCATTTCATATCATCATGCTTATGTGCTTTTCCAAACACTCTAATTTAAAATGAAATAATCCTAGTGGTAGAAGAATATATTCTTGTGCCTTAGATATTTCTATAGTTTGATGTGCTGGTGCTTTTTTAAACATGCACCCCACTAACTCTTCACTAAAAGCAATAGAGCAAACATCTACCCCACTGTTGTTGTTGCTCAGTTGGTAAGTCGTGCCTGAATTTTTGGGACTGCAGGGACCACAGCACGTCAGGCTTCCCTGTCCTTCACTATCTCCTGGAGTTTGCTCAAATTCGTTTCCATTGAGTTGGTGATACTATCTAACCATCTCATCCTCTGCCTCCCCATTTTCCTTTTGCCTTCAGTGTTTCCCAGCATCAGATTCTTTCTCAGTGAGTCAGCTCTTTGCATCAGGTGGCGAAAGTATTGGAGCTTCAGGTTCAGCATCAATTCTTCCAATGAATATTTGGGGTTGATTTCTTTTAGGATTGACTGGTTTGAGTTCCTTGCAGTCCAAAGGACTCTCAAGAGTCTTCTTTAGCACCACAGTTCAAAACATCAATTGTTTGGCACTCAGCCTTCTTTATGGTCCAATTCTCACACCCATACATCCTTCACTGTAAACAGATGTGTTCACTTCTCATGTGTTACGTGTCTCTTGGGCTACAGAATACTCAATGCATAATGTTAAGAAAAAGAATGGTGCTAACTTAATCCTTTGGAAACATGCCTATTTCCCAAAAGTACCTTTTAAAATGAAGAAAAAATAAGTGTATTCTGAAGTGAATTTTCTATGTGAGATAGCTAATCTTACACGTGGCTCTTTCAGAACACTTACTTATAAAGGAGTACATTTTCTCCTTTATAATTAAGGCTCAAGAAAAACAAATATGAATTTAAAGAAACAGTTTTTGCAACTTTAGGAATCTTGAAGTGAAGTGAAGTCGCTCAGTCATGTCCGACTCTTTGCAACCCCGTGGACTGTAGTCCACCAGGCTCCTCCGTCCATAGGATTTTCCAGGCAAGAATACTGGAGTGGGTTGCCATTTCCTTCTCCAGGGGATCTTCCCAACCCAGGGATCGAACCCAGGTCTCCTGCATTGCAGGCAGACGCTTTAACCTCTGAGCCACCAGGGAATCTTGAGTAGGGATCAAAAATGCTTTAAGTTTAATAGAAATACTTTATTTAGAAGACTTTATTATTAAACTGCTATGTATTCTATAACAAAATAAATCCTTTTCAGTGATAATAAAATATAGAATAAACATTAATTTTCATTATAAAATTTTGTGAGCAATACCTCTTCCCTGCCCTGCTTCCAAACATATACAAGTTATTTATAGTGGAAGGACACTATCATAAATGCATCTGATTAAGATCTGACTTTCATCCACAAGGAACTTGCATTAAAATATTACTATCTTGATAAGATTACCTATTACTAATATTTCTCCTCCTACTATTATTATTTATGCTACTATTAGTACTTCTTTCTGTTACTACTGACACAACCGACATCTCCACCATCACCACTAGCACTTTATAGTTTACAAAGAGCTTTTAATACAGACTCATTAAACCTTTAAAATAGATCTGTGAGATTTCCATACATACCTCACGATTACTATTACAAATGAGAAAACGGGGCAGAGAAAATTGTAATTTGACCAAGGTTAAAAAGTAGCAGTCATTATTTGAAGCTGGGTCTATTTGATGCCAAGTAACCCTATTTAAACTGAGGACACCACAATAAGAATATTCTACATTCCAAAGCCATACATTGTCATATATGATTATTCTGCATTTTCCCTAATAACGCTAACCACCCCCTTTCCCCCGAGTCTTTATCTTTTCACTATGAAAAGCAATCCTTTATTGCATTAGCTAAAATGCAACGTAGCCTCAAGCCATCAGTTTCTGTCTTTGGAGACTCAGAAACTTTATCAAGTTCCCCACCACCATGAATGTTGTTGGAATTTGAGAAATAGGTAGCTAATCAGATTAGCCTGCTAAATTAAGCATCAGTGAACAAAGACACACAGCCAATTTGTTATCTGTCACATTTACCCATTGAGATAAAAATGTTCTCTGCCCTTCTAGGTTAACATAAATGAGGGAAAAATGTCATTGGCAGCACACGTGATAAGAAAACATAGCAAACTGTTAATGTCTCACCAAGAGGGAATTCAGAAGTAGTCTAAGTTAAACAGACTTAAAGAAACCCTCAGGAAGAGAGGAGTGCCTGAGTGCTAACAAGTAAAACTCCTTTCGCAAGAGGAGACAGAAATAATAAACTACAGTTCATGCATACAATGCAATGTTACATTCATCCACCAAAATGATGTCATATGGTCAATGTTTTTAATGTGAAAAGATAATACAATTACATTACTAAAAGAAAAAGATGTGTGTTAGGACATACATGTGTTATAAATATGCTAGTGGTGATGGTGGTGGTTTAGTCACTAAGTCGTGTCTGACTCTTATGACCCTATGGACTATCGTCCGCCAGGCTCCTCTGTCTATGGAATTCTCTAGGCAAGAATAATGGGGGGGTAGCCATTCCCTTCTCCAGGGAATCTTCCCAACCCAGGGATCGAACCCAGATCTCCTGCATCGCAGGTGGATTCTTTACTGACTGAGCCACTAGGGAAGCATATTAGTGCATAATGCATATTATAAGTACTACACACACACAGACAGCACCAACGTGTTAGCAGTCCTGGGATGATCTGTGTTTAAGGTTACAAGCAAATGCTTTTTTTGGTTTTCCCATATTTTCCATTTGTTCTAAGGACAAATGGATTGCCAACATAAAGAAAAAGTAAAATGTGATAAAAAATTTTGTGTATTTTTGTTCTAATATTTTGTTGAGCTATTTAGAATGCTTTAGATATCATGACACCTCATTCCTAATTACTTTCACAGGCATCTCATAAAACTAGCACATCTTCCTATTAACCATAATACCATTACCACACCAAGAAAATTAATAATACTATCCCAATATTGTCTAATACCCTACCTACATGTACACGTCTTTGGCTGTCCCTCAAATATCTTTCATAGTTGCCTTCTTTTGGAACCAGGATTCAGTAAACTTCACATGCTGAATTTGATTGTTGTGCCTTTTTAGAATCTTTTAACCTAATAAAGCCCAATTTCTCAATCTTTGCATTCCCCCACCACCCCCCCGCCCCCACACACATACCTTTTTAAAAATGACATTCACTTTTAATCAACATTCTCATTCTTGTAGAATGCTTCATATTCTGGCTATGTCAGATTTTTCCCTTATGGAACTAAATTTCTTATTCTCTGCACTTTTCTCACAACATCATACTCTTATTTTGAGTGTAAGATCATCTCTTATTGCTCAAAATCTTTTAATAATAGCACTCTTTTTTGGTAGCTTTCTTCTGTTGCTTGCATATCTTTGCGCTCCAGATTATTTTTTTCTATTTGATTTGCCTTTGCTTTGGGTATGTTTGTTAAACACACCTCATTTAACCCGAAAACCAGCTACAGATGAAAACCCATCCTCCTGTAGTAGTCTCGCTAAACCTGGGCACGATCTTCATGCCAACTTTCCAAAGTCTGTGAACATTCCAGGATCTTCTTTTTATAAAGAACTGTTTAGCTTGTAGCTATTTGTGACTATTATTGATGCTAAGTCCAGGGAAATAATTTTGCTAATAACTTAGCTACCATTTTGGCATGTAGGTGTCCCAACCATTTCCTTTTCCTTCTCGGCATATCAGCTACATATATGCTTGAATTCTGTTAGGTTCCTTATTTTATGTGACAGACACATTTATTTCATTAGTTTCTCCTTAACTAGTTCCTTATAATAACTATTTTTGTTGCACAGACACCATTCTTGACTTGAATGTTTTGCTTGCCTATCAGTAACCGGAGAAAAGCATGGTGGCAAATTTGGAGTATATGTGGTCACATTTGATTAGTTCCTTTAATGGGGAGGAGGAATAGATTATCTTCGATATTGTATACTTCAGCTATGATTTTTTTTCTTTATAAAGCAAACAAACAAAAAGCTTCACTGTTTTTTAACTTGGAGACGCTATGCGAATTTTTTAAATTGTAGTTTCATTTATACTTACCTTCTTGTATTTTTCTTATGCTAACATTAAAAAGGGTGTGTATTCTCAAGTGACAGTGTGTGGTGGAGGCTTTAGAATTTAAAGAGAGGCAAGGGGAAGTCAGGCTGGGATTTTAAAAATTTACAAGTAAAATCCACCAAGTGGATAATATTTTTGATGATATTGGCATTTGCCTCGGTGACCTTAAAGTCCCTTCCAGTTCTGGGGGGTTCTTCATTCTATGACTTCAGTAGTTTATTCTATAACTTTGGTTTATTCCATGAATGGCTGCCTTCATTCTCTGCCTACATGTAGCCAAAACAACAACATAATTGTGTGCATAAGAAAGAGAACTATTTATCAAATGATTTTATTTGTGGATATGTAACTGATTGGTTTTCAATGAGCTGGTTCATTATTTTATATGTTCAGCCACAGTTTTAAATAATGGAAGCCTTACGAGTCTTGCTCCTCACCCTGCTAAGAAGAAATTCCTTCTTGGATGTTGATTATGGTTTGTTTGCCTTGCTTTTCCTAGTAAGGCCTATAATTTAGGAAACAAAGCTCTTGTCTGTAATTTAATATGTGCCCCCTAATACCTAATAATGTACTTTACAGGAACTCTAGAAATACTTAGTGGCCATCTATGAATCCAACAAAATGCCCAACACTGCTTCATGTCTTCTAGTTGCTGAGGCTGACCATAGTTGGTTGTTTTCGGTCTGTTTTCTCTGTCTCCACCTGGTTTCTAAACCCAGACACCAAATAGCAAAGTTTGCTCGAGTCATTTCCCTTTTTCTCTATTCCAAGACAAGCAGGCAATTACTACTGGCACTTTAAAGAAGACAATTATCAGTGGCGAAAACCTCTTGTATTCTATTGTAAAGAAAATAGATTGTGTTAGTTTTCTAGGCAAATCTTTCACTGGCACCAATGGTGACCCTCAGACAACTTGTGAATGAAGAAATATGTGGTTCTAAGTACTGAGCATTTCATATTACTTCTTTTACTACCACCAGGCTCAAAATAAACCTAGCTAAGAATAGTGCAGGCGCAAAAGCCATGAGAGGCTACAGCCAGAGAAACTTAAAGGGGAGAGTCTCATCAACATTAAATATTTGCCCAGTTTCATTATGTGAGGTTTAAAAAAAATATGTTCGCTAAGTGAAAAAAATTAAAGACACACTGCGTGACTTCACTTATATGTAAAATCTAAAAAACAAATGAAGAAACATAGCAAAACAGAAAGTCATAGATACAGAGAGAAACAGGTGGTTGCCAGAGGGGGGAGGGGAGGGAGGATGAGAGAAATAGATGAGGGAGATTAAGAGGTACAAATTTCCAGTTATGAAGTAAGTGATTCATGGGTATGAAATGCAGTGTGGAAAATATAGTCAAGAGTATGCACCACTCTTGCATGGTGGCAGATGGTAACCAGACTTATTGTGGTGATCATTCCGGAATGCGCAGAAATACTAAAACACTATGTTGTGTTAACAGGAACTAACACAGTATTGTAGATCAACTATACTTCAGGACAAACAAGCTCATAGAAAAAGAGATCAAATTTGTGGTTACCGAAGGGGAGGGGCAGGGAATTGGATGAAGGCAGCCGAAACATACAAACTTCCGGTTGTAAGGTAAATTAGCACCAGGGGAGTAAGGAGCAACATGATAAACACAATTAACACTGCTGGATGTTGTACGGTAAAGCAGTAAAGGTGTTAAGAGAGGAAATCCTAACGGTTCTCATCGCAAGGAAAAAAATATTTTAAAATAATAAACTGTTAGAACAAAGGGGTGAAAAATTGATGACCACAGAAAACTGGCATTTGTGATGATGTCCCCCTCCTAATTCAGTAAGTTTTCTTTATTAAAAACATTTTTAATTTATTAAAGTATAGTTGATTTACAATGTTGTGTTGATTTCTGCCATACAGACAGGTGATTCAGTTATACATATAACTGAACACACACACATTTTTTTTTTCATATACATTTTTTTTAGTTTTACTTTACATCTATATGAGATGATGGATGTTCACAAACTTATTGTGGTCAACATTTCATGATGCATGTAAGTCACATCATTATGTTGTACACCTTAAACTTATACAGTGCTCCATGTCAATTATATCTCAATAAAACTAGAAGGAACAATAAAACGAAAACAAACAAAAAAACCAACATTTCACTACCTTTAGTATGACATGTTTAAAAGATGCTTCTTTGTGCAAATGCAGGTTTTATCAAATCCTGGTGTCATTTCTAAGCTGTCAAAAATGTTAACTCACATGAGCGTCAATTTATTTTTGCTTTACTAGAGGCAAAGATTTCCTTACAAGTCCAGAAAATGTTATGTTTTTGTACTGGGTTAATCCTTTGAGTCATATCGGTGTGCCTAAAATGACTTCAGCTAAAGATGTCTATTTCTTTTCCAATGAGACTTTAATGTACCTGAACAAATGGCCTGACCTTGCCAGGAACAAGAACATCCAAACAGCTTAGGCCACTGATCAGTCTGGATTCTTTTTTTTGTTGTGATGGCTGAAGGGATGACAACTAACATTTTATCAGAAACAGGACTACTCTCATGTGAATTATCATTCTTAAGTCATGTATATGAAAATCCTACAAATACAAATATCCTGATCAAGTATAAAACTTATCAGTGATGTGCTACTATAAGTCTTATTCCTCCTGAGTTATGAAAATCAGATTTTTCAATTCTAGGCTACTGGACAGGCTAAGTCATGATCGAAACCTATTACTACAATCTTGAATAAATCATTTAACCTTTCAGAGGCTCGGGGTCCTCATCTAAAAACTGAAAGGGCTCATTTTATCCTTGTGGAGGTTCCTAGAAGCTTGATGCTCAATGGTTTTCTATTTCTAAGACATGCACTGTAATCCTGACATTTTCTCAGGCTACAGTTCAAGTGAGGGCAAGCTTACAAACACCTTACTTAAGGACACTTCCGATACCTTCTTTTTTAAAAAAAAAAACTTCAAACTTTTTATTCTGTATTGGGGTATAGACAGTTAGTGATGTTGTGGTAGCTGCAGGTGAGCAGTGAAGGGACTCAGCTATTACATATACATGCATCCATTCTCCCTCAAACTCCCCTCCCACCCAGGCTGCCGCATAACATTGAGTGGAGTCCCATGTGCTACAGGTCCATGTGCATAGGTCTTGTTGGTTATCCACTTTGAATACAGCAGTGTGTACATGGCCTTCCCAAATTTTCTATCCCTTCCTTACTATGTCTTTAAGTAAAAAGACTTTCAGTTCTTCTTAGGCCTTCTCCCAGAGTAAGCACTGCCAAGCAACGGGACGCATAAAACATCAGTCCTGAGTACCACCCCCTCTCATGTTTTAAGTCCCTGATCAAGTTAATTCACACACCTCCCTTTCTTTTATATTAGCCATGATTATCATGTAACTTCTCTGCTGTAAAAATACGCCACCATACTGTGTATATGATTTTCTAATACAAGTTGAAAAAAATAAAGATTTTTTGCCAGGTTTCATTGCTGCATTATTTTTAACATTAAAAACTGAAAGCAAGCTACATATTCACCAATAAAGGATGATAAAATAAGTTTAACTCCACCCACTATGGCAATATGCAACAGGTAAATAAGCACTATGAGACAAAGCATCATGTCTTGATATGGAGGACTGACCATGAAGGTAAATTGTGAAACAAAAAAAATGTGAGGAATAGAACAAATGTACTATGTGACATCATCTATGTAAAAATAAGCAAAATGTGTATATATTAACACGGCATATAAAATTCATATTACTCTAATTACATAAAATTGTTAAAAAAATATCCAGCACAGGGGTCAGTAAACTCTGTATGGGGCAATTAGGCTTTGTGGGTCACATGGTCTCTGCTACAAATGCATGACATGGCTATTATAGTGTGGAAGTAATGACAGATAATATGTAAACAAAGGTGAGTGACTGCGTTCCAATAAAACTTTATTTACAAAAACAGGCAAGGAGCTGGATTGGCCCGTGGGCTATAGTTTGCTGACCCCTGATCTAGCATCATACATGCCAAATGATTAAAGCATTATCTACTGAAAGGAAACCGGAACAGATGAGTAGTCTGGGGATTTTTTTCTCTATCTGCATTGTTAGATTCTGATTCTACTTTGAGAATGTATACATGAATACTTCTATAATTAAAAAGTTTAAAAGAGTAAGAAAAGTAATTAAAAGAATAAAAATTATTTCACCCACCACTTAAAGTATCAATACTCTGATTTCACAAATATTTCTAAGATCTTCCCAATAAACATCCCATGAAGTCATGTTCCTGCCAAGGTTCTGCTCTCTTATCAGCTCTCCAGGGTTAAAGTATGGCAGGCCAGTGGGGAAGGATGGGCGGAAGGGATAGTTAGGGAGTTTGGAATGGATATGTACATACAGCTGTATTTAAAATGGATTAACCAACAAGGACCTACTGTGTGGCGCATGGAATTCTGCTCAATGTTATGTGGCCAGGAGGGGCATTTGGGGGAGAATGATACATGTGTGTGTATGGCCAAGCCCCTTTGCTGTCTGCCTGAAGCTACCACAACATTGTTAATTAATTATGTTGTTGTTCGGTCACTGTTGGGGCCAACTCTTTGCGACCCCATGGACTGCGGCAAGCCTGTCCCTCACGATCTCCTGGAGTCTGCTCCAACTCCTGTCCACTGAATCATGATGCCACCCAACCATCGCACCCTCTGTCGCCCCCTTCTCCCCCTGCCCTTGGTCTTTCCCAGCATCAGGGGCCTTTCTAATGAGTCTGCTCTTCGCATCAGGTGGCCACAGTATTGGCGCTTCAGCATCAGTCCTTCCAAAGAATATTCAGGGTCGGTTTTCTTTAGGATTGACTGGTTACACCCGCATGCAAAATCAGAAGTTAAAAAAATAATAAAGCTTGGCAGCCCAGAGCCAGCAGAACTGAAGGGGGCAGAATCCCACCGTGGAGGGCTCAGTGAGCAACCAGCCCCCACAGCAAATGAGGACAAGCTGCCTTGTGTTATGTTTCCTCTTCAAATATTTTTTTTACATCAAAAACACATTGCAGGGGAGTGAAGACTTCAGGGACATCCTACAAAAACAGGCTGCATAATTCTGATATTGAAAGCTAGCCACGTTTTAATTAACTGCCAGGACTCAGCCACATCCTCAAGCTCGAGATAGCCAATAACAATCTTGTAATTTCTAAATGCGAATGCCACTCAGGTGGAGACCAAATAGTGAAAGTTTCAGCTTACCTCCTAAATGTAAACATTAAATTTCAGATATCCATAGCAACCAGACCTCCCTCCACCTTAGACACTTCCTTCAAAAATAAAAAGGAAATGGCATTCCTGTGGTGGATGGCATGTAGACAGTTGCCCATTAAAATGATAACATCGAAATATAAACAGTCAAACCTTTTCATCATTTACTGACAAACGACTTGTAAGACTGCTAATGAAATCCTTCAAATACCTTTTCAGCATGTTGTGAATAAAGGCACCAACAGCAAGTTAAATTGACAAGTAATTACAATTAATGCCCCACCATCATTAGTAGAACACATTTAGCCATATACTTGTATGTCAATATTGAATAGCAAAACAGAATTCTAGGAATGCCATTCTGCCCAAAAGTGCTCTATCTGACTTTTACCAGTTTTGCAATCAGCTAGAACATAAAAAGAACTCACAGACTGGGAAACCGAGGTGTCCTGATTCTGAAAGACCTCGCCAGCTCAGGAAATCGGGAGCCCTTTGTCACTGCTCTTTTTACGGGGTGAGAAGTCAGGGCTTTCTTTCTAGCATTCATGGATTCAATCTTCTGTTCTGTCACCCCTTCCACTGGGAAATGTTTCTAAAGAGGTAGATACTGGTATTTGATTTAGTTCACAAGATAGTTACTTTCCAGTGAAACTTCAGCTGTAGAACGGACAAATAGTACTTTTACACAGAATACTACATAGCTGTGAAAGTAAATGAACTATAACCAAACACAACAGCGTGAATGGATCTCAAACATAACGTTAAACAAAAGACACCAGCCATGAATGTACCTATCATAAGGTCACATTTTCAGAAAGTTCATTAACAGGCAAAACTAATTTATGCTGTTGGAAAATGGGACAGTGTTACTAGTTGAGCAGAAACTGAAGGTGAACTTCCAGGTTCCTCCTAATTGCCTCTGGACAGGTGGTGACAGTGGCAAAGAACCCAGTTGCCGATGCAGGAGACCTAAGAGATGAGGGTTTGATCCCTGGGTCGGGAAGATCCCCTGGAGAAGGACATGGCAACCCACTGCAGTATTCTTGCCTTTAGAATCCCACGGACAGAGGAGCCTGGTGGGCTACAGTCCACAGGGTAGCAAAGAATTGGACACCGCTGAAGTGACTTAGTACACACGGTTGTCCTAACATTTCATCCAGAGGCTGGCTGCCTGAGTATGTTCACCTTGTAAAACTTATCAAACTTTTAAACTCCTAATGTGAGTATTATTCTCTATGGGTATTCTGCTTTCAAAAAATTTATAACAACAACAACAAACAATCCCAACTCAACAGGTACTGAGAAGCCTATACTGCAATTAGGATAAATAATCTTTATCCCCCAGAAATGCAGGGTCAAGTAGGGGAGACGAATTTAAAAAACAAAACCATATTATAGTTAGACTTCCCTGGTGGCACAGTGGATAAAAATCTGTCTACCGATGCCGGGGACACGGGCTCGATCCCTGACCCAGGAAGAGCCCACTTGGGGTGGGATGACTAAGCCCGTGTACCACAACTACCGAGTCTGTGCTCCAGAGTCCGTGAGCTGCAAGTAATGAGACTATTAGTTGCCACAACTGAAGCCCGCATACCTAGAGTCTGTGTTCACAACAAGAGAAGCCACCACAGTGGGAAGCCCGTGGACCACACTGAAAGAGTAGCCCCACTCGCTGCAACTGAGAAAGCCTGTGCGAAGGCCCAGTAGAGCCAAAAAGAAAGAAAAAAGAAAAAAACCATAGATCCAGTACAGCCAAAAAGAAAGAAAAAGAAAAAACAAACATATTCTTGTGTATGGCCCAGGCTATTAAAGAGTTAGGAGAAGGGCTCTACGGGAGTGACGTCCTCTCCTCTCAAGAAGAAGGTGAAGGGCATCCACAGAAGGTGACGCTGGGCCAAGCCTTGACTCGTGAGTTCCTTCAGCACCAGGGAAAGGGCAAGGGCATTCTGGGCTTGGGTATCACTGGAGCTCGGGGCCTGGGACAACGGTGGAAGAGAAGGATATACATCGTGTGAGAAAATGACAATCACCCACCCAGAGTGTTCATCCTTATGTATTCACCGAGTAACTGACAGTTTTTCAGGGAGCACTTTACTCATATCCAATTGCAAGACTCTCATCCTCAAAGGAGCAATCTCTTTAAAGACAAGTAAGTCAACTATGAAAAGGAGGAGAGTGGACAAGCTGGCTTAAAATCCAACATTTGGAAAACTAAGATTGTGGAATCCAGTCCCATCACTTTATGGCACACAGATGGGAAAAAATGGAAACAGTGACAGACTTTATTTTCCTGGGCTCCAAAATCACTGCGGATGGTGACTGCAGCCATGAAATTAAAAGATGTTTGCTCCTTGAAAGAAAAGCTATGACAAACCTAGACAGTGTTTAGGGAACATCAGTTTCCCAACAAAAGTCTGTATAGTCAAAGCTATGGTTTTTCCAGTGGTCACGTACGGATGTGAGAGTTGGACCATAAAGAAGGCTGAGCACAAAAGAACTGATGCTTTTCAACTGTGATGCTGGAGAAGACTCTTGAGAGTCCCTTGGACTGCAAGGAGATCAAACCAGTCAATCCTAAAAGAAATCAACCCTGAATATTCATTGGAAGGACTGATGCTGAAGCTGAAACTCCAATACTTTGACCACTGATGCAAACAGCCAAGTCACTGGAAAAGACCCTGATGCTGGAAAAGATTGAGGGCAGGAGGAGAAGGGGGCAACAGAGGACGAGATGGTTGGATGGTATCACTGACTCAGTGGATATGAGTTTGAGCAAACTCCAGGACATAGTGAAGGATAGGGAAGCCTGGTGTGCTGCAGTCCATGGGGCCGCAAAGAGTCGGACAAGATGAGTGACTAAGCAATGCAACACCAGTGAGTCTGGGAAAGGAAGGGACGGAGGAAGGACAGAAGCCAGGCTCTAAACACTAATACTCATGACGAGCACAACAACAGTGGCAATAACCACCATCTATGCTTCATACTTGATATGCATAGTCTGATGCGTTGAATTCTCACACCAAGTCTGGGAGATGGGGACTATCACTATCTCCATTTCACAGATGCCAAAACTGGGGCTTAGTGAGGCTCCCTAGCTGCCCACAGCCACACAGTCTGTAAGCAGCAGAGCCAGTGCTGGAAGCTGGTAGTGTCACTCTTGAGGCCTGTCTGCTCCATTAGGTCCTCACATGGGCACCAGCCTCAGATGTCACACACCTGCTCTCTCCTTGCGGGCTGTGCGAGGCAGCTGCAAACCCATCGGTCAGGACCACAGCTTCCCCAGTGACCAAGTGACCATCCTGGAGCTGGACGGACTAGGAGAGACTGGTGGATGGCTCCCGTTCCTCCACGCCCTCTCTTTCCATCTTTCCCAGCTTGAATAAGAGCATCGACTTCAGTGTTGATGCTTCCTGAAGCAGGAAGACAGGGACTGGATGCACCTCTGTCTGGCGGCTGCTCCTGTCCATCCTCAAGCTAAGATGGGGCTGACTGCTTTTCTGGGAACATTTTCACTCCCACTGTCCTCATCCCCTGATGTGAAAGTGTTAGTTGCTCAGCCGTGTTCGATTCTTTGCGACCCCATGGACTGTGGCCCACCAGGCTCCTCTGTCCATGGGATCCTCCAGGCAAGAACACTGGAGTGGGTTGCCATACCCTCCTCCAGGGGATCTGGGTTGGGAAGCCCAGGGATCGAACCCAGGTCTCCTGCACTGTAGGCGAATTCTTTACCGTCTGAGCCACCAGAGAAGACCCTTATCCCTTGCTGAGGGATTCTAATATCTGTAGCTCCCTGGAATATGTGTTCTTGAATTAGAAGTGGCTTGAAACAGTGAAATAGGAGAACAGCTTGGGCCTGAGCCACATGGAGATACCTGGAGGAAGTAATCTGGAGACCAGAGATGAGGACTCCGAGTGCTTTTGCCAAAGCGCCAATTTAACCTTGATGACAGGGCCGGAGCTGGAGAGTCATGTGCGGAATGTCTCTAAGGAAACGTGTGCTATCCCAAGGGAGGCGGCAAGGCAGCGCTCAAGTGGGAGGCAGCAGGCTTTGTTTCCTAGGCCAGACTCTCCAGTTTCTTTGTCCTGGTTGTTTTTTCCACAAGGAAGGGTCTGATAGCAAACTGCTCAAAGGAGCCAAATGTGGCTGGGCGGGCGGCTCCCACCCCTAGACACAGCCCGCCTGCTATTTCAGGACTCGGGTTCCGTAAAACAGACGCCGCTGCCCTCCATCCTGGGTTGTGTGAAATTATGCGGTGGTTTGGTGAAGTCAACAAATAACGAGACTGAACCACACTTGGGGAAATAAAAAGGCAGCTGGCATCAGCGTTGGGCTTCAGAAGGCAGTAAATAAGGACGGCTACCCTCTGCTGCCTCTTATCTGAAAGCTGGCTTTTGAAAACTTTTTATTGGAAAATGATTGCAAATGAGCAGAAATATTATAAAAATAAAAACAGCACAAAGAACATCTATATGCACTTTGCCCAGATTTCATCTTCTGTTAGTGTTTTATCTCATTTACTTAATCATTTGTGCTGTCTCTCCCCTGCTCACCCCCCACACACTTGTCTATTTCCTAATTGAAGTGATATACTTGCACACGCCACAGAAGTTATCAAATTCAATACACTGAACATTAATATGAGATTTTAAATGAATCTAGCCTTCATATTCAATTTTATCAGTTACCTAATAATGTTATTCCAGCCCAACATAAATCTTACCTCTGCCATGATCCTATTCCTAACATTTCTCTCTCCTTCTGTGATACCTCTTTAGTACTTAATTTCCTCTTCATGAGACTATTATTATGTCCTGCCTAGAACTGTGTGGCCATTTAACCTGCTATACTAGACTGTAAGCTTCTTGAAGACAGAGCAAATATCTATCAGATAAATTACTATGCACATATATATATGTGTGTGTATACTAATATAAATGGCTGGAGAGTTAATTAATTTGCATTAGATGTTTTAAGACTTCTATGATGTCATTGAAAAAACAAATACATTTTTGCTTCTTAGCCTAGGAAGATTCACATATAATAATAACCTTTACACAGAACTATCAAAGTACAACAGTCTTTGTTCATGAGGTGAATTTATAGAAATAGTTTTACAAAAATTTCATAGTATTGTCTTATGTTTTGAGCATAGAAGAGGGCAGATTACAATTCTGAAGCACTCTAACAAATCAAAGAAGAAGTTTGAACAGCACAGTCCATTTCTGGCTCTGCATTGAGCAGTCAATGAACGGTAGCTTGACAGGGTAATGATGTCAAGTAGAATCTGTACTGAAAGAGTGTCAGGAGCGGGTGGGTGGATCCTTATGATCATAAAAGACCAAGGTCTATTAGGTGGCTATTGAAACAACTACTAGACAGATATGCTGGTTTGAACCACAATGTAATTCTTTATATTCCTCACCTGTGTTTCATCCTTATTATAATTTTAGGTACCTTTTACTCATTTAACCACATATATATAGAGAAGGAAAACTTGAATGCCCCCAGAAAGAGTTTCAGAAAACTGTCCATGACCCAGGGATTTCCCTGGTGGTCTGGGGGTTAAGAATCCCCCGTGCGATGCAGGGGATGTGGGTTCGATCCCTGATGGACTACTAAGCCCACGCACAACTAGCGCAAGACCCTCATGCCACAGCAAAGACACTGCACGCTGGAACTAAGATCTGACGCAGCCAAACAAACAAGTAAATATTTAAAAAGAAAACTGTTCATGACGCAGTTGTTGTATCTGCTCAAACAGAAGGAATAAATAGATTCTTAAAACACCCTCACAATTCTAACATCCAGAGGTAACCACCCTTAACACTTTGGTATAATCCTTTCAGCTTTCCCTCTTCATGTGCATAAAACAGATATGATTTTATCAGTATCAAGTCACATTCACATATATTTTTGTAATCTGTTCTTTTTTTGCTTTATCATAAGCTGTCATTTTTAATAGCTGAAGAATGTTTCACTGTATAGAGGCATCTTAATGTATGTAGCTCCCAAGTAATAAATATTTCTAGGTTTCTAACTTTGCGATCAGGAAATTTAAAAAGCAGTTGGCATCAGTTCTGGTCTTCAGAAGACAGTAAATAAGGATAGCTACCCTCTGTGACCTCTTATATGAGAGCTGACTTTTAAAAAATCTTTTTATTGAAAAATTATTTCAAATGAGCATGTAAGTTACAAAAATAAAAGTAGTACAGAGAACACCCATATGCCCTTTCCCCAGGTTTTAAATAATGCTGCAATAAGAATTCTTGTAATTTAGTTAAACCTTTTCTCTCAGTCTTGATTACTTCCCACAGGAGTAATTCCTAGAAATAAAATTGCTCAGTTTGTACATTGTTTTAAAGCTCATAATGATAAGTATTAGCAAGCTGCCTTTCAGCAATATTGTGGCAACTTTAAATCCTGCAGTAATGCCAGAGAGAGTCTCTTCAACCATACCTTTGGGAATTACCTTTGACATTAAATATGTGCAATATGGCTTCCTGTTTAAATTTAGATTTCTTCAATTTATCCATCAAGTTAAACATTAGATAACTTAATTGGAAATTTGTACTATCTTTTTGTGAGTATGAAGTCATACATATTTAAATAATTAAAAAAGCTAAAGAAGATAAAATCATATCCGAAGCATACTTCAAATCCAATAATTTGAATTTGAATTGAATTGAATAATAAGACAGGCACAAGAAGAAATAGGGACGTTTGTTCCAAGTTTAAGCACAAATGTCACTTCGAATGCAGCTCTTGCTCAGCATCTACGAAAGATCAGATCATTTTGTAAAGTGCCTGTCAAATTTTGGCTATTTTCTATTTTCCAGAGACCTGAATGTTAAAAATCAATAGAAATGTTACAGCATTCATGTTGCCTTTAGAAGGGTTAGACAGACTCATGCCCGCAACATTCAAAGCCATTTCAGTTTAGAATCTTGGGAAGGAATCTATCCCAAGCTTCCAGAGTCACAGCTGGCAGGCTATAATTTAGAGTTGCATACAGGATAATGTGTATTAGTCCATTACTAAGCTGTAAGTTGACACCAACCTTTGGAATTGCTTTCTCAGAGGAAATGCTCAAGAACCAATGCCTCAGTCATTTCCAACAGGGCTGGGAAAAACATTCAGACAAACCATTAGATTCCTTTCATCTCACATTCTGATGATTTTCATCAAAAGGGAGGTGGAAAGGGGGTGATTAGACACCAATTTTCACTCCGGTGAAAATCCAAACGTGTTTTGAAGCTCAAGACATTGATAACATATTGGCAAGTTCTTGTCCCCACTGACATGAACCATAGCAGCCAGCCGGAATATCCAAATGGTAATGAACGTGTTCAGAAAGAGGGGGTGGGGCACAGATACTAAAGCAAAGACTGCGATCCATCTTTGACAAGCAAAGACGTTTTGAGTGGATAGCAACAGAAACCTTATGTCACCAGGCATTAGGTTGGAGATTTTCAGCTGCCAAAGTCTAAGCTGAATGGCACTCTAGTTGTGAGATGGAAGGGGTGTTCTTTGGTGATGGATAAGCTTCTGCAGTGGTCACACGGGTTTGGCTAAGGCTGCTTCAGAATCATCTACAGTGGGGGAAGGACAGAGGGTGAGATGAATTGAGAGTAGCATGGAAACATGCACCATCATATGTAAAACAGATAGCCAGTGAGGATGTGCTATGCGATGCAGGGAGCTCAAACGTGGCGCCCTGTGACAACACAGAGGGGTGGGATGCGGTGGGAGGTGGGAGGGTGGTTCTAGAAGGAGGGGACGTATGTACACCTACAGCTGATTCACGGTGATGTATGGCAGAAGCCAACAGAATATTGTAAAGCTATGACCCTCCAATTAAAAACATATTTTAATAATAAAAAAAATAGACCCCATTTCAAACACTGCACAAAAGTAAAAGTATTTCATCAATAACTTCCTAACACTGGCTACAGGTTGCAATGATAATATTTTTGAGTCATTGGGTTAAATACCTTGTTAAAATTAAAATTAAGTCTTCCATCAAAATGAGCTGAAGTATAATGAACACAATTTTTTCTAATATCTGACCTAATATGTTTCTTCTTTCTCCATTCTCACCAAAAGCAGAAAAACGATGTTACTCCCTGATCTAGCAGTATCCAACAGAAATATACTGTGACCACAGATGTAATTTTAAGTTTTTCTGGTGAAAATTTTTTAAAAATTAAAAACAAAATAAAAATTAATTAAAAACAAAAGTTTTGTTTCTGTATAGCAGAGCCTCACACAACATGGTAAGGCCATTATGCTCCAATTTAAGAAAATAAATAAAAAATTAAAAAACAAAAGATGAGATCAATCTTAATAATATATTCCATTTAACCAAATACACATTATAATTTCAATATAAAACCAATTTAAAAATTATTGGGATAGTTTCCACTTTTCTCACTCCAAGTCTTCAAAACCCAGTGTATATTTTATACATACTGCTGCTGCTGCTGCTGCTAAGTCACTTCAGTCGTGTCTGACTCTGTGTGACCCCATAAGACAGCAGCCCACCAGGTTCCTCCATCCCTGGGATTCTCCAGGCAAGAACACTGGAGTGGGTTGCCATTTCCTTTTCCAATGCATGAGAGTGAAAAGTGAAAGTAAAGTTGCTCAGTCGTGTCCAACTCTTAGCAACCCCATGGACTGCAGCCTACCAGGCTCCTCCGTCCACGGTTTTTCCAGGCGACGGTACTGGAGTGGGCTGCCATTGCCTTCTCCAATTTTATACACACAGTGCATCTCAATCTGGACTTGCCGTGTTCAGTAGCACAACATGCCTAAGTGGCTACTGTACCAGAAGGAACATGGATCTGGAGATTAAACTGTGGATCAGGACTCCGAAAGCAATATAAGGACAATTAAAGACGCAAAACACAAGACTGATTTCACGACCATGATGCTCGCTACATAAACACAGCAATGCCAAGAAACTTGGGGAGATGCTCTGGAAATCATCCATTCAATGTCCATGTGTACTTTCTAACAAGATTGATAACATCGCATGCCAGGGGGGGATGTTTTTTCTCAATAATAGCCCTAAAATGCAAACCAATGAGTTTCTCTTATTTTCCCTTGGGTAACATAGCTGTGAAGTGGTGCCTAAAGTGAAGACCGTTAAGAGGAGGAACATATAAAATTGTTTCCATGTTAGTCTTGTGCCAATTCCCAGTAGCCATCACGCCAACATTAAGTTCCTATTCAGAACTGTCATGTACTGCCTGAATTTTTTAAATGTATTAGTAAGTAATACTTCATTATAATTTCCCCCTTCACTCAGATGCATTTGTACAGGGAAGTTATACAATTTCCAAATGTGTGCATCTTGTTCAAGGCAATTTCAAAAATGATGACCAGATATGAGAGAGTTTAAATTGCCTCCCCATAATGGCATGCCATTGTTTCAACTGTGTAGAGAACTTTTCACAAATAAGCTATAAAATGTTGTTATCCCACAAAAATGATTCTTCAGGCACAGTCTTCCTCCATATAACACAACCTATAATTTAGTAATAATAATAACACTTTACAAGTGGATAGTCCTTTTCTGTTTACAAAGCAAGGTTTACACTGTCTCATTAAGCATCACGAGAAACCTTCTGAGGCATAGATGGCAAAATAAACAAAATACAAGTACTTTGTCACTGGCTTTCTTCCAACGTTTTACTTCCTCTGGGTACACTGACTATTTACAAGGTGAATGTGGGGGATCTCATTTTTTAAAAAATAAAATTATTATCAGCAAATTTTTCAGATTCCTTGATGTGTCCTAGGAGTCATCTGGTTTTCATACTGAATAACTCAAAGTTCCTGTCCTATTCAATTCTGGTCAAATAAATTCTACCCAAATCTCATATAAAGCGATTCCCTTATTATTCAGTTAACTGTAGTTTTTAAAAACTGGTGAGCTGAAGTCTTCACCCAAACACAGATTTCCCCTTAAGTCACATTATGTATAATCCTGCCTAGTGTAGGAACAACTAAGCAACTGAACAATTACCTCCTAAACGCTCTCCCTTCAATCAAGAAAAAAGGTGTGAAAATCAAAGGCCCCTGAAGAAATTAAAACTCTGAAGCCAAGAGACTGACAAACTGTAAGAGAAGTCTGCTATGATAGTCAGGAGAGAGGCTTGATGAGAAGAAATAAGAAATTCAAATAGGATTCTTCAGACATAACAATCTCACAACCCGAGAACTCAATTCTTATCCTCTGGGGGAAAAAAAATGTGTGTATATATACATATGTATATATACATATATACACATATATATACATATATATATATATAATGTATATATATATAGGGAAACGAAGAAGGCTTTTAAAATGATAAAATAAACAGCTCCACTTTTCCTAGGTACTTAAACATTTTTAAAGCCTGGAGTCCTGGCTTAGCTGGGTGTTGCTTTTCCACACCTAGAAACCAAGGAGCAAAACTGAAGGGAACATGTTCGTGCATGGAGTGAAAAACAGACCATCTGGTTAATTATATATCTATCAGCTACATATGTCCCAGCTCGCTGTCTCACACATAAGAGTGTAGGGAAGTCTGCATATCCCCAGAATAGCCCCTCTCCCCCAGCACGGAAACGGGGAGCGATGAGAAGGACCTGAACTGCATGTGTGGCTCTTTCTCATGTTGTAAAGGCCACACATGGAGTCCAGCGCAAACGACAGGCCAGGCAAGATAGGTTTTGGTTTCCTTAGTCAAACAGCTCAGTAGACGTAGAAGTTCTCTCACATGCCAAAGCAAGCTAACTGATCGGTTCCTCTCCAAAGAGCTTTGCCTCTGTGTCTTATAGCAATATAGAGATTACTCACTTTGGAGTAACATTTGAAATACATTTCCCAATAGACTGGAGCATGTTTTTGTTGCTGTTGTTGTTTTTGGGGGGTTTTTTTTGGAGCATGTTTAAGGGGGATTTGGAGTCACTGAAACTACCCTTCGACTGTCTCATATGGAAAAAAAGAAAAGAAAAAAATCCTGAAGAAAAATCTGATTTGCGGTTTGATTTGAATGAAGATTAAAAATATGACATAGCAGCTGTTCAGTTCTGTGCCACTGAAATTCCTGTTTCATATTTTTTAATTGCTACTATGAAAAATTCTTTGATTGCACTTGATGAAATTAAGTTTTGCCTTTTTAATGATTAAACAGCAGAAAATTCAAGTGTGTTCTAGTTAAGAATTTCAATGATTGTGTGTGTTTAAAACATGAAGTAAAATCTGCTGGGACATTATTTCATCTCAAGGCCACATACAATACACAGTAATTGCCCAGCACTTGCTCACGAGCCTGGCTCTTTCAAAATGACTAAGCTGTTCCTTCAGAGAACAAGGCAGCACAGGTTGGCTGGTCTAAAGGGAAGGGAACCATGGGATCACAGTGCTCACAACCACGCCGTGACAGGCTTGCTTTAGAGACACGGGACGACGCATCCGTCATCAGTGCGGGGGCCGCCTCCGTGCTTGCTGGGCAGTCAAGACACTCGTGAACGTGGAGCTCATTCTGTTACTGAGGTCTCATTTTGGAAGACGGCCAAGGTGACTGAAGACAAGAGAATGACCAGCAAGCCCAAGATTTTTGAGGATGAAACCCAGACCATGTGTTTCTTCCTGTGGGCAGAAACACATGTCCAGGACTGCAGCTGAACACTAAACTAAAAAATGTTAAAAGCAGGAGCTTCCAAATACAAAGAAAATAATGGATATGAAAGGGGGCCCCTGGACCACACCAAAGAGCTCTCCCAGAAAACCCTCTTGGTCCTACACACATATGGCCTGTTCAGAGATCTGTAATATACCTGAACATTCTGCAGTTACAATCACATGCTATTTATAATTTTGACATAATAAAGCCTCAAAATTGTTTGACAGGTTTATCAATATCCATGATAAATCTTACATCTCTCATGAATAGTTAAAATGCACAGATGAAAAATTCATTGCTTCATCTCAAAAAAGAACACACTTTACTCTCCTTTAAAAACACTGTACTTATTAATGTAAGAAAATACAGTGCAGTTTTGATAAAGACTATAATAAACTTGAGTTGTTGAAGGTAACTATCATATTAGCAGAGATGTGCACAGAGAATGAGAGAGACTGTTTGATTATTATTATTTCTAAGCCATCCACTGAAAATTATCTAACTCTTGACTGAAGGCAAAAGTGGCCCCTCACCACTAAGTTACTCAGAATTCCCTCCCCTGTGGGCGGTTATGGTGGTCCTAACTATGGGGAGCAAACTTTCTCCTATGTTGGGTCCTTAATAAAAGCTTTTCAAAAGTAGAATATTAAAAGAAAAAAAAGTAGAATATTGAGTTTATTTATAAGCAAAGGCAATCATGATGTTCAGAGCTCCACAAACAGCACCTTTAACAATTAGAAATACATAAAGTAGTAAAGCTTGGAGAATGTGTTTTCTTTTACCCAATTTAAAGTCGTCTCTTAAAAATCAACCAAGCTAAAAACAATAAATGCTGGAGAGGGTGTGGAGAAGAGGGAACCCTCTTACACTGTTGGTGGGAATGCAAACTAGTACAGCCACTATGGAGAACAGTGTGGAGATTCCTTAAAAAACTGGAAATAGAACTGCCATATGACCCAGCAATCCCACTGCTGAGCATACATACTGAGGAAGCCAGAATTGAAAGAGACAAATCTTCCCCAATGTTCATTGCAGCACTGTTTACAATAGCTTGGACATGGAAGCAACCTAGATGTCCACTGGAAGATGAGTGGATAAGGAAGTTGTGGTACATATACACAATGGAGTATTACTCAGCTATAAAGAAGAGCACGTTTGAGTTTGTTCTAATGAGGTGGATGAAGCTGGAACCTATTATACAGAGTGAAGTAAGTCAGAAAGAGAAACACCAATGCAGTACATTAATGCATATATATGGAATTTAGAAAGACAGTAATGACGACCCTATATGCAAGTCAGCAAAAGAGACACAGATATAAAGAACAGACTTTTGGACTCTGTGGGAGAAGGCAAGGGTGGGATGATTTGAGAGAATAGCATTGAAACATGTATATTACCATATGTGAAATAGCAGTTCAATGCCTGAAGCAGGGCACTCAAAGCCGGTGCTCTGGGACAACCCAGAGGGATGGGGTGGGGAGGAAAGTGGGAGGGGGGTTCGGGACGGGGGACACATGTACACCCGTGGCTGATTCAAGTCAATACATGGCCAACATTGTATTGTAATATTGTAAAGTAATTAGCTTCCAATTAAAATTAATTAATTAATTTTTAAAAATCAACCAAGAGTTTGGAAAATAATTACATTGTAATGTAGGGCCAAAATGTCAAAATAAGGATTATTTTTTAAAAAACTTTACGTTTTAGAATAGTTTCGGTTTTACAGAAAAGTTACAAAGATAGCAGTCTTCTTGTATACCCCTCATGTAGTCTCTCCTATGCGTAACTTCTTATATCAGTGTGCCAGTTATCACAACTAATCAACTAATCTTGATACATCACTATTATCCAACATCCATCCTTTATTCAGGTATCCTTAGTTTTTACCAAGAACAACCTTTCCTGCCCCAGAACCCTATCCAGGAGACTGTGTTACATTTAGTCATCAGTAATGTACATTAGTATCCTTAGGATCCCTCAGCCCATGACAGTTTCACAGACTTTCCTTCTTTTTAATAACCTTGAAAGTTTTGAGGAATACTGATCTGGTATTTTGGAGGATGTGGAATTTGTCCGAAGTTTTTCTCATGATTACCTCGGGACTTTACCCCAGGATTTACTACTATATGGACATGAGTTTGAGGAAACTCATGGACATGGACATGAGTTTGAGACGGTGAAGGACAGGGAAGCCTGGCATGCTGCAGTCCATGGAGTTGCAGAGTCGGACACAGCTTAGGGGTTGAACAACAATACCACCTTGGGATTACTGTGTTTGGGTGAGGAAGTCCGCAAAAATAAAGTGACATTCCCATATTACCATAGTGAGGGTACATGCTATCAATATGATTTATCACTGTTGGTCTTAGGGTATTCCACCCACACCCCCATCCACCTTCCACAGTTGACTCCTTGGAAGGAAGTTACAATGTGTAACCCACAATGAGTGAGCAGCTACAATCTACTTCCCTGAAGATGTAGTATCTACATAAATTATTTGGGGTCCTTTTGTATGAGAGACTTGTCTATGCTAATTAGTTATTCCATCATTTATTTATATCATTATGGATTTGTGAATATCTATCTTATACTTTGAGTTCTAATCTAATACTCAACTTTGAGTTATGAATGCAATCCAACACAATGATTTATTATTATTTTTTCTGGTTGTTGCTCAAGTTTTTCTAGGAAGCTTTGGTCTCTGAGAGCTCTTTCCATTCCTAAAGGTTGCTCCTAAATATTTCTTGTTAAAAACATAACTATATCTTCCCTGTTCTCACTTAGTGCTTTTCCCCAAATTATATAAGAGAAGAACATGCCAGTTTTCATATTGATTTTGCACTGTCTTAAATGTCAAACCCAGATTCTTAACCTTGCTACCGAAGGTGCACACAAAGAGGTCATTAGGTCCAGTTTGTTCCTTAGCTGGTGGACGATCAAACTCTTGCCTGGAGCCCAATTATTCCTCGGAATGAAGACAATGGGCCATTGCAGCCTTTCTAGTAACTGTCATAATTTTTCCTTTTACTTTGTTTTACATGTTTTCCTATGAAGTGTTGGCTATGCAAAGAAGCTGTTAAATGTTTACAAATATGAAACTAGACATATGACTATAAAGCCTAATTAACCCTATATTTGTGGGAATTAATTTTTATATTTATAAAAACAGTTTTATAAAAATGTCTTATATTTATAAAAACAGAATGGAAATCACATGACATTTAGAGCTGAAATTACCATGGGCTACCTATTTCTAACTAGACAACCCAGAACTAGCTCTTTCCCTTTCTTTGGAGGAAAAACTCTAGGTTGATGACACTGGGTCAATAATCAAATTCCAAGTCTGGATTTTATTTTACTTCTTTGGGATGCTAGAACTTGTAGAAAATATCATTTAGATATTTTGGTAGGATTAGTTGCTAATTAAACATTATATATGGTCTTATATAAACATGTAAGAATATATAATGAAATCCTAAGTTTATGATTAAGAAAAAAGTCAGCCTGGTGTAATTAAATTTTCATTTCATGAATATTTCTGGGTTGCCTCCACCATGCAGGAGTAACAGCTTTCTCAGGGTCCCACCATTTCGTCTTTGAAGGTTAAAGTAAAAAGTTTCTCAAAGCAGTCTCTTTAAGAAGATCTCACAAGATTTAAATTCTGGTACATTGCCTGTTGAGATGGAAAAGGCCTGAACTCAAGGAATTCTTGGCTTGTCCCCCAAATGAAAACATCTATGATATTTGCTTAAAGGAAAAAAAAAATGAGAATGGTGAGATGGCAAACAAAAACTCTATCCTGACAAAAAAAGAATCTCAAATAAGCAATGTGAAGGAGCGTAGAGGAAAGTCACTGCCACATAAACGGCCCCCAAGGCCTCAGAAACCTTCGCTTCACCTCTAGGAAGTTAGTTCGTTCTTTTTCCTAAGGAATTTTTTCAGCCTGACTACTTTCAAAGGTGCCAACAGCAACAAACCATGACAAAAACAAAAAACAAAAACAAAAGGCAACTGCTAGAAGACACACACACACATCTGCTCCTGCCCTTCTGCATCCGCACCTTCATCATTTCCCTCAAGGACCAGAAGCTGTTTAGTCTCCACCAGGAAGGGTGAGAATACCTCAGCCTGTCTTCCTGGTTAGTAGATGAGAGAAGAGGATGCCAAGAAAGGAAATAACGAAAAGGAAAACTACAAACCCACAGGCAAAAAGGAACACCAGGGAGTTGGCACCAGTGGACTCTTAAACTGAAGGCAGAGGATATATATCATGATCTATAAGGTATGCAGAGGCATAAAGAAAATCTGGCTGGTGAAAACTAAATTAGTCTAATGACTGCTCCCTGGGAACTAGTTTAGACTGATTCTCCTGCACAAAAGAAAAGCAAGGTTTTTTTTGTGTTTTTTTTTTTTTTTTTGAAGAAAGGGAAATGGAGGCAGAAAGGTCAATTGACCTTCTGAAGGCCACCCAGAGAGGCTCTTGGGCCTCAGCTTCTCTTTAAAATAAAGGTTTACTTTAGATACGCAAATAGACATTTTTAAATGTTGTGCAAATCCAAAACCTCAACCACTGGTCCCATGTTTACAGTGCAGGATTATACAAATTTCCCTTGGTCCTCCGAGGCCTCATCTAAGAGACTTGATTGATGCTCTCCCACAGCCCCGGGCCAGGATGCTTCTCGGAGAACACAGCCATTAGCTAATGGAAGACATTTTTCATCCTGTGGAAGGCCGGCCGACACGGGGCCAGCCAAAAGTGGCACCTACCGGCTATGAAGGACGCGGAGTCCCAGCGCCCACATGGTGAAGAAAAACCACATTAAGGAGAGTTGGGGTTCACCAAGAACTTTATCAGGATGTTTGGACACTCGCTGATGCCACCGTGAAGGGGGACAGCAGCGGGCTTTACCAGGGCAGTTTGAGATTTCCCATTTCACCACGACGTCTCAACTTGTTCAAGTTCCTGAGTGGCTGGGGCCAGAGGAGGTTCTACAGAAGGTCCCCACGTCAGTGTGGGAGGTTCTATGATTTCTCGGTCGGAAAAGCTTAGGTAGAGCGTTTTCTTTGGAAAGGGACTAGGGAGAGAGTTGGCTAGAACGTTTGCCTTGAAACTGTGTTTGCACAGCAGTTTATAAAATACTGAGGGGCTGTCAGTTCATCTCAAAGGATGGAGGTGGTGGAAAGGTCCCGTCCCAGATCACTTCGGAGCGTGGACACAGTGCAGAAGGGGTGCCCGCAGAAGAAACAGTAACTCGGAGTCTGTAAGACCCCGCTCGCCTCCCACTGACTGCTCCCCACCAAGCCTCTGACCACCCCGCCTCCCCCAATCCACACCCCCGATGGCCAAGGTGGCAAGGATTATTTCCTTGTCATTGTACCAGGTCAGGGGATAACTGGCAAGGCTAGTTGGAAAGTGAACGTGTAAACAGGTTTTTATTTTCCCCTTCTTTTGGCTCTCTATGAATAGAACGTTCACATAAGCACCTGGAGTTGATGGAAAAAGTAGATAATCACACGGGCTGCCCTGCGCTCATCCTTGCCGTGTGGGTCAGCAAAGGGCTCCACAGATGTGCGAGAGAAACAAATTGCCCAGTTTTATTCATGCTTTGGGGGAGATGAGATGGCAGAAGACACGAAAGAACAATTTTGACAAATCTAAGACGGTCTTCTCATTCTGATTGCTCTCACCGAAGAAAAATAATTTCCTTGTATGTTTTTAAGAGTCCTGGAAACAGCCTGCCAGCAGTTTTCTTTAAAAAGTGAGCCGGCAGCGCCCTCTGCTGGCTGTTTTCTGTACTGGGCAGGATCTAAAACGGGGCGAAGCAGGAAAACTGGGTTTAAGAGACGCAGGAAAAGGTTCACAGGAAGAGTAGAGACATGTCTCGGAAAATGATTGATACGTGCATGTTGAAGGTTAATTGTGAAATCGTAGCTGTTTCTAAAAGTCCAAGTATTAAATACTCTACCGTAAGACACAGGAAAAGTAGACTCTTAGAAAAGAAAATACATAAGAAAACGGATAACAACATATTTCAAATAGAACACAAATGTCTATCGTTTCTACAAATAAACAGATTCAAATATTAAACAAAGTTCCCCCTTTAGAGGAAACTGTACAAATAAACACAGAGTGATATTTCTGAAATTCACATAATTTAAGCCAGTTTTTTCTCCTCATATTTAAGCTCTGCTTACATACTCCAGTTTCAAATTTAAGGCAAAGAAAAGCTTTGGGCAATCAGAAGCTTTTATTGGCAATAGAAATAAAGTCCCAAAGCCCACAGATGACTGACTTTATATGGGAAATATTTGATTTTGAGAAATGTTTTTATACTTGAGGAAGATAATTTTTAGTTAGAAGCATTTCCATCTGTGGCTTGTTTCTTTTTAAATAAATATTTAAAATACGGGGGCCAGTATGACTTTTAAGTGTTCTTCGTTAGGCAGTTCCAAGACAATGCTGTAGTACAGAGCATATAATCCCAGAGACAGATTAGTTCTCAAAGGTTCCAAGCCCACAGATTCTTAAGAGTAGGGATGACTGGCTACTTACTCTAAGGCAAATCAATCTCCCCTCATTTTGGTGAGTTCGCTTCTGTTTGCTACTGAACACACACTAATCAACAGACTACCAAGCTTAGTTTGTTTCTCTGCCTGTGAGCTGGAATGGGGGAGTCCTTTCTACTGACACATCATGCCAACCTAAGCAAAGAAATATTCTAACCTAATTGGAAAGCAGACAAGTAAAAACAATCTGACTCTGTTAATGGGATTCATCTTGTCTGATTTTGTTGCCTTTAGAGGTAAAAATTTTTCTGATTTCATTTCATTGACAAAAAGGAATTCTATCCTATGAATGTTCCAATCTTACTAGACTACGAGATGCCAGAGGCTGGTAGACAGCAGGCACTCAAGAATACACGCTGAATATTTTGAAAGTTTCTCAAGCAGATCGGTTCATATAATTTCACAGTCATCAGGGAATAAAAGGATCATTTGGTATAATCCAGCTCCTCTGGAATGGGGCTCCTCTTAGTATACAGTCCATGGAATTCTCTGGAGTGGGTAGCCTTTCCCTTCTCCAGGGGATCTTCCCAACCCAGGGATTGAACCCAGGTCTCCTACATTACAGGTGGATTCCTTACCAGCTGAGCCGTAAGGGAAGCCCAAGAATACTGGAGTGGGTAGCCTATCCCTTCTCCAGCAGATGTTCCTGACCCAGGAATTGAACCAGGATTGTCTGCATTGCAGGGAGATTCTTTATCAATTGAGATATCAGGGAAGCCCCTAGTGATCAATAAATAGTTACAAAAGTAGCTTTTCCATATGTGTATAGAAATAATACATACTCATTAATAATCTGGGTTGTTAAAATACAAATTAAATAGAAAAATAAAAGCTTTGGAGATATTTTTTTGTTGTATTTAGTCTCTCAGTCATGTCCAACTATTTTGCGACCCCATGGACTGTAGCCCACCAGGCTCTTTTGTCCATAGGATTTCCCAGCCAAGAATACCGGAGTGGATAACCATATCCTTCTCCAGGGGATCTTCTCAATCCAGGGATTAAACCTGCATCTCTTGCATCTCCTGCATTGGCAGGTGGGTTCTTTACCACTGAGCCACCCAGGAAGCTTTGGAGATACAGCTAGGTTCAAATTCCAGCACTGCAACTCTTTATAGCTATGTGACTATGCATGTGAGTTAAACCTTTCTGATTCTCTGATGCCTGGTCTGTAAACACCTGTCAGAATCTTTGTACTGGGGATAACATGCGTCAGGCTTCTGGTGTAAGTGTTCAGTGAGTGATAGCTGCTATTCCGTTATCTATTCTGATTAGGTGTGCGTTCTCCTTGGCGCTCTTTGTGACTGTACCAGAATCTCATGCTTTCTGAATTAAGAGCTTAATTATCTAACTAACATGGAAGGAAACGACAGAACACAGTCCACTCACTCGTCTCATTTAGGATATAAGTGAGATCATTTATTTCAGGGTCAGTATATCTTGGAAGGTGAAGAAGTAGAAAACAAAATGCTATAAGATGTTCCCTTGAATCAAAAATCTCATTTTGATGAAAAATAAAATAAGTGAGTTTAGTTTAAGAGACGTGCATGGGTGATTTTCTTTGCTCTGTTTCCCTTCAAATGCGTGATCACCAGACTTCTGGATGCTTGAGCAAGACTGCTATTGGCTACAAAACCAAGTGCCTCAGGGAAACACAGCCAGCACCCAGAGGAGAAAACATGGAGTAGATCTCACAAGGAATTTCAGGAAAAGAGGAATTACTGCAAATGCCAAATCCTCACAGGCCAACTTCATTCTCACATTGCATACCAGCAGAGCTGCTCATAAATTGTTAGGTATCTTCATTTAGAAACGCTTGTCCAACATTAACTAATTTGACCATATGCTGTTTTCAAAAGGGTAACTATTCTCATCTTGCAGACTGATCATCACATTTAAAAATGAACACCATTTTATGACTAACACCATATTTGGTTGCCAATTTTATTCATAGGTGAAAATATTCTGTCTGCATACAAAAATGATACAACTGAACCAATATGGGCAAGATGTGTGTTTTGAGTGTTTTTCTCCCCAATTATTTGCTCCCTCTTTTCTCCACAACCCACAAAAAGGATTTCAAGTGGCTTATAAAAAGAACTAAAAAGCAATAGAATAAAATAAATAACCAGGTAAGTTCTCATGAATGGATATAATAACGCCATGAACAAGAACTGCAGCTCCATCTTATCCAGTTGCTAGAACTGGCTCAGTGCTTCCCGGTGGGTTAAAGAAATGAAAAAATGGTGCATAGTACCCATAAGATGAAATGTGCTTTGATTTGTTTTTTTTCCAGGAGTGACAGGTCAGCTGCTTCTACCTATCTGCTTACTACCTATCAGCGCAGGGCTGCCTTGGCTAGTATCTATAGTTTTGGCCATGACATAGTCAGAGCTGAAAGGCTGGCATGTGGATACAATGTATGATTTCACCCAAGATCAGAGCTTGGAGGCTAATGTGTGACTCGCTGGTGTGTTGGGGGCTACTGACCTCCGCAGTCTGGGATGAAGATGGGGGTGCCATCTCCCTCTACCCCAGCGTACCACACAGATGTTGTTGCTCTGATGTGAGAAATTTCAGGAAGCACACTGAACTAATAAACCATCCCTTTATTAAAGTGAAGAGAGTGAAAGGCAAACTCGTTACCCCGAAGATTGGCTAGAAGTGTTTCCTTCTGCATCTTGGCCATCCCTGGCATCCCTTTGTTACTGCTATTTTAGTCCTGTCTGACTCCTCTGAGACCCCATGAACTACAGCCCACCAGGCTCCTCTATCCATGCGGTTTCCCAGGCAAGAATACTGGACTGGGTCGCCATGCTCTCCCCTGGGGATCTTCCCAAACCAGGGATCGAACCCACGTCCCCTGCAGCTCCTGCACCGGCAGGATTCTTCACCACTGCGCCAGCTGGGAAGACCCTTGGCATCCTTTATGAAGATTTTCCAGTAACTGAATTCCCTCCCTTTCAAGTTTTCACATCACAACTGCCTATATTGGAGGCAAAGGTCAGTTTATAAAATAAAGGTCAAGGTTCAACTTAAAAAAGAACTCACAAGCAATATCTGTCTAGGAACCTGAATATACAACCACACCAACATCCGCTTTTCCCACTCAGGATGAGTGGGCTCCGACTCCTAAACAGAGATGCAAATCACGACAGAGACGCTAGCTCACCTCCGTGGAACAAGCCAAATGAAAAGGTCCATGTAAACACATTAAGACTGTCTTTGTCAATGGGAATACAGCAGGAGTCAAAGGAAATGGCTTGTCTTCCACTTGGCAAAAGTTGGTCCTCATTTTGTGAACACGGAGGAGTAGCTATTTTCAAGGATGCGTGAAACCAAGCCATGGCCACAACACCAACACAGAGGAAGTCCAACTCAGCCCGTGCTCCACACATCTGCTGCCCTCAGGATGATCCTCCCACCTTTCAGAAGCCGATCCAAAGGCAAGGGAAGGGCAACATCTGTGGGATGTTGGCCTCTGATCAGGGCTGGTGCTAATGAAAGTCTAGACACAGACAAAGGCTGTCTCTCCTGCTCCTGCCTCCAAAGCGAGCTGACCCCTCGGCCCACACAGGCCCAGCGGAGGGCGGGGAGGGGGCGCGGGGAAAGATGTGACCTGGTGAGGACAATTCCGTCAGCTGGAGACCTGCCTCGAGGGGGACCCTCCTGGCAGAAGAACATCCACAAGACCAAAACAAGACTAGTCTGTCTCATCACGACACCCTCTTTGTTGCTGTTCCATTGCTAAGTCATGTCTGACTCTTTGTGACCCCATGGGCTGCAGCCCGCCAGGTTCCTCCATCCGTGGCATTCTCCAGGCGAACATACTAGAGTGGGTTGCCCTTTCCTTTTCCAGGGGATCTTCCCGAATCAGGGGTCGAACCCACATCTCCTGAATTAGCAGGTGGTTCTTCACCACTGAGCCGCCAGGGAAGCCCCATGCCCTCTTCACAAGAAGAGGGGAGATCCATGCCCTGGCCCGAGCCCCATGAGAGGCACAGCATGAACAGAACAGAGTCAGCGTCACCCACAGGCCAACGCGTCCATGCTATGGGGTACAGAGCAACACCAGTCACGCTTTCGATCTAAAATCGCCTTTCTTCTTCTTTCTCCACATCAGGATTTTCAAATGCTAAGTGCTAAACGAGAAGCCTTAAAAATAGCTTGGATTACAAGTTCATGGAATTTGTCCTAGAGATGAGGGCTACCCTTTAAAACCTCCAAGGCTTCCTTACAGATGACTGTTACTGGTTTCAGAGGCCCGGGCACATTAGCTATACACATACATTTTCTAATTCCTCTTAGTGGTAGTTTCGCTCTCTCTTTAGACAATTGGTTCTCAAAGTGAGATCCCCAGGCCAGCAGCATCTGCTCCACCTGGCATCTTGAGGGAAAGTCAAAGCTAAGCCCAGCAAACTGGTTCTAACCAGGCCATTCTGCGTGCTCAGTCGTGTCTGACTCTTGGCGACCCCATGGACTGTAGCCCGCCAGGCTCCTCTGTCCACGGGATTCTCCAGGCAAGAACACGGGGTGGGTTGCCATTTCTCACCCAGGCCATTCTGATGCTCGCGCAAATTCTCTTGGGAGTGTTCTTTCCTGTTTCACTTTTGGCTTCAGTTCTCTTTGCCTTGGTCACTGACAAGTTCAAACTTCTAACCTGTGAGCTTTCCCCAGCTTCAAGACCCCGGCTTAGACCCAGTTTTTGACAACTGTGGGCCTATTCCAGTCGTGGTTGCCTGCTTTATCTTCTGAGTCTGGTTCCCATAAACCTAGCTGGTGGCTGAGTCCCAGCTCTACCCAACACTTGGGCGAGATCACCTGTCCTGACAAGACCTGACTGAGGATGAACATGAGCTGGAGAAAGGGCACGTCGGGTGCTCTGAATCAGGTCAAAGGCTGACAGTCAGGAAATGACTTGGCACATCCAGAGGAACAGAACAGACGCCAGTGAAGATGGGTGATGGTGAGCAAGCGAGAGACGATACAAGGACGAGAGCAAGACTCTGAGATACTGCAGGCCTTGAAGGACCAGGTAAGGAGCTTATATCTGATTTCAAGGCAACTAGAAGCCATGGGCCAGGGTTGGGGGTCAAGGTTAGGTAAGAGAGTACTGTGACTTATTTATATTTACACAAAGCTGCATCTCTGCTTCTCCCAGTTCCTGGTCTTTCTCCTTCCTCTTTTGTTCAGCATCCAAATTCCTTCCCATTCCAGGAGAGCAGAAAATGTGAGTGTGTCAGTGTTATCCACCCCGAGTCCCCCAGCTCCTGCACAGGGAGGCACATAAAAGAAGCTCAATAAACATCACGTATACGTGAATGGGCTTTTCTGGTGGCTCCGTGGTAAAGAGTCCACCTGCCAACACAGGATATGTGGCTTCAGTCCCTGGGTTGGGAAGATCCCCTGGAGGACGGCATGGCAACCCACTCCAGTATTCTTGCCTGGAGAATCCCATGCTCAGAGGAGCCTGTGCAGACTACAGTTCATGGGATCACAAAGAGTTGGACAAGGCTTAGTGACTAAACAGTAGCAACAACAATGAAATAAATAAGTAACCAACCGAATCTGAACAGATCTTTGTCTTACATGTAATCTGCAACAATGAGGTTCTTACAGCCAATGATCTGGCTGGAAAATGTCCTCATCCTGCTAGAAAATTCAGGTGAATATACTTAGAACTCAAGTCCCCCCGCCCCAGGTGCCTGCAGAGTTTTCGGGTGGGCTCACTGTGTTGTTTTATTACTCTTCCTCTCCTCCTCATGAACCTTTGTCCTTTGCCACTCTTCCCCTTTCATTTAGAACTGTTTTTATCTCAAGTCTCTTTGGCATTTCATTCTTTGCATCATCCCTTTCTTTCTGTTCCAGTAACAACCTCAGTACAGACACTGGAGAGCTGAGCCCTGCTGTTTCGTTTTTGTCCTTGCAGTCCCATCGACCTTCCTTCAACCCCTGCTCCCTGCCTTGTAAAGCAGTCTTGTCTTAAAAGTAGGCTTCTGCCTTTCTACAAAGGTCAAGGTCACGTTTAACAAGGTACATTTTACTAGTGACTCGGGGTCATGCAGAATGTGAGTTTTCCAGCACTGCTCCCTGCAAGCCCCTACAAAAAGCAGACTCTTTAAAAGACAGATAGTAGATTCACACCCAGGAGTCCTAGATTCTGGGGCTGCTTATTAAACCCTCAAGTATCTCTTCCTGTATCTGGGTGCGAGAACAAACCTTTCACCTCCTGAAAGAGGACAGGTCACTGGCCTAAATCCTTCAGATCAGCTGGAAAATTGCTAGAAATATCAGAGTTGAGGAGTTATTTGACCATTTGTCATATTACTTCCTTCTGTAGGAACACCATAGGTCAGTTGTTTTTTTTTAAATTGGTTTCTGACACAAAAGCCTACATTATTCTCCCCCAAACTCTTTCAATTATCTCATTGGCAGTGCCTACTAATGCTTTAATATATTAGATATATAAGGTTATAATATAGTAGATGCTGGGCTTTCCTGGTGGCTCAGATGGTAAAGAATCCACCTGCATTGCAAGAGACCCGGGTTTGATCCCTGGGTCAGGAAGATTCCCCTGGAGAAGGGAGTGGCAACCCCATTCCAGTATTCTTGCCTAGAAAACCCCATGAGTAGAGGGGCCTGGTGAGCTACAATCCATGGGGTTGCAAAGAGTCAGACACGATTAAGCGACTTAACACTTTCACATAGTAGATGCCAAATCTACTTATAGATCATCATTTGGGTGCTAAATGCTTGCTTTTAGGCTGAAATGAGGAAAAATTACTTACTTGCTGAACTAGAGTTCTCCACGAGAGACCAATAAACAAACACTTTTCCTGTTTTATGAAACTATACACAGAAGTACACTCACACTAAAGCCTCAGAAGAGTTTCAGAAACATCCTCACCCTGCAGGTGGCTGCTTTCACAAAGCTGGAGAACATTTTGTGATTTTCTTCCCTAACCAAAACCCTCATAGACTGTTTAACTGAATTGACCTAACACTATTTTGTATTTATTAACATATGAATTATAGAAAGTAAAGTATATTCAACCACTGCAAAAATCTCCATATCACATTTAGTTGAATTTTTTTACTTGCCTATTTTTCAAGACTGTTTTTATCCCTTGTTTTACTCTTCATGCTAAGCATCTCTTGTTTTTTCAAAAACTGAACTCAATTCCTCTATGCTTTTCTAATTCATCTGATAATCCTGTTAAACCATATTTACTGAGTGTTGAATACATAAAACACTTCCTAGATCGAAAAGCCAAATAAGACACATTTTTTCCTCAAGTAGACTACATTCTAGTTAAGAATTCACAGAACAACCAAACTGACACAGTCATGGTGAAAGCCCGGGAATGGGGACATGAACCTGGACTCGGGGAGGCTAGGAGATCCATGCCTTGGGCTTGGGCTTTGAGCAACGGAAGGAGCAGCACTGGGAAAAATTAAACAACAGATGGAAAAGCATTTGGGGAGCAGGGAACAGCAAGACCACAGGCACAGGAAAAAGAATCTATGTCGACCTGAGTGAAGAGAAGAGACGAGCTGGGGCAAGGCTCACACGTGGGCATTAAGGGGGAGTCAGGCAGGCAAACGAGAAGGTTGTGAGGGCCCACTTACTCTCCTGGAAGGCAGAAGACCTGACATGTCTTCTCAGAATGCATGGAGCCGTTCTGGGAATCACATGAGGGCTTACAAAAGCACTCACGATATGAAGTACCTGACCTTAACTCGTCATCAGATCCTCACTCAACCTCGTGAGGATAGTCTCCCTTAAAACACTAAGACACGGGGCAAGAATATTGTGCGTCTATCCAAATATTTTCCACTGTTCTTGCATTGCCTGCGAAGACTGGGACAAGATAAAGCAAGTAGCTCAGAGATCAACAGCCCTGTCTCGGATGGAGCTGCAGATTTCAAAGGAGATGCTCGGCAAGCAGATCTCAGCAAGGAAGCTGGGGAGCCCAGCTGCTCAGA
This sequence comes from Cervus canadensis, assembly GCF_019320065.1. Taxonomy (NCBI): domain Eukaryota; kingdom Metazoa; phylum Chordata; class Mammalia; order Artiodactyla; family Cervidae; genus Cervus; species Cervus canadensis. The sequence continues at coordinate 11,994,404 of NC_057388.1, read as the reverse complement.
GAGCTTAAGTGATTTAGCTTAATGCCTCTGTAAACTGTATTTTAAATGACTATGAAACCACATTTCTGTGACTGGTATTGTTTAAAGGAATGGAAGCCCCGCTAAAATGCTTTGGTTTTCTTTCGTAAATATTCAGGCTTATTCCACTGAGACTTCCTCCCACCCGCCCCCTCTTAGTAGCCTCTGAGAATCAGCCCCTTGCAAGTTATGGAAAGGCTGGGTTGCCCGCTGCATGTGTTAAGGTGTCTGGGTTTGGTGCGTGCATCTTATTTTCTTGGATTTCTAGTGGAATGTGCTCTACTAGGGGGCTTGATAAGGTGACTCGCTAGAAATAAAGGAAGCAAAGAACAAATTGATTTTACCCTGACTTCCAAAAAGATCAATGTTACCCCGCTCCCTAAAAATATAAGCACAAAGCTTAAAGGTCTGTTTCTTACATGTTAAATATAGCAACACTAACTCTCAGTTTTATACTGAAGAGAAAAGACCATTTTAGGAAAAAGTAGAAGTGGTGGTTCAGTGGTAAAGAATCTACCTGCCAACGCAGGAGACCTGGGTTCAATCCCTGGGCTGGGAAGATCCCCTGAAGTAAGAAATGGCAAGCCACTCTAGTATTCTTGCCTGGGAAATCCCACCAACAGAGGAGCTTGGTGGACTACAGACCATGGGGTTGCAAAAGAGTTGGACACAACTAAGCAACTAAACAACAAAGAAGTCTCACTAGAAGGGAAATCCTTCGCCATGATCAAAGACCCATTGTCAGCACATGGTGGAAAATCTATAAAGGAAGTACTTTTAAAACCATCAGGAACTTCTGAGTAAAAACAGAAGAGCTACATCTATGTGAGAAGGCAAAAAAAAAAAAAAACAACCAAAAAACAAACAAACAAAAAAAACAAAACACAGGAAAAGGCATCAATAAGAATTGAACTTCTTACTCTGTATCAAGTGATCAAGTGTCTACTTCTCACTTAATTTTCACAGTTATTATATGCAATTTTCCCACTTACAAATGTGGAAACTACAGCTCAAGGAAGGAGAGTAAGCATAGGAAGATTAAAAGATTAACATAGGAAGATTAAAAGACAGTTTATAAAAGATAATATATTAATATTGAAATGAGTATTGCAGACTACATAGTGATCTAGTCAGATGAAGGAGAGTTCCTTTCATGTTGTACTGGTCAGCAGAGTTGTTGCTATTTAGTTGCTAAGTCATGTCTGACTCTTTGCGACCCCATGGACTGTAGCCCACCAGGCTTCTCTATCCATGGGATTCTTGGTCAGTGGAGAAGTCAAAGCAAAGATGAGATTGGGCTTAACCTCCAAAGATGGGCAAAATTTTAACTGATGAACAATGCTGGCAGGATAATGAACTGTCATCCATAAAAAGGAAAACGCTTAGACACAAGAGGGCTTATCAGGAGCCTAGTTCCAGTATCTGCTCAAAAGAAAAAGTCCCCAGAGAATGACTCAGGCAATGAAGTGGAAGGTAACTCTTAAATGATCAGAACCCCATGTGAATGATAAGGCACAAGTCAGACCAGAAGATGGCCCAATACTAGAATGAATCTCCAGATCTATAGTTGGTAAGCTTGGGAGGAAAAGAGAGTGGCTTCTTTAAGAAAAAGGGCCTGCAGCTGAGTAGGTCTACAACTCAAATTTTAGCATCCTATCAGCACTCAGATTTGTAGCCCTGGGAGCTATCCAGGGTGCTGATTCATTCCATCCCAATTTCTGACCCAGTGGACCAAGATCTGTCCGAGTGTTTCTGCACATGCAACACAGGAACCCCTTTGCTCCAGTCCCTCTCAAGATGACTGCTATTTGTAGTTTCAGTTGCTTTCCAAGCCAACTCACACCTTGTTTGCTGCCTGCTAAGGTTTATAAGCTTAGGCCATCAATTTTACACTCCCAATTGTCAATCTGCTAGGTAAAGAAAATAGAGGAGGTATTATAAGTGAAAACAGCATGTTAAACAAAGGTCAAAACAATAAACGGACCTATTTGTTTTCTTAACTTTCATAGGGAAACTGTAGAAATGAGCCTTGAAATGTAGGTTGAAACTAGCTTATGAAAAGTGTTGATTTCAATGATAAGAAATTTTAGCTTGCCAAACACAACAGGAAATTTCAATGTTCAGAAAGTTATTGAACTAGACACTAGTGTGACAAAAAGTGTTGGGGAAATAAATGTGGAAATATCACACCATGGGATTAAAATGGAAAGCTTCAACAGGTAGGCAGATAGCTCCTTTTTCGGACTGAAATACTTTTTATAATATATAATTTTAAAAGTCTTTTCAGGGATTCAGGATTTCAAGAAAGTGATTTTCCAAAAATTCAAGATCACATTTCATTCTTCTGTGTACAAAATACATATTCCTGAATTTAAATCTAGTTAGGTTTAATCAACTTTTAAATCCAAAAAGAATGTGTCTGTGCCTGTCATTGACTGATTATGCATCTCTTCATCTTTCATTCTCCTACCATTTTTATTATAATCTAATCAAGCAAAGAGGAACTAAAGAGCCTCTGGATGAAGGTGAAAAAGCAAAGTGAAAAAGCTGGTTTAAAACTCAACATTCAAAAAACTAAGATCATGGCATCCAGTCCCATCACTTCATGGCAAACAGATGAGGGGGAAATGGAAACAGTGGCAGTTTTTATTTTCTTGGGCTCCAAAATCACTGTGGATGGTGACTGCAGCCATGAAAGTAAAAGATGCCTGCTTCTTAGAAGAAAAGCTTTGACAAACCTAGACAATGTATTAAAAAGCAGAGACACCACTTTACCAACAAAGATCTGTCTAGTCAAAGCTATGGTTTTTCCAGTAGTCATCTATGAATGTGAGAGTTGGACCATAAAGAAGGCTGAGCACCGAAGAATTAATGATTTCTAAATGTGATGGAGAAGACTCTTGAGAGTCCCTCGGACTGACTGCAGTGAGGTTAAATCAGTTAATCCTAAAGGAAATCAGTCCTGAATATTCATTGAAAAGACTGATGCTGAAGCTGAAGCTCTGATACTTTGGTCACCTGATGCAAAGAACTGACTCATTGGAAAAGACCCTGATGCTGGGAAAGATTGAGGGCAAGAGGAGAAGGGGACAACAGAGGATAAGACGGCTGAATGACATCACTGACTCAATGTACATGAGTCTCAGCAAACTCAGGGAAGTAGTGAAGGACAGGGAAGCCTGGCATGCTGCAGTTCATGGGGTCACAGAGAATTGGACATGTCTTGGCCACTGAACAACAACAATTTCTCAGTGCTGGATATTTGTCATTACTTTTCATAAAATACTCCCTCTCCTGGGCAAAATATATAACTTATTACTCATTGTTGTATATTCTTGAAACATAACTTCGTCCTCTATCCAGCAGTCTATCCAGCAATTGCCGTGAAGCCCTGCTGCCTTCATCTTCCAGGGAAAGAGGACCTGGGGATCAAGAACCTGATGTCTGGCTCCTGTTCAGGTCCTTGTTAGCAGGACTTTGAAAGGGATGCAAGGTGGATTCTGTGATGTTGATGACACTATACTATTAAGACACTCACAGCCTAAGTCCTATATATGTGCCCTAAAATACAGAGCTAACCGAACTCACTTGTGAGCCAAATAGTATTTATGTCTCCAAACAGCAAGGCAAAGCCGGATTCCAAATCGTTTATTCTAGCCACAAATGCTGCCAACCTATGAACACTCTCCAACTGCCTTTGTCTCTGGGCAACTTGACCATTGCTTTCTGCGAGCTGTGCTGTGCTTACTCGCTTGGTTGTGTCCGACTCTTTGCAACCCCATGGACTACAGCCCGCCAGGCTCCTCTGTCCATGGATTCTCCAGGCAAGAATACTGGAGTAGACTGCCATGCCCTCCTCCAGAGGATCTTCACAACCCAGGGATTGAACCCAGGTCTCCCGTTTGCAGGCGGATTCTTCACCCGCCGAGCTACCAGGGAAGCCCCCATTGCTTTTCGCCCTAAGCCAAAGTCTCCCACAGGAGCACCCACTATTGCCTTGCATTCGGGCACTCAACCAACTGCCCTTTGCCAAGGATGCAGAGTCCCATTCTTTGGAGTCAAACAAAGAAGAATTCAAATTCTGCCTCTGTTATTATTGACTGTGCCCTTGGACAAGCTGGGTAACCTCACTAAGCCTCAGGTTCCTTATTTATCAAAGAGGAGTGATCGGCCTAACCTCACAGGGTTGTTGCAAAGATAAAACCAAATAAGGGATACAAAACACTTAGCAAGGTCTGGAAAAGGGAAGCCCTCAAGAAACTGAATTGTGGTAGGAATAAAATGATATATCAATTCTTGTTCTGACAGAACATTCACAAGAGAGCCGGTCTTCCATGGGCTACAACACTTTAAACTTTTAAGTCTCTCCTATGGTCGGCCTCCTTGTGTATGGTCCCACCTTTTATCATAGTTCGCTACCTCTTCTTCATCTCCACTCCATCTGGGTTCCAGACCCTGGCATGGGCTACACCCTCCAGTGAGAACCAGACAGAACTAGCCTTACCACTCTCTGCTGGGGGTAGACTGGAATGCTTCAGAACCTGCAAGGTCCCTCATTTTTGAAATGAAGTTTTCCATGCAGGTTTGAAGCATCAAGGTAAAACAGGGCTAAGCACTTTGGAAAGACAGAGCCCGAACAAAGCTCAGAAAGTGTGAAAATGGGAAAGTGGAGATATATTTCCCTTTCTCACCTTCAACAGACTTACTACCAAACACTAACTATTAATTAAACTGTTCCACACTTCGAGTTTCCTCCCAGTGAGGGTAAAGGGAGCAAAGAATACTTGCTACCAAGATATGGCTGTGGACTACTTTAATTCTGTGCCCTACAAGAGGGGCTGAGCCACTGGGGTACTTCTCATGTGTGTTAACAATCTCACGATGCTCATGACATGAATGAGGGTCCCTGGGTCAGCCTGGAGACAGTCAGTGCTTTTTAATAAACAAAAACACCGAACCAACTAGAAAGATTGTTTTCATACTGTTCTCCATAGAGGAACGGTGGAGTGAAATGTCCACATGTGAACTCAACAAGACTGAAATAAGATGGTCCATTGTTTGAATAAACTGAGGGAGGGCATGCAGCTGAGTTTTTCCTTGGCAGTACTTTCTAACAGCCTGAATAAAGAGCATGTTGAACTACCTACTTTGGGGAGAAAGTCCGTGGAATATTTCCTCAGGAGGAGGAGACAAGTAGATTTAAAACATATCATGTTTTTAGAGGACTAGGTTTTTCCTGCATGGAGGCATGGTATAAATATTACTTTTAAAAATGCCACGTTTCTTAAAACACAATGGTTTCCCCAATATATAATATGAATGTAAACAAGATGCCTGTCAGGCTTGGCTATAACATACTGCCTAACACACCAAACTTATAATACACACTTATTAGTCTTGGTTCTCTTAATGAAAGGGACTAAGGACACTGCATAAATTCTTCAACACATGTTTCATTTCTCCAGCTGCCTTGTACTGTAGAACATCAGGCTAACAAGAAGTGATGCTAACAAGAAGCTAAAAACAGGGTAGCAAATGGGGCATTTAAAATATATATAAACATACCGGCCTTCACAAAGAAAGGAGCTATTTGGGGGGAACTAAATGGATCCCCAGACAGACATATTTTAGTTTAATATTTCATGTATTTTTCTACATGCTAACGATGTAAGTTCTTCTCAATGGCAGAAAAATACTCAACTAGAGAACAAGAGGCTGGCCTGCCATTACCCCCTGGCCTCATGATCTCAACATAACCATTTTGTGGGGAAGGGTAAAAGGTAAAACCTGAATTTCATCAACTTCCTTCGGTTACTTCAGGGCCATTCTCAAATACCAATATTTGTAGACAGCAGCTAAAGAAACCAAAGATTGCACTGCTTATTCTAAACAAACCATCTGGTCGCTTGTGGGGACTTGGGCAAGCTGGGCATTTTATACACTGGTCCCCGAGACAGGGAGGATCAATCTGGGATCTCACAGCTTACTCTTCTAAAGGCTCACCAGAGCAATCAGTTCCCGTTGTTCGCTGAGGCCAAATACATATAGCAGTAATTTCCCATATAACTTCATAATGAAGAAATGACTGGCCTTTTAACCCAAAGCATGCAGGTGTTAAACCACCCTTGGAGCAGATGGTGGCCTCTCACCTAACCAGGCAAGGCTTCATTCATTCCCTCCTGTAGATTCCACAGCCTCCATCAATAAGCACGAGTAGTAAGCAACTCTGTTGCAGAGAATGGAAATGTCTTCAAAATGGCATTTTCTGTCAATTAAAGCCAGCTTCCCTGGGTCAGGAAGAACCCTGGAGAAGGGCATGGCTATCTACTCCACTATTCTTGCCTGGAGAATTCCATGGACAGAGAAGCCTGGTGGGCTACAGTCTGTGTGACTGCAAAGAGTGGAGCGACTTAACACTTTCAGCTTCATGGGGATTCCCCGAGGCTCAGGGGTAAAGGATCTGCCTGCAGTTCAGGAGATGCGGTTTCGGTCCAACAGGTGGTGCTAGTGGTAAAGAACCCGCTTGCCAATGCAGGCGCCGTAAGAGTTTGGGGTTCGATCCCTGAGTCGGGAAGATACCCTGGAGGAGGAGATGGCAACCCACTCAAGTAACCTTGCCTGAAGAATCCCATGGACAGAGGAGCCTGGTGGGCTACAGTCCATAGTGTTGCAAAGAGTTGGACTCGATTGAAGTGATGCACGCACGCGAGGTCCATATAAAGGCAACTTAATGAAAATATTTCAAGAGCAACTGCCTGATGAGGGGTGGGGGCTGCCTGGAAAAGATTACAAACTCTTCTTTAAACGAAACAACCTGATGAACTTACAGGTTTTTAGAAGTGATATTTAGTATGCATCCTGCTCCAGCCTATAGACTATATTGTATGACTCTCATTTGTTTGTTATTAATTCTTCTTTTAAAAGATAAATTAAACAGCAAACAGATGCAACGATTCACCCTATTAAACACTCAGAGAACTCCCATCCCGCTGGCTACAGCCTGTGTAATACCTCAGGCTCCAGAAAACTAGTCTGCTCTTGGCCCAGCACCCCGCAGGCAGTCAGAGTTGGTCTGAACAGGTTCCAAAAGGACTCTGCTCCAACCCAACTGGGTATCGGTCAGTTACTGCCGAGCATCACTTAAGCTGAAAGGGATACTTATCTAGGCCTAAAATCAGCTGGAAAGGGAGCTGCTGCCACGTCAGCAGTCTGCCTTCCCTGAAGGCTCCAACACATTTAGCCGGGCTCTTCTGTCACCAGTCATTTGCATCCAAGCTGACGTGGTCGCTTAAAAAGAGAGGGTGCCAGGTTTGTCTGTCACATTTTCTGTGTCCCCCTCCTCCACCTCCAAGAAACAGCCAAAGAGGAAATTAAAGACTTAATATTACAAATTAAATACCAATTTAAAACAGGGAAAATAATACACTCTGTTTGTCTGAAGGAACCCAGATAAGTGTGTTAGTCACTCAGTTGCGTCTGACTTTTTGCATCCCCATAGACTGTAGCCCAAGAGGGTCCTCTGTCCAGAGAATGCTTCAGGCAAGAATACTGGAGTGGGTTGCCATTCCCTTCTCCAGGGGATCTTCCCGACCCAGGGATCGAACCCAGGTCTCCCACATTTCAGGCAGATTCTTTACTATCTGAGCCACCAGGGAAGTCCAGAGGGACCCAGAGTGAAGTAAAAACTGACATTCTTTTAACAATGTATAGCTCATTACCTAGATGTTTACAGCAAAATTCCTATGGAAGATATATGGTGTCTATCTTCCCAGTAAAACTTCTCATTCAATTTTTACTAGGATTTCTTTTAGAAATAGAGGATGGATGACAAAGATTAAATACCATAGAACCTCCTTTCCAAATAAAACCAAGACTTTAAGAAAAGTCCAAGTCTGTTTTTGGATTAAAACCCTTAAATTTTTCCTGCTCTGATATCACTCAAAATGAGTTTTATTGGTGAGTGAATAGCTTCCACGAGGCAACCATTTTCCACACAGACCTCCAACTCCAAATCTCCTTAGCGGTGACCTCAGCTTGACTCCAAATTTAACTGTACATGTCTAACCTCAAGGGCAGTTTCTCCAGCAAACCCCAGGTTGTCCTTATTTTGCTTTCTAAAGCAATGTGTGCATTGTAACTGGTCCATGATGATGATGATATTATATTAATAAAGCTACTGTTCCCTGGAGATGCGGCTTTGTGGTTTCCAAAGAGCCTTCTACCCTGGCCAAGACGGAGGCATAATTCTTGTATGGACTGTTTTGCAAGGGTTTGTGGCAAAGAAGAGCAGAATGTCATAAGAAGGAAACAAGAATTAAAGGGGAAGGGAAATTTGAAGCAAACACACACTAGGATTCCTTGCTAGTGGTGTGCTGAACCCAGGCTGAGTACTCCTGGAGATGAAGTAGAATGACCCTCCAACCCATGCAGCCTGACACCCTCTGGAGATGGATTTCCCAAGGTTGTGTCCAGAGAAGGCAAGAGAAATGCAATGTACATTCTAGATCATGTACTCTGTGGAACAGATATATCCTGTGTATATAAAGCAGATGAGCTCCTACCATGGTAATAAGTATATCCTCTACTTGCTACTTCTGCCAACTGCTCTAAAATCAGGAACTTGCAGGGATAAGAAAGTGAGAGAGATACAGAGGTAGACAGAGGTCAGATAATAATGAGGAATTGGAAATATCTCAGGGACACTCATGTAAAAAACAGACTATTCAAAACTGGCTCTAAGGAAAAAAGAAAAAAAAAAAAAAACCAAAAAACTAGTGATGTAATCTTTCTTCTTTTTGCCCTGAATATTTTAACACACTGAAGACCTCAGATGGAAGTAGTGGTTCCTTACACACTCCACATCTCAGGTTATCCTTACTTTGATTTTCTTTTGTGTGTGTGTGATTTATATTCATACTTCTAGATTGCAGACATCGAAACATATTACACTGCATTTAAAGAATAACCTTTGTATTTCTCATGATATACTTTTCCAAAACCAGGAAAAAAGAAGGCCAAAATAAACTTGTTTTCTAGTCTTGCAGAAGTGAACTATCAAGAGAGATATGCCTTACGTATGATAGTAAACAGAAGCAGATACCAAGAACACACCCCGATAATATTACCAACTAATTTTTAGCCATTGATTTAATTTGTTCTTCTTTCACTAGGCTATTTTGAATGTTGAGTGATTTTTTTGTTCAGATTATTAGATGTCAGGTTTTAAAAGAAAAGAAAAAGTAAAGTCGCTCAGTCATGTCTGACTCTTTGCGACTCCATGGATTATAGCCTACCATGCTTCTCCGTCCATGGGATTTTCCAGGCAAGAGTACTGGAGTGGGTTGCCATTTCCTTCTCCAGGGCAGCTTCCTGACCCAGGGATCAAACCTGGGTCTCCTGCATTGTAGGCAGACGCTTTTACCATCTGAGTCACCAGCTTTTTAAAGTTATTAATATTTAATGAGGCAATAAAACAAAAATATGAGTGACAAGCTTTTCTTGTTGACATTTAATACAAATTGTACACTAGCCAAATAGCATACTATCAAGTGATTTTATGGTGGAGATAAATTCTGGGGAAAAAAGAGAAAATATACTTTTTTTCTTCTTACTTTTGACCCCCCTTCACCCATTTAACTCAAACCCCTGACCTCCACCTCTGACAATCATCAATCTAGTCTCTGTGTCTATGAGCTTGGTTTTCTTGCTTTTTTAAAAAAAATACATGCCATATATGAGAGGTCATATGGTTTTGTCTTTTCCCATCTGACTTATTCCACTTAGCATAATGCCCTCAAGGTCCATCGTCAATTTCTTTCAATAATGTCTTATAGTTTTCAATATACAGGTTTTTCATGTCCTTAGATAAAATTATTCCTGGGTATTTTATATCTTTTAATGCAATGGTAAATGGGATTATTTTCTTAACTCTTCTGATAGTTTGTTATTAGTGAATAGAAATGCAACAGGTTTTTCTATATAGATTTTGTGTCCTGCTACTTTACTGAATTAAGTTGCTATTTCTAACTAATGGAGTCTTTTTAATGGTGTCTTTAGGGTTTTCTATATATGTCACATCATCTAAAATATAGTGACAATTTTACTCCTTTCTTTCCAATTGGATGCCTTTTATTGCTTTTTCTTGCCTAACTGCTCTGACTAGGACTTCCAATATCATGCTGAATAAAAATGACAAGCATGGACATCCTTGCCTTGTTTCTGATCTTACAGGAAGAGTTTCCAGCTTTTCACACTGAGTACGATATTGGCTTGATGATAAACCTACATCACATAATGCAGGTTTGTCATGTATGGATTTTATTATGTTGAGGTACATTGCCTCTGTATCTACTTTATTGAGAGTTTTTATCATAAATGGATATTGAATTTTGTCAAGTGCTTTTTTTGGTATCTACTGAGATGATCATATGACTTTTAATCCTTCACGTTGTTAATGTCATTTTATCACTTTGACTAATTTGTGGATGTTGAACTATCCTTGCTTCCCTGTGATTTTTCAATTGGTTTGTTGTTTGATCCCACAATAAGCCTAAGGGAATAGTTTTGCTCTCTCTACCAACTGCGGTTCCCACCTTCATTTTTCAAGTATTGCTTGAGAGTTTCAGATTTACAAATGAAAAACATCCTGAATGATCCCTAGCTTGATGAGACCAACAGATCAGATCCAGTAGTCTCGAGTAGAATAAGTCTAGGATTCAGTCTCAGGGGTGGGGACTTCCTTGGTGGTCCAGTGGTTAAGACTCTGCACTTCCACTGCAAGGGGCATGGGTTCAATCCCTGGTCAGGGAAGTTCCACATGCCACCTTGGCATGGCCAAAGAAAAAAAAAAAAACCACACACATAGTCCCAAGGGTGCCTGGTGTGTAGAGAGGCTGACATCAGACAATCACATCATTTTAACCAAAGAGTAACCAACAGAAGATTCTGATTTAATACCCCAAGGAGGGATCCAGGCATCAAGTTTTCATTTTCAAAGCTTTCTTTGTGATTCTAATGTGCCAGATTGTTTTCAATAAGGTATAATTTTTGTAAAGAGAGTTCCATTCCCAGGGAGAAATCTTAGAACCTAATCACCAGGATAAGAAAAACAGTCCTATTGTTCAAGGCATTGAATTTAATTAATCTTTTCTTCAATTTCATGAAAGTTTTTCTCTTTTACCTGCCTTAGTCTGAAAGTGGTCATTAAAAAAAAAAAGGTTACACTCATGAATTAGATGTAAATAAATAATTCATTCTGTGTAATCTCAGACTGAGCCCAGTCAAGAATTCTCTCCTTTGCAAAAGCAGAAAGTTTTGGAGTTTTCGTTCAGGTATAAAACAGAACAAGAACAAAGCACAGATCCTTCCACTGCCTACTGTCTTACCCACATCCTGAATGTTTGTAGCTGTTTTGGTCCACAGATCTGTGAACAAGTGCCTCCTAGGGCATAGTATCGAACCACTCATCATCCATACCCAGTCACCCCAAGATGTTAAATGTCAATAGCTCAGGAGGCACAGCAAAGATAGAGGAATGGGCTTAGGAAAATTCAAAACTTCCATCGTGTTATCTACACCAGGTATAGATCAGAAATAACACAGAGTCTTGGAACAGGAATCCAAATTCAACAGTGAGACCATCAGTTGAAAACTCTGTGGGACATCCTAAATTAACACAAAACCCAGAGCCCCTAGCAGGCGGCCTAATTTGACATTTGAACCACATTTTGCATGTGGAGTTTTCATTAAGACAAGTTTACCACATGATAGACAATCTGTGTACATTTGCAGATGTGTGCACGGCCACGAGGCCTGCGTGCAGAGGGTAATTCTCCACCTGACGGTTGCTGAAGGTGATGTCCAATCAACGTACAGCACTCAGAGAATAAATGGGTTGCTTTGACAGGAAATTCCAACAGCAATTTTAATTCTGATCAGGCTTCAGGAAATGGAAAGAATAAAAACACATCAATTATAGTGACAGGAAGTTTTAAATCACATGGCGAGCAGCTGCTGCCAAAAGATGTGTCTGCCAGCTTTGTTAAGGAGCCTGGTATTTTGGTGTGACCAAAATTTTACACCAAAATGTTACAGGCTGACATCACTGCCTAATTGCATGTTATCTCTCTACAAGGGTAAAGAAAATGACACGCTGCTTAAAGCATATCATTATTACAGCAGGAAAAAAATATCAATTTAACTGTAAGGGTTCGGAACATGTTTCAAAAAAAAAAAAAAAAAAGAACACATACAAATATATTCCTCCACACAGAAAGCAGACCTGCCTGCCGGGTAAGTCGCAACTGTCCACGGCTAATTAAAATCTTGTTTAACCCACACCCAGGGATAATGAGTACTCATTTCATTTCACGACAAAGGGCTAGATTCTTCCTTTTTTCTGCCATTTGGGTCTCCTTTCCCTTTAAGTGTACGTCTTAATACTTTTAATCCAGATCATAGGGAAAGGATATAGAGAAGAGATCATGAGCAAGGAACAAGTAAATACAGAATGGTCCATACAGTTTGTTGGGGGAGAGGGGAAGGAGGTTTTCTACAGAGTATATCGAACAGGCTCTACCTACCTTCAAAAGAGTTTGAACTCCGTCACTCTAGACAAATTATAACACAAATTCATTTTCCTAGGATTTATAAAGTGCATTTCTATAAAGTTCAAAGGGGGCTCAGAACTTTCTCTGGTTTGTTGCCTTTCCTGTTTCTGCTTAGGAACCTGGGGATCAACGTTAACGACTGTGTGCTCATAAACGGCCCACTGAAGAGGTTATAACTCAAATCCCATTCTTCCTCACCCAACTAACGGTTTCCCTTTCTTTCCTAAAATTTCAAGGATTCTGGCATATTCTTCCCTTTTTAACTGATAAAGTCCTGGTGTATCCACCTCCATTGGTAACATGGAAAAGTTACAAACTTTCCACGTTCTTTTAACAAGTTAGAAGCAATTGGCATCAAAGGTGTATTTAAAAATCCAACTTCCCAGTAGTTTCATTATTCTCAGAATGTTATACCAATAGAGTCAGTACACGTAGCGATATTTACAAACATTTGACATGTGTCAATTTTTCAAAATTTAAAAATAAGCCCTTCAGTTTTATACAAACAAAGAAAATTTTACTTTTTAGCTTTTGTAAGAGGCTAAATGGAACAAACAGAATTGATGAGAAAGATCATGGATTGTCATTCTAGGCTCCAAGAGGGCGGGTATAAATAACTTATGGCTGTTAGTAGCTCCCACAACGTGTAGCAACACCATAAAATAATAAGCAGCTTGCTTTCTTATTTCTCAGTGACCTTTCCCGTGTTTGTTTACAGGCCACATGATTTAGTGGGGAAAGTATGAGATTCTGATTCAGACTGAGCCATGTGGGAACCCAGTTCCAAGTGTGGGAACCCAGTTCCAAGTGTTCGGTTGCTGTGTAACTTCAGGCAACTTTGTTTTCTCTTTGTCAGCTCTCTCATTTGAAAGTGGAAATAATAATGGCATTTAACTCATAAGGTTGCTGGAAGGATTAAATGAAACATTGAATTTAATGTTTTAATTAATACTCACACTGAGTATACGAGTGGACATACAAGAAGTATGTAATAGGCATTTGATGATATTATTGACAGTCATTGATGTTAGTAATCCCGTACAGTTTATCTCTTTGCCTCATATTTTGCCACGAGGTTTATGATGCTCTTTAATTTGGAACATTCCTCCATGACGATCTGCCTTTTAGTTCAACAGACACTAGCTTAGAGTTCAAGGTTCTTCGCTGAGCAATTCTTGGCCAATGGTGTTCTTGTTCTAGTCCCATCTAAATCCCATTACACGCTGTGTCTATAACTATGGAGAAAGCAGCCCTCTTCAGATAGCAAACTCTTGCCAGCCCTAGTTTCTCTGTGGCTGTCCAGCTTCTGCTATAATTAGCACCGCATCCAAGACCTTATAGACTATGGAGGCTGAGTGCCTTCTGCTGGCGCCCCTTGCCAATCACTGCCCTATGAACTAGAGAGTGGAAAAGACGGTTTCTGGCCTCCCTCTCCAGCTGACTCTGAACTTGGAGTCCATCTCCAGGGCCAGCCAGCCTTGATTTCATTATGAATCCCTTAGATCATAACCAGAATAAGTCAGGAATCTTACATTGCTACATGCTAAGGTGCTTCAGTCATGTCAGACTCTTTGCAACCCTATGGACCACAGCCCACCAGACTCCTCTTGTCCATGGAATTCTCCAGGCATGAATACTGGAATGGGTTGCTGGGTGATCTTCCCCACCAGGAATCAAACCTGCGTCTCTTATATCGCCTACATTGGCAGGGGGGTTCTTTACCCCTAGCTCCACCTGGGGAGACCTATTATTACCTGGAAGAATCTCTAAAGAAATGACCACTAACCAGATTTAGAAGAAGATACATCCTTGTACACCCTATGCCTGCGGTGTTAAAAATTTGGGATCTCCAAGGATGCTGGGTCTGGATAGATGAGGGAGGCAATTACAGGCAGGTAATTACAATATCATGTGATAGTGTTTAATATAATACTGATATGTTAAATAGTGAGCAAATTTCTTCATGTGCAGGAGCAGGAGACAAAACCCCAGGCTTCATCAGACATTCTATTTTGTTTGGCAAATGGTTACCCACAGAGGCACCAAATAAATTTTCATTTCACTTCAAAAATCTTAATTTCAGCCTTCCCCAGGGCAGACGGCTTCAAGAGATTCCAAACCCAATTCTCCAAGTCCCGAGGCAGTCAGCACATTGTTGTCTCATTTCTTATTTTTGTTTCCTGCTCTGGCCACTTGGCTTTGCTTGACGTCTGTCTATACTAACTATATTCTCCGTTGACACTACTAACTTTGGCAGGTCAAAGAAACAAACTCTCTGCGTCTGGCTGTGCTGTTCTTCAGTAATTCCTGGTTCTCTAGGTTTTGCCCCACCAGCAGTCTTTGATACCTAACGTTATATGCTTGGAAGCTGGCATTCATGGGGCACCAGTGATACGATGGGCGCTGGACAGAAACAGGAGCAGGCTCATGTTCTTAGCTAAGCCAACTCAGGAGACTCTAAAGCCCAGGCAACATTTCTTATTACACTGAACTCTCTGTGAGTTATTGGGAGTAATATTTGCTATTTGTCATTTTTAAAGTCTTAAAGAACTAGACATTCACAAATCCAATTGTCTGACATCCAAAGGATGCTTTCGTATCCTTAACATTTCTCCTAATGGACATCATGCACTTCCCCAACCCTCCCTTCTGATTATAAAACCAGGGAAAGGATCGAGAACGAACAACACTTTTTTATGTTACAAGTCCGTTCTCCAAGTGCTAATTAACACACTCGCTTATATATAATTCTCCTATTATCTTCACGTAATAGGTAACGTTGTCCTCTGACTTCTTAATATTACAGCCCATAAAGATGAACAAAGGTGTGGGACTTTGGTCAGAAAGAGAAAAAAAAAATCAGGTATTAACGCACATATATGGAATCTAGAGAAATGGTACAGATGAGCCTATTTGCAAGGCAAGAACGGAAATGCAGACATAAGAGAATGGCCATGTGGACACAGGAGGGGAAGGGACAAATTGGGAGAGGAGGGCTGACTCTCACGTGTAAAATACATAGCTAGTGGGAAGCTGCTACATGTAATAACACAAGGAGATTGTCTCAGCACTCGGTGATGACCTAGAGGGGCAGGATGAGTGTGACGGGAAGGAAGCTCAAGAGGGAAGGGATACATACACACACATATAGTTGATTCACTTCCTTATATAGCAGAAACTAATAACATTGTAAGGAAATCACATTCCATTTTTTAAACAGGTAAGTTACTTTGGAAATGAGCTTTCTAGGAGAGAGTTCTAAAACATGCTAGTATTTAGTAGCCAAAACCAGGACGTTATTTTTTCAACCCTCTCTTTTCATAACCCACTGTGCCAAAATATATAAAGAATTATTAAGAAACTAAGAAAAGGTGAAACAAACTTAAGAGCTTTCACAGCTCCATTTCTCTCTGCTTGCTTTACTACAGGCTTTGATATTTTTCCCTTAGACCAAATACTAAACAGTAAAGTAAGCTTTATCGATAGCTATTCATATTCAAATGTACCATCTGGGTTAGCTTGCTAGAGGTGCCATATCAGAGCACCACAGACTGGGTGGCTTAAACAATAGAAATTTACTTCCTCATAGTTCTGGAGGCTGGAAGTCTAGGATTATGGTCAGCAGGGTTAGTTTTTTTATGGCCTCTCTTCTTGCTATGCAGATGGCTGTCTTCTCTTAGTATCTTCATATGGTCTCCCTTCTGTGTGTGTCTGTGACCAAATTTATCCTTCTTATATGTACACTAAGTCATATTGAACTAGGGTCACCCCCATGACCTCATTTAACTTAACTGCCTCTTTAGAGACCCTATCTCCAATAGACACAGCCACAGTCTGAGGCTCTAGGGGTTAGGTGACTGCAACATCTGAATTTGGGGGGTGATACAGTTTAGCCCCTAACACCCACTAAAAAATCCTTTGCAGGTGTGCACCTTCTATTACATTATAGATCTGTTTCTTAAAGCTGTGTTCAGGTGGGATTTTGATAAACAAGAAGTTCCCAACCTAGCAGCATCAACTTCACCAGAGAACTTGTTAGAGATGCAAGATTTGAGGAACACCCCTCAAATCTCTGAATCAGAAATTTGGAAGCGGGGAGGGACTGAGTATTAATATATTCTGTAGGTAATTCTGATGCATGCTAAAGTTTGAGAACCACTGGAATTAACCGAATGATGATTTAAACATGCTCTAAGTGGAATTTTGAATGGAATATGGGGTAGATTTTTTTTTTTTAAATAAAGCAAAAAGACCTTTAAAAAATGTGAATCAGAGAATCATCACCTGCTAATTCGGGTCATGGATATTCTAACTTTTTTTTAAAGGTTAACTTAACGTTTTTATTAATTTTATTTATTTATTTATTTTTGGCTGCCCTTGGTCTTCATTGCTTTGTGTGGACTTTTCTCGAGTTGCAGTCAGCGGGAGCTGCTCTTCCTTGCGGTGCACAGGCTTCCGTTTGCAATGGCTTCTCCTGTTGTGGGGCACGGGCTCTGGGGGGTACAGGCTTCAGAAGTTGCTGTCCAGGGGCTCTCAAGCACAGGCTCAGTACTTGCAACTCACGGGCCCTAGACTGCACGGGCTCCGATAGCCGAAGCACGCGGGCTCCGTGGTCTCAGCCCACTGGCTCGAGAGTGAGGAGGGCTCGGCAGTTATGGCGCGTGGGCCAAGTTGCCCAGTGGCATGTGGAATCTTCCCGGATCAGGGATTGAACCTGAGTCCCCTGCATGGCAGGCAGATTCTCATCCACTGTGCCACCAGGAAAGTCCAGAAATTCTAATCTTTAATGCTAGCCTTAGAAAGGTACATCAGTATTTCACATGGCTAAGTCAAATGTTCATATCTGATCATTATTTTGAAGTCTATGTATAAACTTACATGTGAGTATACATATTGCTAACCTGTATCTTTAGCTTATTAATTTCTACTACATTGACTAGTTACTGTCTCTTATGTTCTATTTCTGTTTACTCAGGTCAATCTCCAATTGCAGCTCCCTTCAGCTACTTCTCCCAAGCATTTCTCATCCCTTGAAAGGAGATCTCCCATGCTGAACTGAACACCGATCAAAATTCCTTACATCATATTACCTCAGAATTACCAAAATTGCAGATTTAAGTGGAGGTCCTTCCAGTTTTTTCCTCTTACGTTCTAGAATTACAAATCAGTTCAATTGAGAAGACAGATGCTTTTCTAGCTATTTTGTGCCCAGGGATAGAAAAATTACTTCTAACAGCTACTAAGTCATGTTTTGATTGTTGTTGTTTTAGTCCTAAATATTTCAGCAGCAAATATGAAACGTAAGAAACCCAGAGGTGGCCCACTGAAATGAATTTTATCCCTTTCACAGACAACCAAGACTTTGGCAATTTTTCTCCATGAAAAATTATATGTTGGCAGAACATTCATACAAAATACACACACACACACTCGCTCACACATGAATGTGAGCATTTTTCTCCTGTGAGTAACTGCTGGACAATGGAAGGACCACTATCCTTTCATCATCTAGTCAAATTCGAAATTCACACATTCTCTGACCAGTAACAAAAGCACCTTTAATGTGACTTTGTTTTTTATTTAAAAAATAATTACTCATCCAAATGATAGGTGCTGTGCTTTATTAGTCTTTAGACTAATGATATTTTCATGAAGTCATTCAACCTAAACAGAGCTGGACATTCTAAAGATTTAGAGCAGGGGTCCCCAGTCTCCAGGACCTAACTCATGCCTGACGATCTGAGGCACAGCTAATGTAAATGAAGTGCACAATAAATAATAAGTCATAAGCTTGAATCATCCCAAAACTATACCCCCACCCTGGTCTATGGAAACACTGTCTTCCACAAAATCGGTTCCTGGTGTCAAAAAGGTTGGGGACTGCTGCTTTAGGGCATGGCAGAAAGAGAAATGAAATGTTACTGAACAGTGAACAGGGCGACTGTCATCACTGCACACTGTGTCAGGAAGATTTATTCTCTAGGACACTGGCTCTTAACAAGTCAATGGACCATAGGTGGACACCTCTGATACTCATTAAAAACAAAGAACCTTTCCTAAGAATCATGCGTCAGGCCCACACATCATTCTAAATACCATATCAGGGGGCTGGCAGACTCTAAAATCAAACTCTCATTGTTAAGGGACAGACCTTATGTCTAGTCTTGGACTCAATAACAGACATCATTAGAAATGGGAGAATGATATTAACTCTTCTCTCCAAGGATTTGTGTAAAAAATTTTTTATAACATTTGAAATATATGTGTTCAATTTTTTACTCAAACTTCCAAAGAAATCAGTAAAACCTAGTTTCTACTCGTGAAGAAGGGTGAGACTTTGATAGGGGATGTAGATGCTGCTGGAGAAAGGAATAGCTACCCAGTCCAGTATTCTTGCCTAGAGAATCCCATGGACAGAGGAGCCTGGTGGGCCATAGTCCAATGGGTTGCAAGGATTCAGACACAATTGGGCAACTAAGCATGCATATAGATGCTATAATAGGGGCACAAGGACATTTTGTAACTAGTTTAAATGAGAGATGTCATTCCACTAAAAGGGGTAGAAGGGAGTAAGAAGCTTTAAGGCATTAGTTAGGGGCCTTACTGGATGGGAAGAATTTAAAAGATGTACTTGGTCAGAAAAGGAGGTGGAAGGGAAGAGGAGAGAGAAGATATTTCAGAAGGGAAAAACCTCAGTAAAAAGAGTTAGGACACTGCAATAGTTTTCAGAATCTCCTTTGATTAGGGCAGTGATCCTTAATCCCAACTGGGAATTCTAATTACTTAGAGAGATTTTAAGACCCCACCCAAGACCAATTAAATCTGAATTCTTGGCGGTTAAGCCCAGACATGTGTATGTTTTTAAAGTTCCCCAAATGATTGTAACATGCAACCTGGGCGAGGAACCACTGGACCAGAACATAGAGACCGAACTGTGGAGGGTGGAGACTGCCTAAATAGGTGAGTGTCAGACGCTGGAGGGCCCCTCTGCTCACAAGGCATTCTGCACGGAACGAGAAGTCATGGAAAGTTTTTAATCAGGGGAGTGGCATCATCAGGGCTGTCTTTTTGAATTATGTTTTGTTGAAAGCTGCCCTGTCATATACACTCAACACAGACAGACAGAGTAAATAGAAATGGGCCTGACTCTATCGTCCACGTCTAGTTGCCATGGAAACAGAATACCATCACTCATACGGGCATGTTTCCCAGTTGTTCTCTGTGATTATTGCTGCTCTCTTCCATATGTTCTTCCATGAGACTGAGGTATCTTTCTGCCTGTTGTGCCTCAACTGTCTGGAGTTTCCTCATCCTTTTTTTTTTTTCTCTCTTTTTTTTTTTTTTTAACTTTGCCTCCTTGACAAGAGTTTGTGCAGTCAATCAAGCAGCACTGTTGGGCAACTCATTAAAGTCAAGATAAGACAACCCTGAAAATGTCTTGAAGAAATGTGCTTGCTTCCCAAAGGAAAGAAGCTACCTGGTCTGAGTTAGAGGGGCTCACAGGAAGAAGCTTAAAGTCAGGAAGTACAGAGTGTGGATCTTGGCTTGGTTATCTGTCCTCGAGTTAAGCTCTCTGAATTTTTGTTTCCTTACAAAATGTAGAATAAAGCAAACTGTCTGTCAGAGGAATGAGGATTGTAGACAAAATAAGTGGATAGCATGTCATACTTAGCATGTATCAGGAGCTCAATTAATGGTAGCCACTATTATTAATTAATGTCACCTCAACCCATGGATAAGGAAATGGCAACCCACTCCAGTATTCTTGCCTGAAGAATCCCATGGACAGAAAGTCATGCGGGTTACAGTCCACGGGGTCCCAAAGAGTCTGACATGACTGAGCGACTGAAAGCGTGCACACATGCGTGCGCACGCACACACACACACACACACACACACACACACACACACACAATCCTAAAAGTAGGATTCATAATATGACTTCTGCTAGTTCATCTTCCTTCAGGGATGGTATTTTCATAAAAAATTACAGGACAAAAAATGAAGTGCAAAGAATAAATATTTTTTACTTTCTTTCTTTCTATTATTCAGTGACATTTTTAAAAGCGACATGGCTACCTAAAATGATTCTAGTTTTGAAAAGCTTAGACCAGGTGTATGTATAAAAATAAGAATTCTAAAATAACATGCCATTCTAGCTCTGGCGAAAATTAAGGGGGTCCAGAAATGAAGGGATATTTGGTGATACTGAATCAATGCAAAACATTTCATGGAGACATGAAGGCATCTAATTAGAATGTGTGCAAATGATAATTCTTAAGTTATGATTTATGAATACTGATAACAATTATTGTATCAAGAATTTTGCATGGAATTTTATTTTTATATGAGTTGCATTTGATATTTACTACATCCCTATGAGGATCCCTGATTTTAAGCTTCTTCCTATGAGCCCCTCTGCCTCAGACCAGGTAGCCTCTTTTCTTTGGGAAGCAAGCACATTTCTTCAAGGCATTTTCAGGATTGTCTTATCGTGACTTTAGTGAATGGACCAACAGTGCTGCTTGATTGACTGCACAAACTCTTTCTTTACTGGAAGAAACTGAGGCTCAGAGAAGTAACAGAAGATGGTGCTGTGTGTGTGCAGCCTATGGGCTGGTTTTACATCTGTTATCCTTCTAACCTCTCTTCATCATGTCTACTGTTATTTCATCAGCTTTTCAAGAAATCACAGTCTCAGATTCTCATGGTCATGGAACCACTTCCTCCCTGCAATTCTAGCTGCCGCCCCTGCTGGGTTCCACAGAATCATGAAAACATTGTTATATATGTACTAGAGATGATATAAAAGACTGCGTTCCTTAGTAGTATTTTACCATTTTAAAAGACTAAATATGGGGGGGAGGGAATGGGTCAAGATGAGTGTTACTTCCCTGCTGTTCTCTTGTCATTACCATCAAAAATCAATTTCCAGAAGCAGAATTTGAGTCTATTCAGTCAGATGGCTTTGCTGATTCACCCTTCAAAGTTTTATTAACAATTCATTCTTTAAAAATGTTAGAAAATGCATGTCTTTATATTAAAAGAAGACATTAAATATACAAAAAAAGACATTAAGTTCCATCACTGAAAATCTTCTAACATTATGTCTAAAATTGATGCTGAGAACCTTCTTTATAAATAGTTCTTGTTTGTTACAGGAGAATCACTGAAACCATTTGGCCAAATGAACCAGACTTTAAGAGGAAATTCCATAATGGCCTATTCTTTTTTATACGTCAAAGAATAATACATACAGCAGATCCCTCAAAGTGTTGCCAGATTTGAATTTCTTAAAAATCTTTCACTGCCAACATATTGCTGGTGTTGAAACACAACCCATGTCTCTCACAGCTTTGACAAACACATTGAACACACTTACGCATACATTATTTAGTGTAAACATGACTCACTTAAGTCAAAAGGGTTTTTTTTTAATTTTAGTATTTCATCACCATGTCATTCTACAGAAGCTACCTTGGAGCTACTATGAAGCAGTTTCAAATATCCCAAATAAAACATCATTACACATGAGCAGAAACTCCATTCAGTCGAGAAGAATGGCATCCTTCTTGGCTACAGGCAACTTTATAAACTGCATGAACTTTTAATTCAACTCATTAGAAAGGCTGTGTCTCTTGGTAGATTTGAGGGCAGATAGAACCACTTAACAATAGCCAAGACCTAATCCTGTCTGTCAGAACTAATAATAATACAAATGCAATTTCTCACTCAGGGACACATCCAGAAAGTTCACGAATGAGCAATTGTGATGCTATTTTTTAAAGTAATATTTATAAATTATTGCAAGATGTTGCCAGCCGCAGACCATGGTTGCAATGTCTAATTCCAAAGAGCTGATAAAAGGTGCTATTAATAAAAAGGCACATTTTGGGCAACTGACATAACTAATTGATCAAGTAATTTGAGTAAAAATACAAGATTTCACTAGGAAACCCGGATGGGGATGAAATCACTCAATTTTCCAAATGCCAGAAGGCCTTGAAAAGAGAGGAGACCACAGAACACTTTAATGTCTAACCAAAACCAAATAAAATGATCCCAACGTACAAATAGGCCTCAGATGATATAATGTGACGAGAGATTTCAGCTATGTAGGCAAACCTTTCATTTTCTTACCCAAATATGCCAAGCCAAAGATTACCAAAATAGAGAGGGAGGGGAAAAGTCCCATTTCCTCAGTCTCTGTAAGAGTGACAAGGAACATTTTTTTTCCCCTCCAAGTCTCACTATACACCGCACTAAACTCATACTCAACATCATATTTGGATCTCAAGATCTGGGTTAAATTAGAGCAAAATAAGATAAAATAGACCCAGATGGACATGAATTTACCTAGGCTGACACTTCCAGTAAAGGTTATTGGAAGACGCATAACCACCAGCCCACCCAAGGATTCCCGCAGTAGCCAAAACTAATGCTTGTCTGGAGCACCTGAAGATCCCTGGGACAATATTAAGTTCTGCGAAATGACTGCTGAGGTTACTGCCATGCCTGGTCTGAGGCAAGAAGGAACAGCTGCTCATACCCTATTCAGGTGCTTTAAGAAATGGGGAATCTCTCTCTATCCTCTTTTTCTCGGGAAAATGGACACATCCTCAAAGTTGTCATTATTAAGAAACCCTCAGTTTTGGCCAGAACACTGTCCTGGTCTATTTTGGGAGGGGGAAACTGGTATCACAAATATATTTCCTGAGACCTCCAGCCACAATATCAATCTCTGTCATTGAAATAATAGTTTAAGGAAAGGCATTGTACCATCATTTTCTTATTTCATCTTCGTAACATCCTCTTAAAGAAAGGGCTTAAAGGAGACAGGACTTTTGTGATGTCTGAACAAATCAAAATGGTTCAAGAGAAGGATGATGATTTTGTTGGTAAAGACTACCATGGAGAAAATAGGAATCGGAAGGGAATTTTAAATGGTATCCATGAAGACAGGAAAACACATGCAAAGGAGGGGGTCCTCAGCCAGAGCGTGCATGGAACCAATGGAAATTATGAGACCAGTGACACATAGAACAGATCTGACCCTCTGTGAACAGTTAATAAAGCACACACTCATACACACTTCATTATAGTCACACACATTTCATCATATTTTGCTTCTCGTCTTGAACTAATATTATCCAGCACACCACGCATGCATGACCATCTGGCTGCTCCCAGATGCTTATTTCATTAGGAAGTATGAAGGGGCTGCCAGGGCCTGCCAAATGACACTAGAGAACAAACAAATAGAGAAGATTAAAAGTCATCATCACTTTCTTTGCGGTTTCAGCTCAATCCTTCCTCCCAGTACCAGAAAAGAGAAAAGAGTATCAGCAACATCCTGAGCCTTCAATACGCCAAACTCACAATGAGAAGAGCCGATTGCTCTACTGACCGCAAGGAAGCAAATTTCACATTGCAAGTTTGGAGCTGTTAAATGAGACTGACTATTCTCTCATAGTCCCCAAATGACCCTGTTTTATGAAAAGGAAAGCTTCTCTATCAGATATGTGTTTTCTTGCAACACAATCATCTGAACTGTTATCAAACCTGACAATTTTATAGGAAATCCTATTCCACATTAGGACTCCGTGATCACAGTCATTAGGGTTTTGTGTTATTGTTTGTTTGTTTAACAAGTCATCAAACACAACAACCTCCCTGGATCCCTGTCCTCACAATCCACTTTCTAATTTGCACACTTAGTCCTACCACACTGGCCCACACGAGGATTCCTCGGTGGGTCAGATGGTAAAGAGTCTGCCTGCAGTGCAGGAGACCTGAGTTGGATCCCTGGGTCGGGAAGATCCCCTGGAGAAGGAAATGGAAACCCACTCCAGTATTCTTGCCTGGAGAATCCCATGGGAGGAGGAGTCTTGCAGGCTATAGTCCATAGCAAAGAGTCGAACATGATTGAGCAACTTCATTTTCACAGGAGAAGGCAAATCAAAACTACAATGAGGTATCATTTCACAAGTCAGAATGGCCATCATCAAAAAAAGTATACAAACAATAAATGCTGGAGAGGGTGTAGAGAAGAGGGAACCTCTTGCACTATTGATAGGAATGTAAATTGATACAGCTACAATAAAGAACAGTATAGAGATTGCTTTAAAAACTAGGAATAAACCTACCATAAGACCCAGCAATCTCACTACTGGACATATACCCTAAGAAAATTGTAATTCAAAAAGACACATGTGCCCCCAATGTTCACAACATCACTATTTACAATAGCTAGGACATGGAAGCAATTTAGATGTCCATCAATAGATGAACAGATAAAAAAGTTGCGGTACATATATACAATGGAATACTATTCGGCCACAAAACGGAACAAATTTGAGTCAGTTTAAGTAAGGTGGATGAACCTAGAGCCTGTTATACAGTGAAGTAAGTCAGAAAGAGAAAAGCAAATATCATACATTAACATATATATATATATATATGGAATCTAGAGAGATGGCACTGGTGAACCTATTTTCAGGGCAGGAATAGAGATGCAGATGTGGAGAATAGACCGGTGCACACAGCCCGGGAAGGAGAGAGGAGGATGAATTGAGACAGTGGCATTGACGTATATACACCACCACGTGTAAAACAGCTAATGGGAGGCTGCTACACACATAGCGCAGGGAACTCAGCCCGGTAGTCCGTGATAACCTAAAAGGTGAGCGGGGAGGCTCAGGATGGGGGGATATATGTATACTTATGACTGACTCCTGCGGTTCTACAGCAGAAATCAACATGACAGTGTAAAGCAATTATCTTCTAAGTAAAAGCAACTTAAAAACAGGAAGGAATAAACGGAGTTTGGGGCCCAACATTAAGTTGATTTTATTACTGAGTCCCTCTGATCTTGAGACCCACTTCTGTAACGAGCTCTTTTCTCATGTCAGAACGTAAACCTGTCCTCTAAACTCCAGTTTTTCTGTCTAATGACCCAGAGTTATTAATATTATTAATATTTTCAGTACTTTGATCTCTACAGAACTGATATCTTGCCATGATTTTCCTGATACTTGTTGAACTTCTTAAAAGATGAAATAAATTGCACCCGAATGAGAAATAAGGCAAAGATAAAAATGAAGCAAGGCCAAAGTAATACTTTCATCAATGATAAAGACTGAGTGAAAAAGCTTACTGATTTCCTGAATTAGGCAGAATTATCCACCCACTCAGAGGCACGACCAGACTTGACAGGCCTCCCCAGCTAAGTCTGACCTGAGTATGACTGAGGCAGAGAGGAAGAAAAGGTGACGTGTACACTACAGCTATGCTGACTTGGCTTGAAACAAGTCACTGTACCTCCTCTGCAGATAGAGGCTGAGAGGCAGAGTGGAGTGAGTAAAAGGGTGTAAGCGGCCAGGTGTGTTACGCTAACTAAGCTTCATACTGAAGGAAACATCAGCTGTGGGCAGGAAATGCCCTCAGTTGATGGAATTCACGTATCATGTGGGAGGCTTGGGTGAGATTTCCAGGTTATGTACCAAGATGCTGAGGTCTTGAGGGATCAGATTAATATTAATAGCACCACTCTTTCCTGCCCCAAGTAATGAATTCATTGACAAATAAGATCAAAGACAAAATAAACAAAGGCCAAAATACCACCATGAATACTGATACAAGATACACTGGCAATTGTAACCTACTGGGAAGGGCTTCCCTGGTAGCTCAGTCAGTAAAGAGGCTGCCTTCAGTGCAGAAGACCTGGGTTCAATCCCCGGGTTGGGAAGATTCCCCTGGAGAAAGAAATGGCAACCCACTCCATTTCAACCTCCTGTGGAAGGGGTAACTTGCTGCACATTTCCCCCAGATTCTAGGCCCTGGAACAGTTCACAGGTGACAGAGCAAACATTCTTATTTATGTCATTACCTCTAATTGATCTGAGGATGACAGTAGTAAGTAAGAAAAGTTCCATGCTAAGGATCACTGATAAATTAGTCCCATCCAATCAAGAAATGCTGGCCAATCATTGTCTACCAATCTTCCCACAATTTTCTATTAAGAAGAAGAAAAGAGAGGGACAAGACTCAGGAGTTTTGAGGGAAGTTCTTCCTTCCTGGAAACCAGAAGAAGGGACAGGCAGGCACTTCTGTCATATAGGACCTCCTCCCCCATGAAGCCCAGGCCACACAGCCGCATTTCTAATGCCTTCAATGGAATGACCCAGATCTAAACCCCTCGACCTGTCTAAAATATATGGGGGCCACGTGGAGCTCTCTGCCACCGCTTCCCTTGGCTAGTTGTTTGTTTACACCTTTCTTGCTTCTTTTATGCCACGAAAGCTGACCACGCTTCTCTTTCTGCTTTTTGGTCACTTACTCAACATTTGCGGTTTCTCTTCCTGGAAATTGTTTTGTTTTTCACTGCTTCACTCTCTCCCAAATATGTCTCCTTTTCATTTAAGAGTTTTAATGTTAGTTACCACAGACTATAGAAAATTAGCAAAGGAAAACAATGGAAATTGGAGAATTTCTTTAAATAACAAAGTACTCAAGAGAGTTATTCTGGACTCTTTATATAATAGAATATATATAACAACTTTGAGATTCTCATTGCCCTAGTCCTGACACTCCTTAGGATCATTTAAACCTCACTTCCCTTGGGGCTCAGCTGGTAAAGAACCTGCCTGCAATGCAGGAGACCTGGGTTCAATTCCTGGGTTGGAAAAATCCCCTAGAGAAGGGAAAGGCTACCCACTACAGTATTCTGGCCTGAAGAATTCCATGGACTACAGTCCATGGGGTCGCAAAGAGTCAGACACGACTGAGCGACTTTCACTTTCACTTTGCTAATTTAAGGCATGCTTGCTTCTCATCTCATGCTCAGGAAAGACATCCTTAGTTGAGAGGAGGTAGAATGGAGTCTTAGAATCCTTCTCAATACAGCTATCCAGTTAGTCACTACCAACAGATTTCAGTTGACTCTCAAGATAAAATACATTTCTATTTTGGATAACCTCATACTGTCATTTTAAAAGAACTGATCACTTCCCTTCAGAGGTTCTTGACACTATGTTACTTTCACATGCTATATTTTCTGCCACCTTAGGATTTTTCTCTATCTCTTCCCCCACTACTTTCCCAAAACTTTTTTCCATTGCAAACTACGTCATTCTCCTGGTGTTATAGTCCATTCTGGGACATCTCTTCGTAAGCCATTACATTCTCTCTTTTGATTATAATTTGCTTGCCTGAACTGCTACTATACTCTGCTATCACATATAGTTGTCCAGTATCTATCTGTTCAGGACCCCTGTGGGTTCATATGTGGCAGGTGTGGTTTCATCCAAGTGCCCACACCCATCCCCACCTGACCACTCACTAATATACTATGGTGGGATTTATAGCTGACATTTTATTTTTGTTTTCTATATGTCTTCTTTTTTTTGTTCATGTATTATCCTTTTATGGGCTTCCCTGGTGGCTCAGTGGTTAAAGGATCTGCCTCCCAAGGCAGGAGATATGGGTTCAATCCCTGGATCAGGAAGATCCCCCAGAGGAGGGCATGGCAACCCACTCCACTATTCTTGCCTGGAGAATTCCACGGACAGAGAAGCCTGGTGGGTTACAGTCCACGGGGCTGCAAAAGAGTCAGACATGACTTAGCGACTACACAACAACAAAAATCATACTTTTATAGCTTTCTTTTACATTAAGTGGACATTTTTAAATAGAACATCTTAATTTTAAATAACTTTCTCACAAAATTTTTTTTTCAGTGATTTCCTTAGTGGTTGCTCTAGGGCTTAACATATATATCTTATCAGAATCTGCTTCAGATTTATACTAACAATTTCAATGGAATACAGAAATTTACACCTATATAGCTCTATTCCCTTCCCCTTTTCGATGCTATTGTTATACAGATCTATATATGTTTCAACAATTATTTCTTAGAATATTTTTTCTACTCCTTGCTCTCTCACCTCTCCTTCTATCACTCTCATTGCACATATGCTGAGTCATCTAATGGTATCTCACATTTCTCTGTGGATCTCCTAATTTTTCATCTTTGCTGTTGTGCCCTTTAATGAGTCTTGCTTTTCAGTTTTTGTACTTTCCAATCCAGAATTTACATTTGCCTTTTTTGGGGGCAGTTGTGGGGGGTGGGTGGAAAATTGCTTTATAAGTTATGATGGACTATGCCACACATCAACATGAGTCAGTCATAATTATATATGTATATACATGTCCCTTCCTTTAAAAGTCTCCCTTCTCCCAGTTCCACTCCCCTAGGCTTTTTTTCTTATTTAATAATTTCTACTTCTTCATTGATATTCTCCACTTAGTGAAATACTGATGTTTTTAATCTGTTTTCACAAGGCAGTTTCTTTTGCCTGCTTTTCTCCCTATCAGACTTTGCAACTTCTTTGTATGCCTCAAATTTTCTTGTTGTTGCTGGAAACTGGCTATTTTAGATAGAAGGAAATGGCAACCCACTCCAGTATTCTTGCCTGGAAAAATCCCATGGATGGAGGAGCCTGGTGGGCTACAGTCCATGGGGTTGCAAAGAGTCAGACACGACTAAGCGACTTCACTTCACTTCAGCAACTCTGAGAGCTGGTTGATCGCCTCTCCCTTCCCTAGGGGTTGGTTGTCGTCATTTGCTCATTTGTTTAGTGACTGGGTTATTTTGGTGAAGTCCGTCCTCTCCTGTCACCTCGTGGTCTAAAGGCTTTGATACTGCTCCTCAGATGGGGCAGTCCTGGAGAGCAACAGTCTTCTGCAGTCACTTTAACTGTCACAGTCCTTGACACACCCAGCTATTAACTGCCATTAGTAGCTGGCTGGAGGCTCTATTGTTGTCAACAACGCCCTGGGGCACAAACTCTCCACAGACGGATCCAATGAAACTCAGCCTCCTTTAAAGAAATAGTCCGAGTTCAGATTTTGAGGTTTGTCTGATCCCAAGAAGGCTCTTCTTAGTTTTCTGTTTCCCTGGTCCTGTCTGGTAAACCAGCCAGCCATGACTTAGCTTACACCTCACATGCAGCTACCAGCTGCTTCTGATTTGTTTCACAGCACAACATCTAGTGGCTCAGTGGTCAAGACTCCACCTGCAAGGCAGGAGATGCACCTAGATAAAGGTGGATCCTTAGGGTGGGAAGATCCGCTGGAGAGGGCATGGCAATTCACTCCAGTATTCCTGCCTGGAGAATCTCAAGAACAGTGGTCCATGGGGTCACAAAGAGTCAGACACAACTAAAGTGACTGAGCACTCACTCACTCACAACCTCTATTGTTTTGAGAATGTCCTTAGGCTTGAATATCCCACAGTCTATTGCAAATGAAGTCAGCCTCTTTGGGAATTGATTCTGAGCTGTTTTATGGCCTGCTTCTTCCCCTGGGCAGAATCTCTGGGCCGAGGCTCTGAAGCGGAGGGAGGGGACAGTGGCATACTCCTGCCCGACACCTACGCTTTTGGAGCTAGGTGCTTGGCAGAGTGTCAGCCTCTGCTCTATGAGGCTTGCCTCTCCCTGAATGGAACCTCTGCTTCACATGTGAGCTGGAGGGAGGGTGACATAGGGCCCCAGGATTTTTAGCACGCTGTCCCCTTACCTTTCAAGTCAGGATGGGGATAAAGAAGAGAATATCCACCTCTCCCCTGCACTTGTTTGAAACTTAGGCTCTGTAACAGGTACCTGCAGAGAAGGCAATGGCACCCCACTCCAGTACTCTTGCCTAGAAAATCCCATGGATGGAGGAGCCTGGTGGGCTGCAGTCCATGGGGTTGCGAAGAGTCGGACCCGACTGACCGACTTCACTTTCAATTTTCCCTTTCATGCCTTGGAGAAGGCAATGGCAACCCATTCCAGTGTTCTTGCCTGGAGAATCCCAGGGACGGGGGAACCTGGTGGGCTGCCGTCTATGGGGTCGCACAGAGTTGGACACGAATGAAGCGACTTAGCAGCAGCAGCAACAGGTATCTGGGAAGAAACAGAGATGCTATCATCCCGCCCCTCCGAAGAAAATACAGTAGTGTTCCAACCGGGAGCCGGAGGGGAGATAGCACTGTGTTCTTTTCTGCACCCACCTGAGACCTGTTTTGCTTCAAGATGAACCAAGAAGAGACAGGAAGACAGTGAGCTATGGCTCAAACACTGCAGACTCTTTCCTGTTCTTACCAAATTTTAGTAAGTTTTTAAAAAATAAGTGTTTTTGTTGCTATTGCTGTTCTTTTGCTATATGCCCATGGCACCATTTCCAGAGACAGCTTTTTTTTGCGGGGAGAGGGGTGTTAATGATTTTTTTCACTAATTTTACTTTGAAGCAGATGCACAGAACTCCACATGTTGCCATGCTGGAAATGGAACCTTATATACTTCTTAACTAAGTCAATGTATCAGTTGTATTTCTCCAGGGAATAAAAGGCTTGTAAGCACCGAATGTTCTTTAAGCCCCATAATGTTCTTTAATCCAGGTATTTCTTGACTCTATCATTGATCAAAAGTGATAAACAGGAACTTCCCTGGCAGTCTAATGGTTAAGACTCCACGCTTCCACCAAAGAGGACAATCCCTACTTGGAGAACTAAGATTCCCACATCCCACATGGGAAAAAGAAATTAATTAAATAAATTTTTTAAAATCACATATGTGACTTGTATTATTTTAAAGAAGAGTGATGAATAGAAACAATGTCCTCTTCATTTTGATAAGCAGTGAGAGTTTTATTTGGAAAGTATTAATGTGCTTTTCTATTTTTTCCTTCTGAAAAAAATAATCTTCAATCAGTCTACCAAGGCACTCATTTGCTAGTAGAGAGTTTAGAATTTGGTGCAGAAGAATGAAAATAAAAGGTAACATTCAGGTCCCTCCTCAAAAAGCTGGATTTTGGAACCCCACAGTTAGATGAGAGTCAGGATTAACTGAGGGAGAAAAGGCATTCCAAATTTCTTTTCCTTAGCATTTATAATTTTTTTAAAAAGTATAGATCACTCCTCCTTCCCCCCAATCTATAAGGGAAGTTAAACTTGGGAGTTTAGGTAAATGGGAAGAAAAGGAACATTTAGGGAGAAGAAAAGTTTTCAGATATATCTGGATTTCTATTTTGGAGGAAAAGAATTAGGAGGAATGGAATAATAAACCAAGAAGACAGGTGAGCATAGGAACCTTTGAACCACATTCTTTATTCGGGAGTCTAGGAGACCAATACACAACAGGTCTTCTTCACCACAAGGCAACAACCCAGCCTCGTTGAGAGTGGCTGGCAAAAACAGACAAGAGGACCAGTGAGGGCTCCCAAGCCTCCATCAGACCATCTGAGCATGGACACTCAGTATAGAGCCGTCTGCCACGGGGTCTGCTGTGTGGATAAAGGGACCACATGGCCAGGCTGGAGATGGACTTCCAGACCAGGGGCTGAATAGAAGGCAGAGCACTGGACTTCCCTGGTGGTCCAGTGGTTAAGAATCCGCCTGTCCATGCAGGGGACATGGATTGAATTACTGATCCGGGAAAATCCACATGCTGCAGGACAACTAAGCCCGTGAATCACAGCTACTGAGCCCACACACCCTCGAGTCTGTGCTCCACAACAAGAGAAGCCACGGCAATGAGAAGCCCATGCACTGCAACCAGAGGAGACCCCGCTGCTCACCACAACCAGAGAAAATCCGTGCATCGCAACGAAGACCCAGTGCAACCAAATAAACAAACAAATTTAAGATAAATAAATCTCAAGGGAGCACCACCAAGGTGCAGGAAGAAGTAGACGTTTTCAAGGCAGGAGTAACAATAGTGCTTAAAATCCTGAGCACAGCAGCAAGTGCTCAATGATAGGAAGCCCAGGAGGTCCACGTCGCCTTATCGCGCTGACCAAGTTCAGAGGCATCACCTTGCTGTGTTAGCCACTGTCATGGTCAGCTAGGGCTGCCAGGGCAAGACGCCGTAGGGGCTTAAACTACAGAAATGTATTTTCTCACAGTTCTAGAGACTGGGAAGTCCAAGACCAAGTGACTAGACAGTTGAGTTTCTCGTGAGAGCCCTCTTCCTGGCTTGCAGAGGCCTCCTTCCCGAGTCCTGACACGGCCTTCCTTGGTGCATACACATGGAGAGAAAGAAAGAAATGGATATTCCTCCTTCCTTTCCCCCATATAAGGCCCCAATCCTATAAAATTAGGATTCTTACCCTGATGGCCTCATTTAGCCTTGTTAGTGTCAATCATCCAGTCGTGTCCAACTCTTTGTCACCCCATGGACTGTAGCCCCACCAGGCTACTCTGTCCATTGAATTCTCCAGGCAAGAATACTGGGGTGGGTAGCCATGTCCTTCTCCAGGGGATCTTCTTGACCCAGGGATTGAACCCGGGTCTGCTGCACTGCAGATTCTTTACCGTCTGAGCCCCGAGGGAAGCTCCATATAGCCTTAGGTGAAAGTCACTCAGTCGTGTCTGACTCTTTGCAACCCAGTCCAGAATACTGGAGTGGGTAGCCTTTCCCTTCTCCAGGCAATCTTCCCAACCCAGGGATTGAACCCAGGTCTCCTGCATTGCAGGCAGATTCTTTACCAGCTGAGCTATCAGGGAAGCCCCCTTAATTACCTCCTTTCAAATATAGTCACACTAGGGGTTAGGGCTTCCCTGCTTCTGACCTAATTTTCTAACTGTTAAACCCATTCTATCAAGTACCTCACATCTCTCCAACAAACCAAACCCTTTTCTATTTCAGTTAACCATAGTTACTTTCTATTGTTAGCAAACATGGACCCAGACTGGTCAGAAATTTGTATCAGAAGACAGTCACTCAGGAAACCAGGACTGGTTATTTGTCCTAATAGGGGCTAAAAAATATGAAAATTCAGAGTTCAAGAATGGGAATCTGTCAGCTAAAACAAATAACTAGATAATTTTTCTTCTGTGGTGACCTTTAATGAAGTGTCCATTGAAAAGAAGGATTTAAGGGATCAAACTGTCATTGAAATTGAAGAGTGTGAACAGCATGAAGAATTTAAGGATGCTAGGGTGAGGTGGCTGCTTCTAATGAAACTGAGGGGCTTAAAGACGAGATGACAGGCTTAGATCTCTATATTTTAGCTCAAGGCATAGACCTGGGGAATTTCTCTGGTTGAGATAATTTTCTACATAAATGTCTGCCAAAATCCAACACAAATGTAAAATTTTGTGGGTGCCTGGAGAAAGCCCATTGAAATTCCAGCCTTACCAAGTCACTTACATGAAAGCAGCAGCACTGATCAGGAAATAATGAAAAACTGAATATAGCGGAGAACGCAAGCCACATTCGATACCCCTCAAGCCACATTCTATACCAAGCCTTTTCTTGACAGCCAAAGAAGACCCACTTTCTCTTTGTGTCATCATCTTCTTATATCTTCTTACACCTTCATCTTCTTAAAGCCAGCAAGCTGGCTTTATCTACAGGCCTTGATAATCTCACCTTCAACACAAAGCATCATGCTCGCCAGACCTGGAGAATCAGCTGGAGTGGCAGTTTCAATACTTTGATAAGGCACTAGTAGGCTCGATGACGGCTTCCTTGGTGGCTCAGCGGTAAAGAATCCACCTGCAATGCAGGAGTTGCAGGAGACAAAGGGTGGACCCCTGGGTGGGAAGATCCCCTGGAAGAGGGCACGGCTACCCACTCCAGTGTTCTTGCCTGGAGAATCCCATGGACAGAAGAGCCCAGCAGGCTACAATCCAGAGGGTTGGAAAAAGTCAGACACAAATGAAGCGACTGAGCACTCATGCAAAGCAAGCTAGAGGATGGGAGCAAAAGACTTGAAAATATAGAGACCTGCTACTTCAGGAAAGTTTCTATGAGTCTAGTGGTCAAAAGCACCAATGTTTATGGCAAATACCTTGTTTCTCTAATACTAAGAGTTGTCACGCTTGGTGGGCCATTTTGGCCTGTGCAGGCAACATATACAAAATTTGCATGCACTTTATTCAATCCATTTACCAGATGCCTCAAAAGGCTTCTACTTTTAATGGCTATGATGCCCAACATGTCTGTGGAAAAGCAGACAAAGAGCTCTAAAAGGGAATAACAAAACAGATGCCTAGATCTTAGAGCCACAGTATAAGCTCTGCATTACATTATTAATACTATCCTTTTGAGAGATAGGCATTAGTGTTCCCAACAAGTAGACACAAGTAAAGACACCAGGTGACTGTGGAAAATGGACGATGCACTATGAACTGGAGTGGTGTCTAATCCATCTGGCCATAAAGTCAGATGGTCCCACTGTCAGATCATCAGTTCAGTTCAGTAGCTCAGTCATGTCCAACTCTTTGCGACCCCAAGGACTGCAGCACGCCAGGCCTCCCTGTCTATCACCAACTCCCGGAGTTTACCCAAACCCATGCCCATTGAGTTGGTGATGCCATCCAACCATCTCATCCTCTGTTGTCCCCTTCTCCTCCTGCCCTCAATCTTTCCCAGCATCAGGGACTTTTCAAATGAGTCACCTATTCTCATCAGGTGGCCAAAGTATTGGAGTTTCAGCTTAAACATCAGTCCTTCCAATGAACACCCAGGACTGATCTCCTTTAGGATGGACTGCTTGGATCTCCTTGCAGTCCAAGGGACTCTCAAGAGTCTTCCCAACACCACAATTCAAAAGCATCAATTCTTCAATGCTCAGCTTTCTTTATAGTCCAACTCTCACATCCATACATGACTACTGGAAAAACCATAGCCTTGACTAGATGGATCTTTGTTAACAAAGGAATGTCTCTGCTTTTTAATATGCTGTCTAGGTTGGTCATAACTTCCCTTCCAAGGAGTAAGCGTCTTTCAATTTCATGGCTGCAATCACCATCTGCAGTGATTTTGGAGCCCCCCAAAATTAAGTCTGACACTGTTTCCACTGTTTTCCCATCTATTTCCCATGAAGTGATGGGACCAGATGCCATGATCATAGTTTTCTGAATGTTGAGCTTTAAGCCAACTTTTTCACTCTCCTCTTTCACTTTCATCAAGAGGCTCTTTAGTTTTTCTTCACTTTCTGCCATCAGGGTGGTGTCACCTGCATATCTGAGGTTATTCCAGCTTGTGCTTCTTCCGGCCCAGCCTTTCTCATGATGCACTCTGCATATAGGTTAAATAAGCAGGGTGACAATATACAGCCTTGACATACTCCTTTTCCTATTTGGAACCAGTCTGTTGTTCCATGTCCAGTTCTAACTGTTGCTTCCTGACCTGCATACAGCTTTCTCAGGAGGCAGGTCAGGTGGTCTGGTATTCCCATCTCTTTCAGAATTTTCCACAGTTTATTGTGATCCACACATTCAAAGGCTTTGGCATAGTCAATAAAGCAGAAATAGATGTTTTTCTGGAACTCTCTTGCTCTTTCGATGATCCTTCGGATGTTGGAAATTTGTTCTCTGGTTCCTCTGACTTTTCTGAATCCAGCTTGAACATCTGGAAGTTCATAGTTCACATATTGCTGAAGCCTGGCTTGGAGAATTTTGAGCATTACTTTGCTAGCATGTGAGATGAGTGCAATTGTGTGGTAGTTTGAGCATTCTTTGGTATTGCCTTTCTTTCGGAATGGAATGAAAACTGATCTTTTCCAGACCTGTGGCCACTGCTGAGTTTTAGAAATTTGCTGACATATTAACTGCAGCACTTTCACAGCATCATCTTTTAGGATTTGAAATAGCTCAACTGCAATTCCATCACCTCCACTAGCTTGTTCGTAGTGATGCTTCCTAAGGCTCATTTGACTTCACATTCCAGGATGTCTGGCTCTAGGTGAGGGATCACACCATTGTGATTATCTGGGTCATGAAGATCTTTTCTGCTATACTTCTTCTGTGTATTCCTGCCACCTCTTCTTAATGTCTTCTGCTTCTGTTAGGTCCATACTATTTCTGTCCTTTATTGAGCCCATCTTTGCATGAAATGTTCCCTTGGTATCTCTAATTTTCTTGAAGAGATCTCTAGTATTTCTCATTCTGTTGTTTTCCTCTATTTCTTTGCATTGATCACTGAGGAAGGCTTTCTTATCTCTCCTTGCTATTCTTGGAACTCTGCATTCAAATGGGTATATCTTTCCTTTTCTCCTTTGCTTTTCTCTTCTCTTCTTTTCACAGCTATTTGTAAGGCCTCCTCAGAGAGCCATTTTCTTTTTTGCACTTCTTTTTCTTGGGGATGGTCTTGATCCCTGTCTGCTGCACAATGTCATGAACCTCCATCCATAGTTCATCAGGCACTCTGTCTATCAGATCTAGTCCCTTAAATCTATTTCTCATTTCCACTGTATAATCATAAGGGATTTGATTTAGGTCATACCTGAATGGTCTAGTGGTTTTCTCCACTTTCTTCAATTTCTGTCTGAATTTGGCAATAAGGAGTTCATGATCTGAGCCACAGTCAGCTCCTGTCTTGTTTTCACTGACTGTATACAGCATCTCCATCTTTGGCTGCAAAGAATATAATCAATCTGATTTTGGTGTTTACCAACTGGTGATGTCCATGTGTAGAGTGTTCTCTTGTGTTGTTGGAAGAGGGTGTTTGCTATGACCAGTGTGTTCTCTTGGCAAAACTCTATTAAAGCCTTTGCCCTGCTTCATTCTGTACTCCAAGGCCAAATTTGCATGTTACTCCAGGTGTTTCTTGACTTCCTACTTTTGCATTCCAGTCCCCTATAATGAAAAAGACATCTGCTTTGGGTGTTAGTTCTAAAAGTTCTTGTAGGTCTTCATAGAACCTTTCAACTTCAGCTTCTTCAGCATTACTGGTTGGGGACTTGGATTACTGTGATATTGAATGGTTTGCCTTGGAAACGAACAGAGATCATTCTGTCATTTTTGAGATTGCATCCAAGTACTGCATTTCGGACTCTTTTGTTGACCACGATGGCTACTCCATTTCTTCTAAGGGATTCCTGCCCACAGTAGTGGATATAATGGTCATCTGAGTTAAATTCACCCATTCCAGTCTGTCTTAGTTCGCTGGTTCCTAGAATGTTAGTGTTCACTCTTGCCATCTCCTGTTCGACAACTTCCAATTTGCCTTGATTCATGGACCTAACATTCCAGGTTCCTATGCAATACTGCTCTTTACAGCATCAGACCTTGCTTCTTTCACTAGTCCCATCCACAATTGGGTGTTGTTTTTGCTTTGGCTTCATCCCTTCATTCTTTCTGGAGTTATTTCTCCTCTGATCTCCAGTAGCATATTGGGCACCTACCGACCTGGGGAGTTCATCTTTCAGTGTCCTATTATTTTGCCTTTTCATACTGTTCATGGGGTTCTCAAGGCAAGCATAGTGAAGTGGTTTGCCATTCCCTTCTCCAGTGGACCACATTCTGTCAGACCTCTCCACCATGACCCGGCCGTCTTGGGCAGCTGCGTGGTACAGGAGCAGCTGAGAGGAGCTACCCCAGGTCCAAGGTAAGGAGCAGTGGGCGCGCTTTGCTGGAGCAGCCGTGAAGAGACACCCCACGTCAAGGTGAGAGAAACCAAGGTAGGCACAGAGAGAGGGCATCAGAGGGCAGACAGACTGAAACCACAATCACAGACGAGTGGCCACTCTGCTCGCACGGACCACAGCGTGTCTAACCCAAGGAAACTGAGTGGGCTTATCAGCAGGCACTATAATCTGAGCTCTAGCAAGCAGTCTCCATGAGCCAGCTGCCCACCCTGCCCTGTCTTCACTCCTGCGGCACCCTCCTCCCTCAGCCTAATGAGAAATGGCCTGTGACTAGCTGTCTGAAAACCTTTGAGTCTGGACTCTGGAAATCTCTAGGTGATAGGCTGGCAAAAGCCAGGAGTGGACAGCTGACAGCCCACCTCCGTTTAGGTGTGGGCCTGAAGTTTAGTGCAGAAGAAAAACCACAATTCCCCTTGGAAAAGAGTTTCATCAGCATATCTGGTTGCCCACTTTAGCTGGAAGAATAGATTGTTTGAGAAAAGGGCTCTATTCAAAACTAATCCATGAGCAACAACTGAGAGGTCACAATTAGAGGATACAGAGCAAAAGATTAAGGAAAGAGGGACATGGCGGGACATTTCAACATGTACTCAGGGTGACAGACTGTTTATGTACAATCAAAAGTTACCCACTGTGTGGATTTTCCTGTGGTCTAGTGCTTAGGAATCCACATTCCAATGCAGGGGATGCAGGTTCGATCCTGGGTCTGGGAACTAAGATCCCAAGTGCGACGGGGCAACTAAATACACACACTGCAACTAGAGAGAAGCCTGCGTGCCACGACTAGGGAAGCCCCTGGGCTGCAGCAAAAATCTCACATGCTGCAACTGAAAGCCGACGCAGCCAAATAAAGAAATATTCTTTTGTAAAACTGTACCGTGTAACAATAAGGATCTTCCATACAGCACAGGGAACACTACTCAACACTCTGAAATGGCCTATATGGGGAAAGAGATCTAAAACACAGCGGATATATGTATATACAGAACTCACTCACTGTGCTATAACCTGACACTGATACATCATTGTAAGTCAACTATACGTCAATAAAATTTATTTTCAAGTTATGCACTGTGAGGAGGCCTCTAAGGTGCAAGGGTTGATATATTCTAAACGCCGGTTATTCTGTGTCCAGCCACACGAGTACTTGCCCAGTGGACTCATAAAGTATCTATAGCTATAAGTATGTACGTCAAGGCTATACAAGGGCACAGTTGCCCTAACTCAAGATGCCTTGGCTACTGCCCAACCAGAGATCAATCAAAATTCCCAATATCTCAAAAGAAGAACCAGCCACGTTGATCACATTTTTCTGTTCTGTAGTGGGGAATCAACTTGCCTTCACTAGAATAACTGCTTATTCTGGGTTTTTCTCCTTGCCTGGCATGCTTCTCCTAGGTTCACTGGTGGTAGACTTATTATTTTTTTTTTTTTTAGATTTTATTTTATTTTATTTTATTATTATTTTTTTTTATTATTTCCTGATCCAAATATTTTTATTGTATAAAGGTACAATTCCAAGACTCATTAGCTTGTTTGTTATGGAAATGTTCTCTTTACTTGTAGAATATTAATACAAGCCATTAAGCTAGAATTTCTTCTGGCAAAAACAGTCCTAGCAGAGGGCAACTTTTCTCTCTATTAATTTTGTTTGTTTTTTTTTTTAATTTTTTATTAGTTGGAGGCTAATTACTTCACAACATTTCAGTGGGTTTTGTCATACATTGATATGAATCAGCCATAGATTTACACTTATTCCCCATCCCGATCCCCCCTCCCACCTCCCTCTCCACCCGATTCCTCTGGGTCTTCCCAGTGCACCAGGCCCGAGCACTTGTCTCAGGTGGTAGACTTATTGAAAATATTTTCTGCTTTATGTTTTGGCTATCTTTTTGACAGTTAGCTTCTCAGCCTTTCTTCTGAGTCTGTCTTTTGAATAGTCATATTTATTCTGTGACTTACATATTATCCTTCTACTCAAACTCTTCCCTGCTTAAATTCAGTTCAGTTCAGTTGCTCAGTTGTGTCTGACTCTTTGCGACCCCATGGACTGCAGCACGCCAGGCTTCCCTGTCCATCACCAACTACCGGTGCTTACTCAAACTCATGTCTGTCGATTCGGTGATGCCATCTAACCATTTTATCCTCTGTCATCCCCTTCTCCTCCCGCCTTCAATCCTTCCCAGCATCAGGGTCTTTTCAAATGAGTTAGTTCTTCACATCAGGTGGCCAAAGTATTGGGAGTTTCAGCTTCAGCATCAGTCCTTCCAATGAATATACAGGACTGATTTCCTTTAGGATGAACTGGTTGGATCTCCTTGCAGTCCAAGGGACTCTCAAGAGTCTTCTCCAACACCACAGGTCAAAAGCATCAATTCTTCAGTGCTCAGCTTTCTTTATAGTCCAACTCTCACATCCATACATGACCACAGGAAAAACCATAGCTTTGACTAGATGGACCTTTGCTGGCAAAGTAATGTCTCTGCTTTTTAATATGCTGTTTATGTTAGTCATAGCTTTTCTCCCAAGGAGTAAGCATCTTTTAATTTCATAGCTGCAGTCACCATCTGCAGTGATTTTGGAGCCCAAGAAAATAAAGTCTGATACTGTTTCCACTGTCTCCCCATCTATTTGCCATGAAGTGATGGGACCAGATGCCATGATCTTAGTTTTCTGAATGTTGAGCTTTAAGTCAACTTTTTCACTGTCCTCTTTCACTTTCATCAAGAGGCTCTTTAGTTCTTCTTCACTTTCTGCCATAAGGGTGGTGTCATCTGCGTATCTGAGGTTATCTATATTTCTCCCTGCAATCTTGATTCCAGCTTGTGCTTCATCCAACCCGGCATTTCTCACGATGTACTCTGCATGTAAGTTAAATAAGCAGGGTGACAATATACAGCCTTTGACATACTC
The DNA here is from genome assembly GCF_019320065.1 of Cervus canadensis. Classification (NCBI taxonomy): domain Eukaryota; kingdom Metazoa; phylum Chordata; class Mammalia; order Artiodactyla; family Cervidae; genus Cervus; species Cervus canadensis. The sequence continues at coordinate 11,953,449 of NC_057388.1, read as the reverse complement.
CTTTCCCGATTTGGGACCAATCTGTTGTTCCATGTCTGTTTCTAACTATTGCTTCTTGACCAGCATACATATTTCTCAGGAGGCAGGTCAGGTGGTCTGCTTTTCCCATCTCTTGAAGAATTTTCCAGTTTGTTGTGATACACACAGGCAAAGGCTTTGACATAGTCAATAAAGCAGAAGTAGATGTTATTTTTGAACTCTTGCTTTTTCGATGATCCAACGGATATTGGCAATTTGATCTCTGGTTCCTCTGACTTTTCTAAATCCAGCTTGAATATCTGGAAGTTCACAGTTCACATACTGTTGAAGCCTGGCTTGAAGAATCTTGCGTATTACTTTCCTAGCGTGTGAGATGAGTGCAATTGTGCGGTAGTTTGAACATTCTTTGGCATTGCCTTTCTTTGGGATTGGAATGAAAACTGACCTTTTCAAGTCCTGTGGCCACTGCTGAGTTTTTCAAATTTGCTGACATACTGAGTGCAGCACTTTCGTAGCAAAATCTTTTAGGAGTTGAAATAGCTCAACTGGAATTCCCACGCCTCCACTAGCTTTGTTTAGAGTGATGCTTCCTAAGGCCCACTTGACTTCACATTCCAGGGTGTCTGGCTCTACATAAGTGATCATATCATTGTGGTTATCTGGGTCATGAAGATCTTTTTTGTATAGTTCTTCTGCTTAAATTAACCACAGTTCTTTTGCATTTGAAACTATAAATTCTGGGGCACCTCCTCCCATCTCATACCCTTAGACCCACTTCTCTTTTATTTTTTCCACCATCTAGCTCGTAAGGCAAACAGTTGGGGTTACTCTATGAGCTAAGTGAGGTCATCCATTTATTCCCACACCAAATATTAGGCAGTATGCAGGCATCAGTGATACACAGAACTGATGTGTCTGTAACCAGGTTCATAAGAACCTCTGAGAAGGGTGCCTTGGAGATCAACAAAATTGGATTTGTAAATGGACTTGGGGGAAGCAATTAGTGATCTATGATTACATGTTAATTTGATATTAGGTCTATAATTTAGATATTAGTTAAATGTGCTTAGAAAATCTACCTGAACGTGTAAGTCTTGGAGTCAGGGGAAAAAAAAACACAAAAAACTCACAGCTGCTTTCATGTTAATTTGAGCTTCTAGGTCCTTAGCTTTAGTTAAGCTTCTTATCTTCCTGCTCTGAAGATATCTTCAGTTTTATGAAAAACTGCCATCGCAACTTTAAAAGGACAATGTTTTTATTTTATGTAAAATCTTCTACTTCTGAATGCCATGCATCTTCAAAGCACATTAACTCTTGATAGTCTAGAGACTGTGATATGTTGGTTAATTAAGTAATTCACCCATGCTTAAATAAAATTCTCAAACTATTTTCCTAAAATACAACAATTTGAGACTTCCCTGGTGGGTAAGGGATAAGAATCCACCTGCCAATGCAGGAGATGCGGGTTTGATCCCTGGTCTGGGAAGATTTCAGATGCTTTGGGTGACTAAAGCCTGTGTGCTATAACTACTGAAGCCCATGTACCTAGAGCCTGTTTCCCACAAGAGAGGCCACCACGATAAAGCCCATGCACCACAACTAGAAAGTAGCCCCCACTCTCCCCAACTAGAGAAAGCCCACACACAACGAAGGCCTAGGGCAGCCAATGTATAAACCATTTTTAAAAAATAACAGTTCGGTTTTTAGTGCAGTACTGTGGCCAAAATACAATCATATATTGAGCCTATAGTTCCCAGGATGCCCTAGGGTTATTTTTCTCAATGACTCTCTCCTCTCTGTAGACCTGTAGATTACAGTTATTGTTGTTGCTCAGTCACTAAGTCACGTCCCACTCTCTGTGACCTCATGGACTGTAGCCCTTCTTTCCCTGTTCTTGACCATCTACTGGGGTTTGCTCAAATTCATGTCCATTGAGTCAGTGATGCCATCCAACCATCTCATCTTCCATCAGAGGTACAGTAAATAGGACAGTGCCCATGGGCACCAAGTCTTGCTCTGCATTTAGTGTTTTTATTACATTTCTGATTTCATTTTTAGTTGTTATTTGGTGCCCTTCTGTTTTTCAATGGGAGGAATATTTTGAATAAATGAGCTCATTTGACTGATACTTGACTGTACCATCTCTGGCTCTTTCACTGGGTGCTTTTTAAAAATAAATTACCTTTTAGCATGAAGTTTCTCCTTTGGAATATCAAGACTGGCTGGCAGCTAAGTCAATCCAATGTCTATTTTAGTCTCTAATATAAACCAAGAACTAAATCATGAACGCTCTCCTGACCAATAGAGGGAAAGGTGGCTGAGAGATAGGGAAAACAATTTTAACTAGAAAAAATGTGTCTATTTGATATAAATAATACTAAAAGTATTGTCTGAGATGTCTGTGTTCCTTAGATAGCACTCCCTCCCCACTCCTTTCTTTTTTTTTTTGTCTTTCAAGAGTCTTGCCAAGAAGAAACGAGATTAACATTGCTAAAGAAAACTAACATCCCAGGAGAGAATCTTTCCATTGCTAACCTTGTCAGCACTGGGCCTGGAGCCTCTAGAGTTTGTTCTGAGACAGGACTAACACTTCAACCAAGTGTCAAAAGAGAAAGAGCAGGCCTATTTTAAGGAAGCAAAACGTGGCAGATGTCACCATCTCTCTGGAAGAGTGTCGGTTCTTATCTAAAAAACAGAAGCTAAAAATAAGATGAGCGCGTGTCACCTTCACTAGGGAGTAGTTTGCATCCAGATGCCACCACGGCTTGCCATGAAACACACGGTGGATCTTTACGTAGTAAGTTCAGAGAAGGCGTGTTAAGGTCCAGGAAATCGGGATCCAGTTGGGAGTCAAGGTTATGATCCCATAGCCTGTCTTCTCCCAAGTCACCTCCGGGTGTTCCAGGACTGGCTTCATTTAGGAAATAACAGCTGTCTGATTTCAAACTTTAGGTTCCAAACAAGTATTTCCACTTAGACTCTTTGGAAGATGTCTTTGTCAGCTTTGTATCAAAGAGTTATGTTTTTGGGACCACCAACGTGTAGGAGGACTTCGAATTCAACACTCTGCAGTTCAGAACTCAAATCTTTTTTAAAAAAAAAAATCATTTATTTATTTTCAACTTTTAATTTTGTATTGAAATGTAGTCAATTAACAATGCTGTGATAGTTGTTTTGGGTGAACAGCAAAGGGACTCGGCCATACATACACATATATTCATTCTCCCCCAAACTCCCCTTTCATCCGGGCTGCCACATAACGCTGAGCAGAGTTCCCTGTGCTGTACAGTGGGAAGAACTCAAATCTTAATTATGGTCTCTCACTACTTCATGAAGAAGGACAGGGAGCGGCAGAAGTGTAGATAACTAACAAGGAAGTCATCCATGGTCTTCAGTGCTCCTATGGGCAATGAAGACAGGGTACAAGGACTGAATATCCTAGCATTACTGACTGTGTGGATCACAACAAACTGTGGAAAATTCTTAAAGGGATGGGAATGCCAGACCAAGTTACTTGCCTCCTGAGAAAACTGTATGCAGGTCAAGAAGCAATAGTGAGAACCGGACATGGAACAACAGACTGGTTCCAAATTGGGAAAGGAGTACGTCAAGGCTGTATGTTGTCACCTGCTGGTTTAACTTGTATGCAGAGTACGTCACGCTAAATGCCAGGCTGGGTGAAGCTCAAGCTGGAATAAAGACTGACAGGAGAAATACCAATAACTTCAGATACGCAAATGACACCACCCTTATGGCAGAAAGCTAAGGGGAACTAAAGAGCCTCTTGATGAAGGTAAAAGAGGAGAGTGAAAAGGCTGGTTTAAAACTCAACATTCAAAAACTACTAAGATCATGCCAGCGGGTCCCATCACTTCATGGCAAAAAGATGGAGAAAAAATGGAAACAATGGCAGATTTTATTTTCTTGGGCTTCAAAATCACTGTGGATGGTGACTGCAGCCATGAAATTTAAAGATGCTTGCTCCTTGGAAGAAAAAAATGACAAACCTACTCAGTGTATTGAAAAGCAGAGACATCATTTTGCTGACAAAGGTCCGGACAGTCAAAGCTATGGTTTTTCCAGTAGTCATATACAGATGTAAGACTGGACCATAAAGAAGGCTGAGCACTGAAGAATTGATGCTTTTGAACTATGGTGCTGGAGAAGACTTTTGAGAGTCCCTTGGACAGCAAGGAGATCAAGCCAGTCAACCCTAAAAGGAATCAACCCTGAAGGACTGATGCTGAAGCTGAAGCTCCAATACTTGGGCCACCTGATGCCAAGAGCCGACTCATTTGAAAGACCCTGATGCTGGGAAAGATTGAAGGAAAAAGGAGAAGGGGGCGGCAGAAGATGAAATGGTTGGATGACATCACCCACTCCCTGGACCTGATTTTGAGCAATGGTGAAGGGAAGCCTGGCATGCTGCAGTCCATGGGGTCACAAAGAGTTGGACATGACTTAGTGACTAAACAACAAACTACAGACCATGAAGGGAGAACCCAGAGGGGTTCCTACAACTGCCTCTAACATGACAGGATGAGGCTTATTTGAGGACGTACCCTGCTGCGAGTACAACTTTGATTCTATCCAGTCATCTAACACTTGCTTGGATATGGCTGAACTCACAAAAAGGAGGAGCATCTACAAAGTCATCATGAACCTGGAGGAGTTTCCCACAAGTCCGGGAGGTCTCCTTACCCCTCTGCAGCCCCTCTGCCTGGCCACAGAGAAGTGGAGATCAGGCCGGCCGCGGGTCTCAGAGCCCGACCTGCACCATGATGGGTCACAGTAGACCTGAGATGTCCCATTCAGGAGCCACTAGCCCCCTTTTGGCTACTGAGCAGTGAGGTATGGTTAAAGCAACTGAAAAACGGCATTTTATAATTTAACTTTAAAGTTAAACATTTGATCCCATTATTAAACAGCTTTCAAATGTGTTTGGAGCAACAGTGGCATAGGAATCTACTTTTTCAACTGTAAATTTTATGAAAGCTTTATTACAGTTCAAGTACCTCCAAGGAGAAGTTAGTGTTTGAATTGGGATATTCTGTGTCAAATACAAACCAGATTCTGAAGATTTAATATAAAAAACAATGTATAATATCTCATTGATAATTTTTATGTTGATTACATGTTAGAATAATAATTTTTTAACATACTAGGTCAAACAACGCATTATTAAAATGCATAATGGTTCATTATGTTTTCATTGGGCAGCGCTGGACTAGTTTATCCCAGGAAAATATCTCTATACTTGAAACATCTATGTTGAGTATATGCCAGAGAGGATGGGAAGCCAAGTTAGAAATCACCCTCAAACAGCCAAGAAAATATACTTTTTAAAAGTACAAAGATGAAACAAGAGCCTTCCTCAGCCACCTTTCTACACACCCGTTCCAAATTCAAAGTACTTTAAACAGCATCTCTGCACAGTAAAAACTTGATGACAGCTTTGCTCCATCCTGGGCCAAGACAGGCCGCCTCGGTGGTTTTCCTCTTCAGGTCTCACATCTATGTCACGCTTACAGAGGAATACCTGCGCCAGCCCGGGGAATGAAATAGAAGCCTGGTGGAAATAGGGGCACCGAACTCCCCTCCTCGCCCAACTGTACTCTCATGGCTTTTCCTTATAAACCCCCCAAAACCAGTGCAGCCTTAATGCATGCACCATACTCCAATCTCCCCAAAATGGAACGAGCATTTCCCCTTCTTTCTTATTCCTCTAGAATTATCTCATCCTTCATTTCTTCCACTGATATCTGTTGAGCCCTTTGTGCCAAGCAACTGTATTGGGCATGGAGGTAAAGAACACACACCTTCTAAATGTCCATCAGTAGAGGAATGGATAAAGAAGATGTGGCACATATATATAATAGAATATTACTCAGCCATAAAAAGAACAAAACAACGCCATTTGCAGCAACGTGGACAGACCTAGAGATGATCATACTAAATAAAGTAAGTCAGATAAAGAAAGACAAACACCATATGATACTGCTTATATGTGGAATTAAAAAAAAAAGGGTACAAATGAAGTTATCTACAAAACAGAAATAAAGTAACATGTAAAAAATAAACTGATGCTTACCAAAGTTAAGGGAGGTGAGGGATAAACTAGAAGATTGGGATTGACTACTACTACTAATGGAGAAGGAAATGGCAACCCACTGCAGTATTCTTGCCTGGAGAATCCCATGGATGGAGGAGCCTGGTGGGCTACAGTCCACGGGGTCGCAAAGAGTCAGACACGACTGAGCAACTTAACTAACTATTATATACTATTAGACTTCCCTGGTGGCTTAGAGGGTAAAGCACCTGCCCGCAATGTGGGAGACCCAGGTTCAATTCCTGGGTTGGGAAGATCCCCTGGAGAAGGAAATGGCAACCCACCAGTAGCTAATACAACATTGTAAATCAACTATACTCCAATGAAAATTAAAAAAAAAAATACACCTTGCCTTCAAGAAGATCGAACCTAAAAGGAAGACATTTAAGTAATAATAAAGTATATTAAATAAATTAAATAATGGCTTGATAAGGGGAAGACAGACTATGCTCAAGGTATAAGAGATATCACCCAGAAGTGGAAGTATGAGCAAGGTGGCCCTTGTCTGCAGTCCAAAAGTAAAGCAAACAGGAAAGATGGCATTCAAGGCATGGAAACAGCATGCACAGGCCATGCAGAGGCCTGAGGCCACACGATGCCTTGGAAAATGCCAGCGGTTTGGTCTTTCTTGGATATATGAAAGGAGGCATGAAGAGGAAATGAAGGGAGAGGAGGTGGTCCATACAGGGCCACTAAGTTCCCACTTATAAGATATCATGAAGAGAAAAGGAAGATCAAAGAACTCTTCAATCAACAGGTTATGTAAGTTTCCACCTCCTCCCTCCAGACTGGCTGACATTTTTTCAGCAAGTTAAGAAGTTGTCCTCCCCCTGGGGGTCATTACAGAACTTGGCATTTCTGAGATGTCTGGCCTCCTCTCGTCATTCAAAGCATCTGTTGGATGCCTAGGATGGGCTGGTCACTTTTCTCGCTGTAGTAAAGACACAGAAGACTGGCTTCCTAACTAACGTCAACACCTCACGGACAATCAAGGGAGAGGTTAATATTATTAACACAAAGCAGCTGTAGTTTGGAAGGGAACCATTTTTTTCCCCTTTCTTATTACCCAGGAATAAAAAGCATGTGTCTAAAATGTTTGGGGGACAGAGATATCCTGCTCCCCAAATCACTATTTCCTATTCTCAGCTTTCTTCCTCTGCACCTAATGACCTAAGCAGGGAGGGAAGATCTAAACTTGTATTGAAAAACCAGTGTTCATGCAGACAACATTCCTAAATCTTTCTGCTTTAAATCATTCTCTGGACTGTTTCTTGTAACAGATCATTATGATCACAAATTAAGAGAAGGTTCATTATAGCATGTAGTGGTGAAAAGAGGCTTAAGCCTGGGCAAGTCCACAGTACCTTCCCTTCCATTTTAAAGAGTAAAATGAGAACACGTCAAAACCTGAATGCTTAAGAACTCCATTAGATGCAGAATAGATCAACACTCTGAGATCATTGGTTTAAATATTGTTAAATTTTCCATAGTCGCATAATGACTTAAAAAATAATCAGCATTCCTTCATACACCATGGGCAGTAATGAGCTAAAATGGATCTTATGGGCACCACAGCTTTAAGTATTTTATCCATCCAAGAGCCTCACTGGGTCATAAAACTCAGTAGTTCATTGTTTCCTGGCCCTGAATGGCTGCAGTCGCCATGAAAACAGTGCCATGGCCCCAGCTCCCAAACTGGAAGCCAACTCAAACCAGCCATGTGGAAGAGCCTCCTATTCTGCCTCTGTTGGCTCCCTTCACGCTGCAGGTGAAAGGGGGTCGTGGGGCACCCCTGTCAGCCAGGGGCGGACCACTCAGGTAGCCAGAGAATCATCTGAGGTGAGAGGACCATTTGCTGAACTCAAATCCAAAGTTCTGCCCATCTAAACCTGTCGGGGATTGCTTCACTGTCTACAGGGACAGTAGCTCACTTTCAGCTTAAATCTACATTGTGGAATTTGAACCATCGAAATGCCCATCACCATAAAAAAGCTTTATGAGCCTTGCTAACAAAACAGACAGAACTTCTGCCAAGAGCAGAGGAATAAATTCCTTCTTTTCTGCTGCTTGGACCACAGCATAATGAGGGGTCCCAAGCCCTCTCTGCAGTCATAAAATGGAAAGCCCAGGCTCTTCCTTCTGATGTGTTCCAGTTTAAAAGTTTAGAGTTGATGCCTTTTCATCCTTAATTTATCTTCCCTTGTAAATATTTCTGTTCCATTTCCAATACCTAAAGTCTACACATTTCCAAAAAACAATTCACTCCTTCTCCAATTTCAATTGTAGAATTTTATGTTATGGGTCAAATTTGGGACTAAATAAACATACCTCAGGCTATAGTTCTGCAAATACCTCTGGCAGCAAATTAACTCAAACAAATGTTTTGGTTGGGTGGTGAGGTTGTTTTTAATGATCTTGCTGATTTGCCTGGAGGCCCAGGGATAGACTGGGTGAACTCCCAAAAGCTTTCCCAACTTTGTATTTTCTGCCACGTTAATGTACAGTTCTTAGGTTCGTTGAAATAGTTGATTTAACATTTCACCACCAGAGGGTGCTACTTGTTAGCTTCTAAAATGCATTTCATACTCACACCTGAAAAATGGAGGCCCTTCAGCCACAGAATCCTCACCACACCAGCTGGCATTACCCAAGACAGGTTTTCAGAAGGACTATAGTGTAGGCAGCATTCTCCTTCAAGGAACCTGATTTCACTTGTCTATTAATGTTATGGGTTGAAAACCAAAACTGAAAGTCTCTGTAACTTGCACAAACCCAAGTGCACGGATTGATACACGCTGTAAACCAAGCAGGCAATGCAAATCCTTTTTCATTTTCATGGCTTTTGTATTTACTACACAACAACAATGAACTCAGAAAGCTAACATCCTCTTCACTGCACCAGACAATAAAATAACAAAAGAGAACTTGCTCAGCTATGACAACAGTGCTATCCTCTATCAATGCAATCTTCACTCATCCTATTTTAAGTGTATACATCTCCTGCTTCTGCTTTGGAGCAATTTAGCTTTGGTGTCATTATTCACTTCCAAGATGCATTTTTCATTGAATACCTTCCACTTCCCTTATCAGTGTATTTTTTACGATGTACTGGGATTTGCATATACTTTTTCCACTTGATATTTTCGGGAACGCACAAAGGTGGCAGGGAGTTCAATTCCCATTCCCCTCCACGGAGCTCGCGTGGAAAGTCTCTTTAAATTGTGGTAAGAAACTCTTAGTTGTGTTGCCATCTGAATTGGCAAAGCAAGTCAGGGGTCAGCGAAGTTTTTCTGAAAAGCGCCAGATTACAGTCAAGACTTTAGGCCACATGGGTCAGAAGTGCTCAACTCTACCACATAGCAGGAAAGCAGTCCTTTAGATAGGTGGGACTGGGGGTGGCTGGATTCCCAAATGTTTCACCTTGAGGAGCGGGTGGGGTTTATAGTTTGCTGACACCTGTAAATGATGAGTCTAACGTATACACTCTTACCAACGAAATTCAGAGAGGTTTCTATTACATTTTTCCCTGGAGATGTTCCCTGTCCTCGCACAGTGTTGATAAACTGTGGCCTTACCAAGTGACCCATTTGAAAGTCCACGATCCCCCTGGAGAAGTACCACTGGGTTTGCTCTCCATCGTTTCCAAAACCAGAGCCCCAAGAGACTTCAGCTTTTGGTGTGTCATTATATTTGTGTCCCGTGAAGATGTCTTATGGTAAGATACAAGATCAGGAAGAAGGATGGGGCTCCCTGGCCATTTCCCCAGAGATCACATGGCAAGTAAACGAAAGACATCACTTACCTTCAGACTGATGTGTGGCCAGAGGAGTCTGGGTCTCCTTGGAGTAGGACACCACCTCCCTAGGCAGGAAATCCACTTGGGTGATCTTCGACACGCCCAGCTTATGCAGTCTCCGTCTGGAAGTAACAACGGACACACACTTAGACACGGAAGGCGTTCCTCACAGAAGATCTATCAGGAATAAAACAAACGTCTAAAATAAATAAACCCCAAACATCCACAGCTTCTCAGCACAAGGAGCAGCATCATGAAGTAGAACTGGGCCTGGCCTGGAAGTCTGGACACTTGGTTTTGGCCACTTTGCCCCTGTGTTGCTGGGTGGTGTTAAGTGCCCCCCTCAGACTGACCCTCAGCTTTTCTATCTGCAAAACTGGATCTTCTCCATTTCAAACGAGACCCTCCTTCCCTTCTGAGCAAATCTGATTTTTCTCAGTTAAAGGAAATTTCCATTTGTAATACAGTGTTCTAGTCTCTTAGACAAAAGGGACAAAAGAAAACTAACACTTCTCAAATCTGAAGGAAAAACAGATGACTGCTGAGTGGAGAAAATATTCTCTACAATAGCAATGAAAGGATGATATTCCAGGGGGGAGCATAACATCTCCCATTTCTCCAGAAAAGGAACTAATACAGAGCGGTACGTGAATTTGTTCAAAGATATGCTGATACGCATAGATGAGTGGAAAAGGGTACTGGGCTAAGAATGATCAAGTTTTAGTTCAGAATTGCCAAATGAGCTGTGAACACGTGAAAAATCCTTTCTGAATATTTATCAAGTGTTTTCAGATGTCCTTCACATCCATTATGTCAACTGTCTTCACGACCCTTCTATGAAGCATCTGGGCATATTATCACCATCTCCATTTCATAGATGAGGAAAGTGAGGTTCAGGAGGAGACATGCCCAAACATATGCAACTCACAAATGGCAGAACCAGGGCTAAAATGATGTTGGTCTGGGCCCTGGTCCAGTGCTTTTGCCACCAAGTCAAACCCCTACCTCAGGTTCTTAATGGTCAGTTCTGAGTTACCCCTCAAATCCGAAGTGCCTCCTGCGTCACCCAGGAGACATCTACTCGTGGGGGCAGTAGAGTCTGGTGGTTAGGCACACAGACTAGCCCACCACTTGAGTTATGTGTGTGAGCTTGCAGAAGTTACCCAATCCCTCTATGCCTCAGTTTCCTCATCTGTGAAATGGGGATATCACCAGCACTTAGTACCAGGATTATTACAGATAATGTATATGTGCCACATACATACAATGCATATGCCACATATGTATTACATATACATATGTAACAATTTACACACATATATGTTAAAATAGTTTCTGAAACATTATTTTAATATATAGATTTAGTATCAGTATTGGAGATGTTTTACTATATTGCTTTAACATTTCCAGGAAAGAGAGTATATGTGTGTCTCTCTGATAGAGAAAGGAAGGCTATACGACCATTTAGTCAAAAATCCATATTCCCTAGCTTTCTAGAATCAATAGCAAGCACACCTTATTCATATCATTTTTTGAATTATTACTAGCAATGGTACAGATTCACTGTATTTTTTCAGTAGGTAGTAATAATAAACTGAAAGAAAATGCATACCATAGCTAGGAATTTCCATGTACCATTTCCCAAGCACTCTAGGAAACAATTCGTTTTTACGAACCACTAAAACAATTGAGGTGAAACCTAAGAGGAGCACAGAGTAGACACAAATAAAGGCTTGTTTAGAGAACAAGCCCCACTGGCCGTCTCTGCAGCCCCACTAAGCACGGCTGTAGCCCCACTAGGCTCCACAAAGGCCTGGGCCATGTGGCCTGACTCACTCAGATGTCTGGACCACACAGCTTGCAGGACGGTGAGGCTGGGGACCCAGCACTCCCTGGCAACCTTCTCACACAGAACACACAAAATTACCAAGCCAGGTAAAAGGCTCCAGGTTTCAGAGTAAGAAATTCAGGTATTGTTTTAAATCCTCTTTGGGTCAGAGAAGTGTGCTTTTCTACCTGAGATGGGTCTTTCTTGAAGCATCTGAGGAAGAAAACATGACTCGACACCCCAGGACTGCTTGAGGCAAAGCCCCTCCCGCTGCTGAAGAGCCTAGAGCATCGTTCTGAGGCCCCCAGAAAGTCCATCTTCATCTCAGGCAAAGAGATGGAAAGGAGACATGGGCTGGCAGTGCACCCCCGCCCCTTTGAATCAGGGCCCCACCTGGCACAGAGAGCTCACCCTAGGGTTTAGACTCCACGGGCATCTGTGAGGCCCAGAGGTCCCCACAAAACCCCAGAGGAGACACCTGTACCTGCAGCCAGGAATTCCAGCGCATCTCGCGAAGAAGATGCAAGCACAAGCTGTAGGCCTGCTTGGTCAGATGACCAGCCATAGGCTCTGGGCAAGAAGCTGATCTGCAATTTGATAATCCGCCATGGATTATCCGCAGCACATCACAACTGGTAAGTCACGTGTTCAGATACAAACTGGGTTCAAATCCTCGCTTTGTCACTTACCAGCCAAATGGTGTATAAAACCTCTGGACAAGTGACAAACTCCTCTAAGGCTCATGTTTCTCATTTATAAAATGGGTACATGTCATCGAATGATTGTGAAGATTAAATGAAGCTAATATTTGTAAAGTACTTAATTCGGTGCCTGGCACCTACATAGTAGGTGGCTTTACTTTTATTTTTCTGGCTGATTATAATATGCTTTCTATTTCAAAAAACAGAGAATGCAGATTTATGAATGCTCTAGGTTGATTTTCTAAAATAGAAGATTTGAAGATTCTCTCTGACAGTAAAACATAAGCCTCACGCTCTTTCTTCTCATGGGTACTGGGTAGGTTTTGGCTACTTGAGAATGTCCACTTGGTTTTCTTCTAACTAAAAGTATCATTACTGTGAAAATTCTGTTTTCAAAACAGCTTGAAGTGGTATGAGTACCACACAACTGTTCCCAGCTCTAGCCATTCCTAAACATCTGGCCAGAAGGTGGCACCCTTCCATGGCAAAGACCTTCCCCTTAGGAGTGTTCTTCAACTGTGTCCCCACCTCTGGGTCTCTCCTGGGCCAGCCTTAGGGTCTGTATGTCTCAGCTGATGCAAAAGCTACCTGTGCATACAGCCCTGTGATAGAGACTTTCAACTTCCCTAAAACACTTCTACAATTCCATCCTCTGACAAAATTATCATGTCACTATGTCTACAAGATGAAATATATAGTATTTTCCTTAAAATTACAAATAGAGTGCATTGTATTTCTTACTTTTGTTCAAAGTCTTATCAGCCCCTAGTTCTTTTATTCATGGGTACAAATTAAACTACTCAGCAAAGGAGGGGGGGAAAACCACAATGTAGAATTAATGCTACTATAATTTCTTTCCTTCTAATCAGGCTCTAAATTGCATGTGGGCTCTGGGAGACCTTGGCTGCTGTCCCTCCACCCCACCTGCAAAGCTCATGCCCTTGTTACTGCCCCCCACACTTCCACCATAGCCCCTGCTGCCCATCATGCCTTCTTTTCATGTCTGACTTGACTGCAGACTTTCTTATTTATCCCTGGCTAATTTATCTCATTGCACAGAGGCTTAGGTCAGTGTCAGGTATAGAGCTGGCACAGAATAAATGTTGGAGGAAGGAGGAAGGAAGAAGAGAATAGGAAGAGGAGAAAGAAGGCATGATATAAAAGGAAAGCTGAGAATTCACTTACCTATGCTGTGGTGGACATGGCATTATCATTAAATCATAGGGTCCAGCAGCCTGTGTTTCAGGCACCCCACCACCCCTGCCAGTGATCACGATTCTGACTAAAGGCTGAGCAGCACTGATTCTGAAATGTTAGAGTGTAGACACAGAAGTTTCATTGTTTTCAGATTCCCCTGGGCCGCTCCATCTCAAAGGATGAGGCCTCAGTCCCACAGAGCAGGGATGGGATCTCTGGACCCAGCTTGTCAAGTGCTCTGAGACAGGCAAAGGTGAGCAAAGATGAGTGAGGCGGTAAGAGGATGAGTGTCAGACAAAGGAGTCTGCAGCATACGAAACATGAAGAGCCTGATGCGGAGACAGGAGACAGCGGGCCTCTGGCCAGACCCTGGTATTGGTCAAGTGAAGTATCATTCAAACTTTGTCCTCACGCAGACACTCCCAGATCAAAGCTAGTGGTAAAAGCTGAGCTCTGCTAAAGCAGAGACAAGGGGCCCATTCCTGAGGTCAAGGAAGATGTCCCTGTCTGCACACAGGAAGAAAGGCTTCTTGGGGGCCAGAAAGGGAGGGGGCCCCACCCCATAATAAGCGTGGACATGCACCCTTAGGCCTCTGCAGTGGGATCCATCATAGCAAAAAGTTGTGTATACATCTTGGGGAGGGTCCATGGACCAGTCAGGTGTGAAGAAAGAAACAGGATAATCGGCCAAAGGTAAACAAAGACCCGAAGGGCTGTCCTGTATGAGCGATTCACGGCACCTCTGTACCGCACGCCTCCTCGCCCAAGAAGCCCCTGCTCCTGGGTGTGTGGTCTGCCTACTGTCTGACTGCGCTCCTCCTCATTAGAGAAGATGCCCACACCCTTTCCCTGGAGTGTGGATCTCTGCCCTGCTTCTGAGTTAGATAAACTGTTTTCCTGTGTGCCCTCCCATACGTTGTGGTGTGTCTTGAATAATAAACTTTGTGCCTGCTTTTAGTTTTTGCCCCCTTGAAACATTCTTGCTTTCAAACAGGGGCAAGAGCCAGGGCCACTGCGCTTCTAGCTTCCAGCCCCTGGTGGTTTCGTGGCTAGGATTCTTGGCGCCCATCCAGGTTGCGCTGTGTTGTGTTGTAGTTAGATGCCCAGTTGTGTTCAGTTCTTTCCAACCCCATGGACTGCCGTCCACCAGGCTCCTCTGTCCACGGGGCCTCTCCAGGCAAGAATCCTGCAGTGGGTTGCCAGGCCCTCCTCCAGGTGATCTTCCCAACCCAGGGACTGAACCCAGGTCTCCCGCATTGCAGGCAGATTCTTTACCATCTGAGCCAAGAGGGAACCCCTCCATCCAAGTTATCCAGGTTTAATTCCTGGGCAGGGAACTAAAAGATCTCTCTTCGTGACCACTCACTGCTCTCTCTCTAGGATCAACACAAGGGTCTTACACTAGATCTAAAACTAAAACGTCAGGCAGGGGATCCAAGAGACGCTGGGCAATGAAACCACAGATCCCTTACTCACTGACTTGGCCCGGTCCTAAAGTGGCATGGGGCCCACATCTCCCTGGGTGAGGGCTGAACTCCCCACTGCAAGCCCTGGAAACTTCCTTTCCACCTGGTCCTATCGACTTGGCTGAGCAAAGCCATACTGGACCAGAGGTGAAATGTTTCTTCAGAAAATAAAAATCAGGTCTTGATAAAGCATAAAAGTGGAAACTATTTGAAGTTTGAGAAGATTATCTGCCAGGGCTCAGGGTGCTGACATTTCTAGTTCACCACTAGCAGAGTTTAATCCACCCAGGTTTGTCCATTTGCCCTCGGCCCTCAGGTGGCTCAATGGTAAAGAATCTGCCTACAATGCAGGGGATGTGGGTTTGATCCCTGGGTCAGGAAGATCCCCTGGAAGAGGAAATGGCAACCCACTCCAGTATTCTTGCCTGGAGAATTCCATGGAGCCCAATGGCCTACAGTCCATGGGGTCGCAAAGAGTTGGACATGCCTGAATATACATGCTTGCTTAACTTAGACATTATGCATCACAAGAGAAAAATGACTCCCTTGCCTGAATCACTGTCCCCATTTCCCTTTCTGGTTCACTTGTCATGTCTTTGCCCATCCACCCACCATAAGTGTAGCATCACTTTCCTAGCTACTTGCAAAGTTTCATTATCCAAGGACAGTGAAGCCGAAAGTGTGACTTCATCAGGGTCTATGATGTCTACTCAAGTAGAAAAAGGTTGGAGTTATGCAGACTTATTCCCAAATAAAAGGATGAGAAGCATGCACATAGCTATAAACTCTGTGGCTCTTCTCCCATTTCAAACATGAAGGAGATTTTAAGAGAAACCTTACTGATATTTTAAAATGCAGTTAGTACTTTAAACGTTACTTTTAATAGTACAAAGAAGAAATACTTGCAAAGCATAGAGTTATCTACCAAAGTGAGAGACCTTGGCTTTGTCCCTGTTTTTAAAAGGCCTATATTCCTTTCAAAGCCAGGAACAAGAGAACTTCAGCTTCTGAAGTCACTGCATCTGTGACCTGAAAATATGGAGGTAGTTGTATTGTGCTAAAAGTATGGAGTGCTTAAAAAAAAAAAAAAAGATTTCAAAGAAACTACTGTCGAGGTGCCTCTAAGAATTAAACAGGAAAATTATTTTGACATGACACAGATGTGGGTGGTGGGGGCAGGTTTGGGATGGCACAGATCAAAAAACACAGCTCTTTGATCAGAGAATTAAGATCAAGGCTGTCTTAATTTTTTTATTGAAATAAAATTTACATACTATAAATATCCCCTTTAAAGTATACAATTGAGTGGTTTTAGCATATTCAGAAACTTATATAACCTCACATATGTATTTGCATAGACTTTTCCTTACCTCCAAAAGAAATCTTGTATTCACTGAAATATAGGAATCTCCCCTCTTCCAGCCCCTGGAAACCACTGATCTACTTCTGTTTACTTTCATATAAGTGGAATGTTACAGTATGTGGCCTTTTGTGTCTGACTTCTTTCACTTAGGTTAATGTAGGTCAAACCAGTCCGTCCTAAAGGAAATGAACCCTGAATATTCATTGGAAGGACTGATGATGACGCTCCAATACTTGACCATCTGAGGCAGAGAGCTGACTCATTGGAAAAGACCCTGATGCCGGGGAAAACTGAGGGCAGGAGGAGAAGAGGGGGACAGAGGATACGGCTGGATGGCATCATTGATTCAATGGACCTGTGTTTGAGCAAGCTCTGGGAGACAGTGAAAGACAGGGAAGCCTGGCGTGCTGCAGTCCATGAGGCTGCAGAGTCAGACACGAAAGAGCAATGGAACAATAACAGTATCAGAATGTCATTCCTTTTTTTTTTTATCATTCCTTTTTATTTGTAAGCAATATCCCATTGTATGGATACACCACATTCATTTTAATCCACTCATCAGCTGGTGGATATTTGGGCTGTTTCCATTTCTATTATTAGTTATGCTGCTATGAACATTTATGTACAAGTTTTTGTGTAAATGTATGGTTTCAATTCCCTTGAAAATGAATTCTCTTTGAATTGGTATATATCTAAAGTGGAATTGCTAATGTTATATGGTAATTCCAAAGAGTCGAACATGACTGAGTGACTAACACTTTCACTTACAGTAATTCTATGTCTAAGTTGTTGAAGAACTGCCAAACTGTTTTCCAAAGTACTCATACATTTTACATTCTCATTAGCAGTATACAGAGATTCCAATTTCTCTAAATCCCTGTCAACCATTATTATTATCTGTCTTTTTCATTATAGCCGTCCTAGTTTGTGTGAAGTAGTATCTCACTGGAATTTTGATTTGAATTTCCCTGATGGATAATGATGTTCAGCATCATTTCATGTGCTTATTGACTATCTATATGTCTTCTTTCAAGAAATGCCTATTTAAATTCTTATCCAATTTTAAAACTGGGTTGTCTTTTTATTGTGGAGTTGCAAAAGACTTTCATATATCCTGGATACTGCTCAAACTATCACACAATTGCCCTCATCTCACACGCTAGCAAAGTAATGCTCAAAATTCTCCAAGCCAGGCTTCAACAGTACGTGAACCATGAACTTCCAGATGTTCAAGCTGGATTTACAAAAGGCAGAGGAACCAGAGATCAAATTGTCAACATCCGCTGGATCATAGAAAAAGCAAGAGAATTCCAGAAAAATATCTACTTCTGCTTTATTGATTATGCCAAAGCCTTTGACTGTGTGTATCACAACAAACTGTAGAAAATTCTTAAAAAGATGGGAATATCAGACTACCTGACCTGCCTCTTGAGAAACCTGTACGCAGGTCAGGAAGCAAAGTTAGAACTGGACACGGAACAACAGACTGGTTCCAAATTGGGAAAGGAGTACGTCAAGGCTGTATATTGTCACTCTGCTTATTTAACTTATATGCAGAGTACATCATGAGAAACACTGGGCTGGAGGAAGCACAAGCTAGAATCAAGATTGCCAGGAGAAATATTAATAACCTCAGATATGCAGATGACACCACCCTTATGGCAGAAAGTGAAGAGGAACTAAAAAGCCTGTTGATTAAAGTGAAAGAGGAGAGTGAAAAAGTTGGCTTAAAACTCAACATTCAGAAAACAAAGATCATGGCATCTGCTCCCATCATGGAAAATAGATGGGGAAACAGTGGAAACAGAAACAGACTTTATTTTGGGGGGCTCCAAAATCACTGCAGATGGTGACTGCAGCCACAAAATTAAAATACACTTACTCCTTGAAAGAAAAGTTATGACTAACCTAGACAGCATAGTAAAAAGCAGAGACATTACTCTGCTGACAAAGGTCCCTCTAGTCAAAGCTATGGTTTTCCAGTGGTCATGTATGGATGCGAGAGTTGGACTATAAAGAAAGCTGAGCGCCAAAGAATTGATGCTTTTGAACTGTGGTGTTGGAGAAGACTCTTGAGAGTCCCTTGGACTGCAAGGAGATCCAACCAGTCCATCCTAAAGGAGATCAGTCCTGGGTGTTCATTGAAAGAACTGATGTTGAAGTTGAAACTCCAATACTTTGGCTACCTGATGTGCAAAAATTACTCATTTGCAAAGACCCTGATGCTGGGAAAGATTGAGGGCAGGAGGAGAAGGGGACAACAGAGGAGGAGATGGTTGGATGGCATCACCAACTCAATGGACATGAGTTTGATAAACTCTGGGAGTTGGCAGTGGACAGGGAAGCCTGGAGTGCTGCAGTCCATGGGGTCACAGAGTCAGACACGACTGAGCGACTGAACTGAACTCTATGCTCCGTTGCTCAGTCATGACGAATCTTTTGTCACCCCAGGGACTAGAGCCTGTCAGGCTCCCCTGTCCATGGGATTCTAAAGGCAAGAATACTGGAGTGGGTTGCCATTTCCTCCTCCAGGGGATATTCCTGACCCAGGGATCGAACCCACGTCTTCTGCACCTCCTGCACTGGCAGATGGATTCTGTACCACTGTACCACCTGGGAAGCCCTTACGAGATACATTATTTGTAAATATTTAATCCCATTCTGTGGGTTGCCTTTTCACTCTCTTAATGATGCCTTTTAAAGTACACAAGTTTTAAATTTTAATGACGTTCAATTCATTTATTTTTCTCATGAGCTGCTGGTGCTTTTTGTGAATCTAAGAAACCAGTGCCCAATCCAAGGTCACAAAGGTTTACAACTCTACTTTCTCCTAAGAGTTGTATAGTTTTAGCTCTCACATTTAGGTCTCTGGTCTGTTTTGAATCAGTTTTGCATATATGTGAAGTAGGGGCTCAACTTCATGCTTCTGCATGTGGATATCCAGTTGACTCATGCTTAATTTTTCTTAATGCTCAGTGGCAAGATTGTACAGGGGAGCAGAGGAAGGCTTTGCCATGAATATTGCTCCTTGTTGATGCCCATGGGCCTCTAAAGCACTGGCCAAATCTGACTATATGAGGACAAGATTCAAGAGGAGGGACTTCATCACCTGAGAGCTTTCCAGGGATCATGAATGCTTTCTGAACACTGAGCACATCGTCCATCCTATCATTAGCATCACCGAGTTCTCCTGAGTCAGTTAGATACAATAGGACTCTTTCTGATGCCCTTACTTCAGACCAAGTGAATTAGATGCAAACCTGATGTCCTGTATTTCATACTCAAGGTAAGTGAGGAAACTGCGCTGATATTACAATACCATCGACTGGACTCACAAGAGAAC